>NC_053449.1:16080436-16416097 GCF_007990345.1 Gossypium hirsutum | reverse complement strand
TTGTACGTGACTTCAAGTATATTTGTCACATAGGTTCAAACTTACCAAGCTCAACTCCAAATATAAACATAGCGCCTATTAACCATGAACTCAAGGTACTTACCCGATCCGCTGTCCGTGATCAACTCAATAATGTCGCACACTTAGTGTCCATAGTGATTCAAAAATATAAATTAAGTCCGCACACTTGCTATATAATTAACTCGCACACTTAGTGCTATATAATCAAACTCGCACACTTAGTGCTGTACAATTTAAACCCGCACCTTAGTGCCAATCTCATGATCATAAATGTTTATACCCGCACACTTAGTGCCGAGATCAACAACTCAATACATCTCACCTCTTTTCTTTTCATTCAACACTTTCATCACCACATGCATACATGTATATAAATTTATCATTCCATTCGTCATAATTACATAGACATTATGTCTATTTAGATCAATACAAAATATATGCTTAATGACTTACCTTGTGTTGGGTAAGACGGTTCCAACTCGGTTACTCGATGATCTTTTCTTTGCCCTTGCTTGCCTCTCCACCTTTAGCTTCTTGAGCTAAATCGATAAATTAACTAGTTTAACCATCTTGCTAAACATTCATACTTCAATTACACATGCATATGTATGTTTGTATATTCGGCAATGACAATGGTAATTTAGCAAACCTTAATTTAACTTATAATTGTTCATAACACATTTAAAGCATCCACTCCATTCCATCATTTTAAAGCACATACATTACTCAATATTATCCAAGTTCACATTCGGCATTTTCACAAATACACATGCCGATTTCATTCACTCATCTCTAATGTTAATTAAGAAATGCCGAATGTCACCAACTAAATGGCATACACACACTCACATGCATAAAAGTCATCCACACCTCCTATAGCTCATTCGGCATTCACAAAATCATACCATTAGAATTCATGTACAATACCGAACCTTTAGACATTCAAACATCTACTCTATTCTTTTCAAATCATCTAAACGGCAACACTCACATTCTAGCATTTAAATACAAAACATTTATTCAAGTAACTAAGCAAGTCCAAGTTCGGCTATTACACATATAAATACTATCAAATTAAATTTTTAACTAGATCAAACATCTCTCATCAACATTTATTCATCAAAACATAAAGAAAATAATCAAATCTCTTCATTAACAACCATGGCCGAATGCTCCATTTACCACCCAAATCTAAATTTTTGACATGGGCAAAGTAAGGAACTTAGTAACTAACTCAAAATAAGCTAAAATTTCAAAATCTAACATGAATTACTAACCTTGTTTTAAGCTTAAGATGGCCGAATGCTATATCCCTTTTCTTCTTTAAAGTTCGGCTACTAAGGAAGAAGATGAAACCAACATTTTGTCTTTATTTTGTTTTTCTATTATCCTTTCTTATTTTACTTAATTACTAACCCTTTATTTATTCTTTCTAACATAACACACTAAGCCAACATGTTCCCAACATGTTTCCACCCATAGCATGGCCAACCACTAGCTCAAATTTTGGGTAAATTGACATGCAAACCCATCATTTTCATAACATGCATTAATAGGCCACTTCACATTTGCCTAGCACATTTCTAAATTTTCTCACATAAGTCCTATTTAGTAAAATTCACTTACAATTAACAAAATTCAAACATGAAATTTTCACACATGCATATATACATATAATAAGTATCAAATATGATGGCTAATTATTAGTATGACTCGGTTTTGTGGTCCCGAAACCACTTCCCGACTAGGGTCAATTTTGGGTTGTCACAGGTTCAATAGTGAAGTCAGATCTTATCTGCACTCTCATTTTATGTTAAAATAGTGTAAGTTCACTTATTGTTTCAAATCTGGAAATTTGATGATGTGGCACTACCTTGGTTGAATCCTTAGAGGTGTTTCAAGGCTGGATGTTGTCGATAATTTAATGTATTAGGTTTTGTGTTTTTTTGGATTTAGGTTCGTTTAAGGCTTAAGTGTAGATTTTTACAGGTTAGGACTGTGAATTGCAAATTAAAGCGTTGGTCCTAAATTTAAATAATTTATTTGCAATACATTAAAATATATGTTGAATTGGAAAATATTTCTTTCTGGTCGGACATGGCCGAGTCGTTAAATAAGCATATTGAATGGTGCCGCACAAGGTAAGTTATTTACAGTTAACCGAGTGATGAGCCGTATTAAATTTGCATGAATGCAAAATTGACATGTCTGGTTAATTGGTTGCATGCTTGATATTGATATACTCTACAATGACATGACATGATATGGATTGTTATTTTTTATTGAGTACTTGAATAGCATGCGACTCATTAAGTTATTGTTTGATTGCATATTAAGTATGTTTGGTTGCGATGCCACTGAATTGAATATGTTACTATAAGCATGTAAAACATTCCATTGTACTAAAATTGTAATGACACAAATGTCAGTGGTGTTGGAAATAATGTTTCAAAACTCCGATTTCGTAAACCAAACTCGTAAATATCTTTATTAAATATTTACGATGTTAATTTAGTAGTGAGTTGAATTTTGGTCGACTAAATTTGCCAAGTTAATGTTTATTTATAGTGTAGGGGCTAAACCATAAAAAGGTCAAAAGTTCAATTGTTATTACATTATAAGGTAGATCAAGACTAAAGGACCTTTAAATCAATTAAACCAATGGATTTATTAAAATGGACGGCATTGAGTATTATTAGATTAGAAATGTTATGAAATTTTCGATATAATAAAATAACATTAAATTAAAATGGTTGATTAAATTTAAGAAAAGGTGACATGTAGTGGAATGAAAAAGAAACTTTCATTCTCTTTTCATGCAAGAACATTTCGAAAGCAAAAGGAGGGCGGCAGGATAAATGGCAAAGGGGTTTTAGGGGTTTCAAGTTTTAATTGGTTAGTCAGTTTAGTCTTTTTTTTATAATTTTTATGTTTTCAAAACTCCGATAATACGAGCTAGCTAACCCATATAGTAATTTACAGTATTGTTCAATATTGAAGATGTTGTCATTGTTAAACAATTAAAGTTTGAGGTGTTATTTTGATAGATTTTAAGGTTAAAAGTGAAATATGACTAATTTATTATATTTGTTCTAATCCGTAGCTAACGTCGACCCGGAATCGTCGAGTAAGAAAGGAAAAGACAAGGTCATCGACGAATAGCTCAGAGTTTACAGTTTGTGTTTCTATAATCCCAACTATTTCAATTGTTGCATTTGTACATTGCATTGCATGGAAAGTTATAAGGTAAGCTATAAAACTTGATTCAGTGAGATATATTTTGAAGTGGTTGAATTTATTAATTGTGTTAAGGATTATATTGAATAGATTTGAATGAATATTATTTAAAATGTGAAATTGATTTTGATGTGGAAATGAAATATGTGGCTATGTATATGAATATTTATGATTGATTCATTGAATTTATGAAATTGTGTTAAAGAATTGAGAAATTGGTTTATGATTGAATTGAGGAATAGGTTACCTTATTAACTGTTCGGGCAGGGTCGGATAAAATTGGCATGCCATAGGATAGTAAGAATTTAGGGTTTTACGACTAAGTGCCGGGGAGTGCTGGGCACCCTATTTTTGGTTATACCGACCAATGCTGGGCACATCTATTTGTCAATTTTACCAGCTAGTGCAGGGCGCAATTAATTATTACGGATTTATCCGTCAAGCATCGAGTGTCAATTTGGTGTGTTGGTTAGATTCATGTATCCATCCCAGTCTGAGTCATGTTAATAGGGGAAATAAATGGTGAAATCGATACAACGATTTTGAAATGGAAAATGATACGGTAATGGCAACGTTATTGAAATAGCTAATGTTATTGAATAAAATGAAATATGAAAAAGGAATATGAAATAGTAGACCGAACTATTAATATTGATTGTATGTGTTCAATGAACACATGAAATGAGAAATTGAGATGAAATGTGTCATTACATTGGTTGAAATTGCTATTGACTATGAAATGTAACACCCCAAACCTGGCCTAATCGTTATAGCCAAATTTGGAAAGCTACATTGGCCACTAGAATGGCCTAGAAAAACTTTCATAATTTCAAACGTAATTTTTAAACTATTTGCACAATTTGTTCAAAGCTAGTAAAATCGAATGTTAAACTTTATTTTTAATCATATATCAAATCCATTTGTCCATGAAAATGGTCAAAACAATCTTTCGAAATTTTAAAATATATATTTTAATTCTATTAGCTTATCAATCCAAAACAAATGAAGTAAAGTGTTTATTTTAATTTCATAAAAACTCTGCACATTTCAGGAATCAAAATAATTAATATCTCAATAGTAGATATTCAATCTTTTATTCAAAACTATTTTGGATTTTCAATCATACTTCTAAATCATTTGTATAATAACTTCAGAAATCAATTGCCTTTAGAATTCTCATTTGTAAACCTTTATAATTTAGAAAACTAAGTCTAATTTTGTTAAAAACTCATTTTTTCATAAATGTAGAGGAAAAATATATTTATTTATTTTAAAAATCAATTTTCATACGAAATCTTATCAAATTCTGACTTAAGCAGTTTTTAAAACTTCATGTCGTGAAATCAAGACATGCATATCAGAATAAAATCCCTAAAGTAAAGTCTCATGCCACAATACCATAATTTAACATAAAGAGTCCCAAATAGTAATAAAGTCCATAAAATCCAAATCATAAATAAAAGTCCATATTTAAAAAAAATTCCGAGAGCATCATCGACGACCACATCCGAGTCCTAACCACGAGGAATATCTGAAACACATAAGTAAAGTGGGTAAGCTTTAAAGAGCCCAGTGTGATATCAACACAAATATAATCGCATACATATCAAAATATCAATCTCAACATATCAATCATCATAATAATCACAAGTTCTAACACTGATACTTATGCATGAACATGTCGATGCATATTTTAAAACGATGCACATTTTATAAAATTTCCTACTCATTTTCTCTACACACCAGTATCGAGTTCCCCAGAACCCGTCCATCCAATAATATACTATTTGGGGACAAGCCACCACATAATTTCCAATAATAACCACATAATCACAGATAAACTGCCACATAACTTCCACCTTTCACAAAACCCACCCCATGCATGTGATATGGCCATTTGTCAAATTTAACACATATAATTCACTTTTCACATTTTCATGTAATAATGCTAATAATCTCACATAACACATATTTATCAATTTTACACATATGCATGTAAACATGCTCACAATTTCATATATCACATAATATTCGCTTTTTATTCACTTTAGCATGTTTTAATATATTTCTCATATTAAATCATGGATCTCATCACACACCTATACATAACACGTATTTAAATCATCACATATCAATTAAGCCATGCATCACATAACATGAAGATGATATTTGCACACATGTTATCATCACATACATCAACACATCACAAATCATAGTTTTCATGAACTCGTAATTTAGGATCACTTACTTGGATTTCCTTTTGATGAGTTTTTCAACTCCGCTTTGAGTACTTAGTGTACTCTCAATTAATTATTTATTAGCATATTATTAAAAATAAAAGTGACATATCATACTCAAATTAAAGATTTAGATCACACACCTTATATTGTAGATCCAATTGCCACAATCCTTAATAGTGATTTCACTTGATCTATCTCAGAAGACAATCTAACACAAAAATAACATTTCTTTATTAAGAATCCTTGATGATATTTCATCACTTAAAAGTTTGACTATTAAAAGTCTCCTTAGCACTTACCTCACGATCTAGGACTCTTGAAAGAAGGATTTCCAATTGCGAAGTTAGGGGTCTCCCCTTTAAGTATCATTCAGCCCTTCAAATTTTCATATGAAATCATATTAGTACAATAATAATTAAATAATAATAACATACCATGTTAACACTATGGCACTATACCATTCAGCCAAATTATGGGATCTCTAAGTGAAGGATTTACGATCCAAATAACCACACTTACACCTGATTCAACACAAATGGTCAAATAATCGAGAAAGGAATAAGATTGATGATTTGAGTGATCTAAAATAATTGATAGAGTGAAGAAAAAATATGATTTTTAATCACTAAGAGAATTGACAAAAGAAATAGGAAGAGAAAAGAAGAATTTTGGTTACCGGCTGCGGTGACGGTGGTCCAACGACGGCTCAGCGGTGACCCGATAATAGTGGAGTGGCGATTCAAAAATGGTAAAGGGCTATAGGGTTTCGGTGAAGAAGAGGGAGTGAAAGGAGTAAGAAAAGAAAATAAGATGGAGGAGGAAAAAGGATCCGCGGTGGCTGGTAGCAGCAGAAAAGAGGAAGAACGAAAAGGGGAGATGCTAATGGTGACTAAAAGGACACTTGATGGTGGCACAAGGGCTGTTTGTGGTAGTAGAAAAATAAAAGTTAAAGAAAAAAGGTGGTGGTATTTTTTCAAGTAGAGATAAAATGAAGGTGAAAGAAAGTGAAAAAAAAATAAGAATATAGGAGAATGAGAGAGATAGGGACAACAATGGGTGTGGTAAACTTGGTCAACTGTGACCAGGTTCATTGAATCATAGCAAATAGTCAAGAATGAAGTGAAAAGAGAGAGAGGGAACATAGGAGCATAAAGGGGATCATGTTTCCCAACTTAATACAAGTTTGACTCATAAAAGAGGAACGGAAACAAACTAAACATGGTAACAATAGGGTGGACCGCAAGCACATTATGCACATGGAAATTGTGTTAAAAAAATTAAATGAAAAATATGAGAACAAAAAGACTTAAACTTAATACCTCTGGGATAGCTTAGGAGCACTTAACCACTTGACTACTTCACTTCCTTGTTTTAATTCCTACCATATTTATTTTAAACATGGTGTAGCCTTTGCTAAAGTTTGAGGCAAAATTGCACCACATAGACAATAGTGTGAGAGAAAGGATTCAAACACAAGTCATCATGGACAGCTCCACCACTACTCAACCACTATACTTGATATTTATTAATATCAAAATATCATCTAAAATAAATAAATAAAATTCGGGTGACCACTCTCTTGGTTCATTAACTCAATTTCTACTAACCCAGTTTTTGGGATGTGACATGAAAGGTGATTGTTATGTCTTAATAATGGTAAATGATCATATTGGGAATAATGACTTTGTGAATTAGCGTATTGAGTTTTTATATTGCTTATTATCTTTATTAAATTTATGCATCTTTATGACTTATATTATGTTCTAAATGTTCAGATTATAAAAATATCACTGAGATATACTCAGCGTACGATTTTTTCGCACGTAGGTTAGGTACTTAACGATTTGATCATTGACTTAGCATCCAGCAGAAATCCCGAACTCAATTGTTGGAGAATTGTTCATTTTGGTCTTGGCATGTACTTAGGATGTGTTATACTTCTTATGTTCATTTTGATTTTCGTTGTTTCTTAATGGTTATATAAATATGTATAAATGTGATGGAAATGGTCATTTTGTTGATAGCTTGATGTTTGCTTTAGTTATTTGCTTAATGTCTTCATGGATGAAGCGGTATATGTTAGACACTATGTTTGGTTGATGCTTGGACTTGGTTTGATTCATAATATGCCTGGATTATGTCTTAGTATAGGGTTAGTACAAGTCATGTTTATATTTACGTTATACTTAAAAGTTTTGGTAGCTTTTGTATCTAGGTTATTAAGCTAAAATGTGAATCAAGTGTGGAATGGATAAAAAGTTGAATATGTTCATGATTGGCTTGAATATTTGAATATCATTAAAGGTATATTGGCATGAATGAATGTGGTCATTTGGCTAGTTTTGGATTGTTGATTGAGGTGCCAATTATGACATATTGGTTAGGCACTTAGGATTGTTGCTTAAAATGATGATTTTGATTTGAATTAAATGCTTTTGAATAAGTTAAAATATGGCTTAAAGGATAGCTTGTGGCATAAGCGTTTCATGGGTAAATTTCTTGTTTTGAAAGACATTTTTCAGGTACACACGGCCGAGTGCCATACATAGGCTTAGGGCATGGCCGTGTGTCCCATATATGCAGATTTTTCCTTCCTCGTTGTTTTTATTCAATTTAATCCATGTTCAGTACCAAATTGTTTTTAGGCTTTCATATACTCAAAATATACATGAAATAAATTGATCAATATATATTTATACACATTTGTGTGTGATTATTTAATATTTATTTGAGAATTTATGAATAAATTGTATGGAAATTGTTTAGTATTTGTTGTAGCATCCCATTACTTGGGTTCGACAACCAGACCGAGTAAATGGTGTTACAGAAATAGAACTGAACGCATGATTTTACTCAATGATTGTATGTCATATTGCATATGCATGGGGTGGGTTATTGTGGTTGATAGAGGAGTTTTGTGGAGTACTGGCGGTAGTTAAAGTTCTCAATATTGTTGTTAGTAAACTGCATCGGAAGTACCAAAGAGATTGGCAATTTATCCCATTATTAGAAGCTTGTCTGCACTATTGGTGGCTTGTCCACTCTATTGGCAGTTTAACTACATTTACCGTTATTGGTGGCTTGTCCACGATATTGGCAGTTTGTTTGCATATTTATTGGCAGTTCCTCTGCACTATTACACTGGTAGTTTCTCCACATCGAACTTCGGCTCATATTTTTTGGTGTTTGGTAGACGAGTTTTATCACATCCCAAAAATCAGGTTAGTAAAAATTGGGTTAATGAATAGAGAGTGGTCATGCCCAATTTTTTTTAGATGATCTTTTGCTCATTTAATAATAAATATGTGCCAAGTATTGTGATTGAATAGTAGTGGAGTTGTCCTTAATGATCTATGTTCAAATCCCTTCCCTTAAATTATTTTCTATATGGTGCAATTTTGCTTCAAACCTTAGCAAAGCTCACACCATGTTTTTAAAATAAATGTTGTAGTTTGTGAATGAGGAAGTAAGTTGGCTTAGTGGTTAGGAGCTTAAATAATTTCTTAAGGGTTCTAGGTTTAAGTCTCCACACTCTTAATATTTTATTTAATTTTTTTTGGAAACTTTTGCATGGAAAAAAGCTTCTATAATTGTCCATTACTAGTTACCATGTAAAGGAAGATTCTTTTCTCTTTTAACTAGTAAACTTTCACTCTTAAACCCTTCTTTTCACTCCCATGACCTCCTTTTTGCTCATTTGTCCCATCAACATGCCTATTTTCTTCACCCTTACCTTGTGTGACATACATTGAACTTGGACAAGGTGAATTACACCTTTTAATGTTTATTTTTTTTTGCTTCCTCTTCATTTTTGCCACCCCCTCTTTTGCTCATCCTCCTCTTTTCTCCTCCCTTTCCTCTTCATTTTTCTTCCATTTCACCTCCTCAACAAAGATTTTTTTCTTAATTCTTCTACACTCCTCCATTCCTAGCCAATCGCACCACCACCTCACCACCACATCTCTACCGTCAAACCTCCACCGTCATCACCGTTGTCGTGCTGCCGCCATTGACCACCACCATTTTCACTATTTTTTTCTTTTCTCCTCCTCTCTTTTGTAATCAACCTTTTTATTATTCAACTTCATATCTTGATTTTATAAAAAGGTTTTTTTTGTTAATCTTTTCTAATCTATCATTTTTATTATTTTATTTTATTTGTTAGTTGAGAATCCTCCTATTTAATCGAATCACCGCAAAGATCGTTCAATCTCCTTACCCTCGAGATTACATAAGTATTGGTAAATCCTCTAATTAGATTATTTCTTTCTTTATTCTCGTTTATGAAAGATTCTAACAAGGGTATTTCTTATTCGTACATGAAGCGTTTATTTGAAACCCCGGATCCATACTCCATCCTTTACAGGTGTTCGTCATTGGGACCATTGATTAAGTAAGTGGTTCAACTTAATCATGTATTTGAAAATATAATTAAAAATGTCAATATACTGACATGGTATTAACATTTAACTAAGGATTCAAAGGTTGATCTCCACTCTTAGAGTTGGGAATTGAAATCGTTATTATCAGGTCATACAAATCCAGGTGTGGGTCTAAATCGATACAAGTTATATATATAACGTTAATAATGCCTAAACGAAATATTTTTATTTGATTTTTGATTAATGTGAATACTTTAAGTATTCTAAAATGAGAGACTAAATCCGTCGAAATGGATTATACAAGTAAGTGATTTCAAATCAACTAATTTCATGAAAAGTATGTTGTGTGGTTATGATTTTTACTGTTTATAAAGTATGTTATTCACATTCTCATGTTATGTGATATTATGACATAATTTATTTTACATGAAAAATAAATGGGGATATTTTGATATCTTGAAACAATACGTGAAACGCATGTTAGACATGCCGTACATGATATTATATGATTCGATTTGCATGATTCAACATGCCCAATGTGATATATGATATTTTGAAATAAAAATATATATATGTTTATTTTGGTCATATCACATGCATGGGGTAGGATTTTGTAAGGAGGAAGAAATGGTGGCTTCATCCACATCTTGGAGTGTTTGGATGGATGAGTTCCAAGAAACTCTTTTTGGAGTGTAGTGGTGATGGGTAGGATGTTTTATAAAAATTTGCTTAATTGTTTTCCAAAAATTGCACTACCATGGTCATATGCATAATATTGATTATGTTGTACGATATGTATGTGTTTATTGTTATTTAAATTGTTATAAGACTCACACTAAGCTTTATAGCTCACCCCCTTTATTTTTTTTTATTTTACAGATAACCTCGAGGTTAGGATCCGATGACAACATTTGGAGGATTTTTTCGAAATTATTTTTTAATTAAAGTAATTAAATTTTATTTTGATATTTTGTTATTTTGGGTTTGAAATAAGTTTGATTATGGACTGTGGCATGAGACTTTACTTTGGGGATTTTTCATTCTGATTTGAATGAATTACTTGCATGTCATTAAGTTTTAAAAATTGCATAAATTAGTATTTGATTAATATTATGTAAGAAACTTGATTTTTATTAAAACTTGACAAAATCACTCTTTTTCGCTACGAAAATAAAAACGAGTTTTAGACAAATATATGACCTTTTTTGAGGTTTTAAATTGTCTATTAATGTTTTATCGAATTTACATGAAATATTGATTTTTAGAAAAATATAGTTTTAGTAAAATGGTTCATTGTGATTTTTGTAAAAATGTATCCATATTACATTTTTCCGCTACAAATCTAAGAGATAAGTTCTTAATAAAATTAGAGTTAATTTCAAATTTTATAATGTTTACAAATGAGATTTCTAAAGACATTTGATTTTATGAATTTAACATGTTTTTTTTAAATAGTGATGAATAGTCAAGTTCTTTAGTTTTGAATAAATGATTTTGAAATATGATTAAAATTACAAAAGTTTTGAACAACAATCAAACTTTTACAAATAAAATATCGAAGACATCGATTTTTAAAATTTCTTGATTTCACTAGTTTGAAATGATTTAAAAAAGTACGTTTGAAAACTACAAAAGATTTTTTGGGCTATTTCGGTGGCCAATGTAGCTTTTCGAATTTGGCCATAGCATCTAAGCCGGGTTTGGGGGTGTTACAAGTTTGGGGAACTCGCGGTGTGTAGCGGATGAATAGGTAGGAACCTTTTTGCATTGCATCATGCTCATGACATATTCATACATTTATTGAAATTTGCCTTGTACCGTACTATAATGAATGTTGATTGATTATATTGATATTGATATTAATATTGATTCACACTGAGCTATTTTAAGCTCACCCTCTAGTCTTAACTTCTCAAGTAATGATTGAGACTAGGATCGGACCAGACATGCGGATGTGTCATGGACTTCAGATTATTTTTACTATTAATAATTTTTATAAGTATTTATTCGGTTTTTGGACTGTAAAGTATTATTTTGGACTATGGTTTGTGGTTTTTGGATTGGGGTTTTATGCATGCATTATTTAAACACATTGACTATATATGTTAACCGAAAAATGCATATTACTCGACCTAATTAAAATCTGACATGAATAGTTTTTTTTCGCTGCCTTGAAAGGTAACGAGATTTTGCAAAACAAAGCAACAAACAATGGGCTTCTAAAAACACCACTATCAATAATAAAAAAGAGACTTAAGAATAGATGACTCAATAAATGAATATTTTTCAAACTAACTTAAGTGCAACTATGATTTTCCAAAGTGAGTTGAATTAGGGTTTTTATGATCCAAAGGTTTACTTAGTCATTTCGGTGGCTAATGTAGTCTTCACGATCTAGCCATAATGTCTAGGTCGGGTTGGGGAGGTTACAATTTTTATATATTTTATATCCATATTAGTGATTGAATTTTTTTTTGTTTGTAATGTAAATATTGTGTGTTTTTAGTGTTTTTCACACATTTAGTTTCAATAAAATATTTCAAGTGGAATTTGCATGTAAAACAAGTTTGGGAAGAATATGTCAATACATGAAACCATGAGGTTACATGCACTAAGCCTAAAGTTGATCCAAGATGATGAGTGAAAGTTCAATGCTCAAAGGGTACCATTCTCTATAGATGATATTAAGAGAATTTCATTCTACCATTTAATGAAAAATGAACTTATAATTTAACCTAGTTGGGAGATACATTTGAAATAAAAACCAATATACACAACATGGTGTATTGCATTGTCCTAATTGTTCTGGATAAGCTTTCAAAGACTACACAAAATATTGTTAAGAATTTGGAACACTAACTTTACATTTGCATGTAGGAGCTTAGTCATCTTTAACAACTTGAAAGTGGTTGATAAGGGCAAAACATTCTCCCAAGTTGAAACCTTTCTAGTAAAGAGAACTAAATATGTTTTTAGGAATAAGCATTAACATTCACTTTCGATAATACAATGGCACATGGAATCATTAAGAATTTGGAACTATACTAAAAATTAAAAGGAAAAGGGAAACATAAGTCGCCTAAAGGGTATAAGATTGACTAATTAAAATAATTACATTGGCTAGTTTCAATGAAATGTTATGGAAAAATTGAGCTCCTCTAAAGGTTCAAAATCTAAAGTAAGGCGCTAGAAGCCCTGTAACTTGATATGTGGAGGAAAAAAGTATTCCTAATACCAAGCCAGTTTTCACTTCTACCTTCCTTCTTACTAATATGTTGGAGATCATGAATACTTGGTACTCAAAACTACCATTTACATGATAGCTCTTGCCATCGTCAACCAAGCATTCTGAAACCAGTTTTGAGATACCTTGGTAGATAATCAATGATTATTCATTTTTCTCATTTTAGTCAAATTTACATTTAATCCTCAAACTTTTTAAAATTTTTAATTTAGTCCTTTTTGCCACATTCTCACTTCTAAAACTCTTTTCATTGACTCCCATCTCCAAAACCAATTTTACTTTCATAAGGACTCCTTATCTAACTTATTTTCCAAAAATTAGTTTTTTGATTGCCACAAATTGTTGATCCTATATGAATGGCATTGAATTAAATGTTAAATGCTTAAATTGCAACTGATAAGGTCATATGAGGAACTCACCTTGTTGATATGTGGTTGTCATGCCTAGGCTAACTTGTCAATGCCTAGCCTAAGAGCTTATTTTAGCTAGCTCGTGTATCAATTTGTAAAAATTTTAAAGTTTTCAAAAGTTTCTATTGTGATTTCTTGAAGCTTTTTTTTACTAAATTGCTAGATTTTAAGCTTAGAAATGAAAATGACTAGTTTGTAAAGTTTAATTGTTAACTTTTCAACTTAGGGACTAATGTGTGTAAATTTCAAAATTGATGTTAAGTTTCTATAATTATAGATAATATAGTGTTGTATAAGGATGTAATTGAGATCAGTTTCAAAATCGAAGCTCAAATTTGAAAGTTATGGTAATTTCGATTTTAGGGACTAAATTGAATAAAAATGAAAAACTTTAGGGAGCATTCAAAAATTGAAATTGAATTGTCATAAGCATGTAATAGGATTTTATAAAATATTAGGAAATGATAAATTTAAAAGGATTATCACGTAGATTGGGAATTGAATCAAACGGAGGAAAATCGAGGAAAAAGACAAAATTTCAGAGTAGTCCTCAACATTTTGTTTGTTTTTGTTATTTCCAAGTAAGTTCATATGGTATGGCTATATGTGATTGTAATATATACTTGAATTATGAATTTGTGTTGTGTGAAAGTAATTTGAATTATTTATGATTTGGTACAAAAATGTGAGGTATGGACTAATTTGTAAAGAAAAGGGTTATATGTGCTAAATGTGTCCTAATGAACATAATAAAGGATAGGATAAGATTGGCATGCCAATAGGGTTATTTGTGTGCTAGTACGGGTTATATATCAGGGAACAGAGTATGTGATTGTACGGAGTTTATTACAGATCATATCGAGATCTAACATTTGTTGCAGATTATCGAATATTGAATGTCTCTACGGAGACTCTAGTGTGGTGGAGGAGCATTTTATTATATGATTATTTGTGTTTGCCTATGGGCTTTGCACTTCGGTGCCCTAATGTGGTGTAGTTACTACTCTGGCGAACAACCTGGTGTGGTGTAGTTACCCGTGTATCTAAATCTGTTTATTAGAGTTCATCGGGCTAAATGGTTAAAGAAAAGTGAAAAATGACAGTGAAATAGTATGAATTGATACACAAAATATTATATGTTGATTGAACTATAAAAATGGTATTAAATTGTTGATCCTATATGAATGGCATTGAATTAAATGTTAAATGCTTGAATTGCTACTGATAAGGTCATATGAGGAACTCACCTTGTTGATATGTGGTTGTCATGCCTAGGCTAACTTGTCAAGTTGAATTGCTTATTGTTTTAAATTGTAAAATGAGGTAAGTTATTGTTTTATGCATATGAACTTACTAAGCATTTGATATGCTTATATCATTGTTTCTTTTTCCCTTGTAGTTGTGTACTTACGAAAAGTGTCGGTCAGATTGTCTTGAAGCTCACACTATCTTACTATCAACTCGGCAAGACTTTTGATCATTTTAAAGTCCGGTTATGTGGCATGTACATAGGTGTTAATATATGTGTTTACTTTGGGTGATAGCTTGGTTTGAATTTGACTAATGCTTGGATTAGGGAATGATATTGTCCATATTTGTATATGTGTAAGATGAAAACTTAATAGGCTATAAATGTGGCACTTGAATGTCAAATTGCTTAATGAATTGATATGGTATGTAATGGTATTGAATGGTTTAAAAGCATGAAAGAATAGGTTGATATTGAATAGTTTGATTTAGTATGTTTGGTGTCAAATGATGGCATATTGGTTTTGAATGATGTGAATTGGTTAAAATGAAATGTTTAAATATGGTTTTGGTTTGGTTTTATGTAGGTATAAGTGTGCATTTAAGCACCATTTGGGTAAGTTGATAAGTTGGCATGAAATAGGTACCAAAATACAAATTTTTGACATTTTTGCTTTGAGGTATTGATACCTTAGAAAAGGGTAACGGTACTTCAACAATTTTTTTAAATTTTCAAAATATCAAACATTAAAATAGTATCGATACAAAGGTAAATTATCGATACCATGAAGAAGGTATCAATACTTTATGACTGGTATCGATACATTGTTTTAATTTAATTTTTTTCTAAACATCGAAGCTCAAAGTGATATCGGTACCTAGCAGGGGTATCGATACCGAATCTAAAATTTTAAAAACTTTACAATTTAGTCCTATTTCATGTTCTGAATGGCAAATGAGCTTTCGTAAGCTCAATTGAGTCTTGGAAAAGCTTATATAGCATGTGATAAATGTGATTTATGGAATGTTGGAATGTTTAAATGATTTATTTATACTGTTTTTTACTGTAGTTGCTCTGGTGATGAATGTGGCATCCTATAACTTGAACCCAACGATCGGGTCAGGCGAAAAGTGTTACAAAATATAATTAGCATTATATATTGTAAAATATAGTTTCATCATATAATTATATATTTAGTATTTAATCTATATAAATAAAAACTGTTAATTAAAACACGAATTAAAAGTAAAAATAAAAATCTTAAAAACTGCATAAACAAAAAATAAAAACATAGCATGCTTGAGAGAGTATTTGAATCGAGCCATACTAATAAAATATCAAACATTTAGCCAATAAACCAAGTGAGATGCTTTGTTAACAAATAGCATGGTTTGTAAAAATTTCTTTTAAAAAATGTATGTTTTTATCTTAACGACTTATTTCCCAAATAATTTCAAAATCAATTTAAAATTTAATTTTTTTTTCTAAAATCAAACATTTATGAATAATTTTATCTTTAAAGCACTTTTGAAAAAAAATAAAAAAAATAAAAAAGAAAGAAAGAAAAATATAAGAGGAAAGGGAAGAAAGATAGTATATTATATCAATTTTTAAACTATTATGCCTTTTCTCTTAGTAATAGGATTAAGGGAACCAGGCGACAGACCTCATGGCTAAAGTAGCCACTAAACAGGAAATGGGTTTTCAACTGGTTCAACACCCATCGAAGGAGATGCTTAGGGGGTCAATCTATGCCCAACAGTCTTAATGTAACTTGTTTTGAGTTTTTGTTTTATTCCCACACAAATAAAATACAATTAATTGGTTAAATCACAGCACTTTATAGAATTTAAACCATCTACTTTAAAAATTAAAAATTCAATCCACCTATTTTTTCAATTTAAAAATTTTAATCCAATCACTATTATTATTAAAATTTATCAATTTAATATATTTTTTTGTCAAATATATGTCCCATCACATTCATGCTAAATTGACAAGTTTTAACCGGAAATACTCACTATTTTAATGATTAGAATGTGATTTTTAAATTAAAAATAGGGTGACTTAATTTTTTTATTTTTAAGAATAGGGATTAAATATTAAATTTTATAAAGATATAGGGACCAATAGCAGAATTTAACGAAAAAAATTATGAGCCTCGCGGTTTACCAGTAAAAGGGAGCAATATTAGAAGGAGAACAATGCAATGTTTGCAGATTTACGGTGAAATGTGGAGAAAAGCAGTGTGTTCAATCCCACCCTATAGACCTTTCTCTTATTCCGCCGCCACTGATATCCCAACTCTTTACTCTTTCCTTCAGCCTTCAATTTTTGCATTAAAACCAAACGATCAATCAAAACAACCTCAGGACTCCACCAATTCCCAAACCAAAACCCTAACCGAAGAACAAAAAACCACTCTACAAACCACCCTAGAGAAATCCCTTCTCACCCACAACACTGATGAAGCCTGGAAGTCCTTCAAGTCCCTCACCATCTGCTGCACTTTTCCCAATAAGCCCCTCACTAACTCCCTTATTACCCACTTGTCTTCCTTGCAAGACACCCAAAATCTCAAAAGGGCATTTGCCTCTGTGATTTTTGTCATTGAAAAGGATCCAAAGTTGCTGTCTTTTGAAACCGTGACTACCCTTTTGAGTTCCATGAATTTTGCCAACACCGCCGCCCCTGCTTTTGCTCTTATAAAATGCATGTTCAAAAACAGGTACTTTGTCCCTTTTGGGTTGTGGGGTAATATGCTTGTTGATGTCAGTAGGAAAAGTGGTAGCCTTGTTGCATTTTTAAGAGTTTTTGAGGAATGTTGTAGGATTGCTATTGATGAAAAGTTGAATTATATGAAACCTGATTTGGCTGCTTGTAATGCTGCTCTAGAGTGTTGCTGTTGTGAGCTTGAATCAGTTTCGGATGCTGAAAAAGTAGTGGCAACTATGTCTGTCTTAGGTGTTCGGCCCGATGAATCAAGTTTTGGTTTCCTTTCTTATTTGTTTGCATTAAAAGGGCTTGAAAAGAAGATAGATGAGTTAGAAAAATTGATGGTTGAGTTTGGTTTTTCAAATAAACGGGTGTTTTTTAATAGCTTGATTGGTGGGTATGTCAAGTCGGGCAAAATAGACTCAGTTTCAACCACGGTTTTGCGTAGTTTGAGAGAAGGTAATGGGAAAGAGTGGATTTTCAGTGATGAAACTCACTGTGAAGTGGTTAAAGGGTATCTTCAAAATGGGGCTATGAAGAGTTTAGCTAGTTTGATCATTGAAGCTCAAAAGTTGGAGTCTCCCATGCTTGAGGTTGACAAGTCTTTTGGATATGGCATCATTAGCGCCTGTATTAATCTTGGTTTAGCAGATAAGGCACACAGCATTCTTGATGAAATGAATGCTCAGAGTGGTTCCGTGGGGCTTGGTGTTTATGTGCCTATCTTAAAGGCTTACAGCAAGGAGCATAGAACTGCCGAAGCTACTCAATTAGTTATGGATATTGGTAATTCAGGGCTTCAGTTGGATGCAGGAATGTATGACATGCTAATTGAAGTGTCCATGACGAGTCAGGATTTTCAGTCTGCTTTTACATTGTTTAGGGATATGAGAGATGCAAGAATACCTGACTTGAAAGGGAGTTATCTTACTATAATGACAGGTCTGATGGAGAATCAAAGACCTGAGTTGATGGCTGCATTTCTAGATGAAGTTGTTGAAGACCCTCGCATAGAAGTTAAAACTCATGACTGGAACTCAATTATTCATGCTTTCTGTAAAGCTGGGCGGTTGGAAGATGCTAGGAGGACTTTCAGAAGGATGACTTTCCTGCAGTTTGAGCCAAATGATCAAACATATTTGTCCCTGATTAATGGTTATGTGACTGCGGAGAAATATTTCAGTGTTTTGATGCTATGGAATGAGATTAAACGGAAATTTTCAGGTGGCAAAGAGAAAGGCATCAATTTTGATCACAACTTAGTTGATGCATTCTTATATGCTCTTGTTAAAGGGGGTTTCTTTGATGCAGTGATGCAAGTCGTTGAGAAGTCGCAAGAGATGAAAATTTTTGTGGATAAATGGAGGTACAAACAAGCATTCATGGAGAAGCATAAGAAGCTTAAAGTGTCAAAGTTGAGGAGAAGGAGCTTCAGGAAAATGGAGGCACTTATCGCTTTCAAGAATTGGGCTGGTTTGAATGCATGATTATCCACAGTACTTCTGAAACACAAGGAGCTTCAAATCGACAGAATTCTACTTGCCACGAGGCATCAGTACCATGAACTTTATGCTATTGTATTCCCTTGAAATATGTAGATGTCCAGGAAACTTGAAGCTCACTTGAAATATGGGGATTTCTAGGAAACTGAAAGCTCTTAGTGTTGTCGGTTGTGTGAATTCTTCATCTCACTGGTGATACCTAGTTGCCTTGGTATCTGCATGCGGTACCGACTCACTGTAAATCCAGTGGATGTGCTATGGTTGTTTTATCAGAGAAGAGTTTGAACCTGATGCAAGTTCAATATATGAGGTAGGGGGATTGGTTAGGTTTTCTTTGCTGCTTGGCACTGAAGTGAATTTGAGAGGAAATTTTTCCCCGTCTTTTATACATTTATTATTTACCATTAGCCATTATGTGAACCACATTTCCCTCTTTTAGGATATGACAGACTGATATATTCTGACAGAGGATTTAGAAGCCCTGACTCAGTGTAATCACTTTGAAAGAGGAGTAAAACATTTTCTATTTACATATTGTAAAAAATGCGACAAAAAAATAAATTTACAAGACGTGCTGTGTCCATGAATAGGGTTGCAGTTTTCTCTTCCCGTTTCACATGAATGAATACTACTGAAATGTTTCTTTTCACACAAATGACATTCTTCTTCTTTTTAATCTCTAGTCTCTCTTTCACAGGTCGCATGGTCCATAAGAGGTGGAAAATTTTTCATTTTGCTGTGGCATCATCTTTTTAACCTTTCTTTTCATTCTTAGGAATTGGGGATCCATATATGTCATAGTAACTTGGACAGACAAAGTGCTGTGACTAAATGGACTTTTAGGTGCTTATTTAACCCCCTTCTTTTTATTCAAAATAGTAATGAAAATCCATGGTGCTTTATAGCTAGAATGCACAAAATGACAGGCTCTTCTTTTTAGGATGGAAAAGGGGAAGAATGTTGAAATTTGATTAGTTCCACCGAAAAGAATACCATTTCTCCTCCTCATATCTTTTTAACTATTAGCTGCACTTGTAATATGTTCTTCATCCAAAACCCTTTATCCATGTCACCTCTACCAGCTGCTATCTTCATCAGCATTCTGTTCTTGCTTCCTCAACTCCATAAAGTTTGTTCTTCCAGCCCTGCTGCTGGCCGCACCATACCGACCCGCGGTACATGTAACAGCACTTGTGGTGCAATCCCGGTTATGTTTCCCTTTGGCACTGGATTTGGGTGTGGCCACCCTTACTTTGCTAGATATGTAAAATGCAATGCTGGTACTCTACAGTTCTCAACTGGCACTGGCATTTACCCTGTTTCTTCCATCGACTACCCAACCAGCACTATTGTTGTTGCAGATCCTTTCATGTCAACTTGCTCTTCAATGCAGAATTCTGGAAGTTTTAGCTTGGACCGAACGAGCCCGTTCACACTAACAGGTTCCAATATCTTTGTCCTGCTTGGTTGCTCAACTACATCTCCTGTGTTTGATCCAAGTGAGGATTTGTGTGATACCGGATCAGGTTCTCGTGTTTGCAGCGGTTTGTATTCTTGCAAAGGGGTAACTGGAATTGGGTTGCCACAAAATGCACCTACATCTACCTGTTGTGTTTATGACTCCTTGATGGGAATAGGATCAGGCTATTCTTTGGATCTCCCAAAACTTCAGTGCTCATCGTACACGTCGATATTCGAGTTTGGAGATGAAGGGGATCCCATGAAATGGAAATTTGGGATTTCTTTGCAGTATAATGATTCATACTACACTCCTGCATGCAAGAACTGTGAAACCAGTGGAGGCTTGTGTGGCTTTTCTGGTCTGGATGAGTCATTCTCTTGCATTTGCCGAGATGGTGTGAACACTACCACAAATTGCTTTGGCCATGGTTAGTTCAATACAAACAACAAATGCACTGTTGCACATACGTTCAGTTCAATGATCTTTCCTTTCCCTTCTTTATTTATTTACTGAATTTATCTGTATTGTGTGTTTTTGATATGATTAGGGTACACCTGGAGTGGGGCATGGGAACCCAAAATTCAAACCAAGACTAGTATTGGAGGTATTAAATGACACTACCATATCTTATCACTTTATTTTCATTCAACTTTTTTTTACACCAAAAGTCTTCCTTTTGCAGGACTTTTTACAGTCGCATAGTGTTTTCCATTACTTTTTTCTCTTTCTCCAAAAATCCCATTACTTGCTTTCAAACATGCATGTTGACCAATTTTTGCTTTATTTTCATCTTTTGGTCTGCAGTGTTTTTGCTGTGGTGGATTTATCTTCAAGTTTGATGACGAAATGACTTCAAAATGAAAGTGTGTGGTGGTCTAAGAAGATCATGTGATGTTACATGCAAATTTTACCTCAAATATCTCATGTAATTTAAGGGGGTCCAAAATTCAAGAATATTCTTGCCATAAATGTAAGATCCAGTTTGGTTATTCGGATCATATGTATGCAGTGATGCACATTTCACTTGTTTTTTTGCTGACAATGGAATTTGCTGAAAAAAAGGGTGATTTGAAATAGCCATAAATACTGATGGTTAAATGAAAGCGAAAATTGTCAAAACTGCAAAATAAATATTTGTGCTATATCGAAATTTGAAATTTGTGCTATATTTAATACAATATTGATACAATATTTAATACAATATGAAGTCGTCTTATTTTGTCTCACTTCATTTTATATTTATTAACTGTTTTTAATAATTTCAACATAATCTATAAATGCTTCAGGGTTTATTGTACAATGTATTATTATATTTTTCTTTATAAAAGTTAATATATTTATAAAGGGTAAAATTGTAGTTTCAAAACATTGAAGTTAGCTAGGATAGGGCAAGTACTTCCCTTTCAAAAGAAAAAAAAGAACGCCCCATCTCGTTGCCATTGTCTAAGATACATATTTATCCAAAATCTATCAAATTTATTAGTTTGAATTTCTTTTGAATGAACTAATATAGCTTTTCTTATTCATTGTATTACAGAATTTTTCATTTAAATATTTTTTATTATTTAAAAGTTTTATCACTTTTATAAATAAAAATTTTAATTTTACTGAAATAATTTGGTTAAATAAATTTACTTCATAAAAAAATTAATCATACTTTTAAACAAAAATTATGGTTCTATTAAAAGAATTTTATTAAATAAATTTATATAATAATAAATAATTTAAATTTTATATTAAATTCATTTATAGTTAAATTATTATGTTTCCATTAAAAGAGAGGAAAATTATTTTACTTTAGTTTAAATAATAATATAGAATTATTTATATAATAAGTAAGTTTATATTTCATTTATAATTTTTTAACTAATATATATAATATATTTTAATCATATTAATCATATATTATCTACAAACTATTGCAGTCAATTTATTAACTATTGAATAGTTAAAAGAGTAATGATTTTAGTTATTAATATACCATTTTTTATAGTTTATACAAATGCTTAATAATAATTAGAAATTTTTTTATTACACAAAATAATTTATATATGTTAGTTATAATTACTATTTATTATTTTCAATAATACTAATTTGCATTAATTATATGAAGTAAAGATTATATTATAAATTTTTTGAAAATAGCTTCCATAGAGAATTAGAGAAAAACAGATCCGCATGAGCAAGGTCCAAGTCCAAAGACAAAAGCAACACACTGCATTATGTCCTAATACAATTAGAAAAATACCAAAGAAAAATAGAAGATAAAAGAAAAATAGAAGATAAAAGAAAAATAAACCTAAAAGGCTGCCCCATAAACAGCTGATGGAAGCTGAAAATCTCAAAGCCAAATTTGATAAGCTTTAAAGCATGGCAATGGAGAGAAAAGAAGACACAACAAGGACAACTAGATATATGTGACAATTCAAGCCCAATGCATGCGGCGAAATTAAGGCAGATGAGCGTTTGACCCCTTGTCCGTAGCCACCGCGCTTTCCACCTTAAATGGAACCTCATCAACCAAAAAACGGTCCGATGTCCAGCACAATCCCAACGCTGCGAGTTGGTAAGCAACCCAATTCTACTCTCAAAAGCAATGGTAGATTGTAGTTGCTGCAAAAAAGGTAGTTAATCGCAACCTCCCCTCTATAACCAGTGCCCGGATCTCTGACCGGTCAGCCTGTGTGCTATTGAGTTTGCGAATCGCATGCAGAGAGTCTCCTTCAAACACGACTTGAGATAGACCAAGGTCCTGGGCGAATTCCAACGCTGACAAGAGAACCAATGTTTATGCAACAAAAGCCGACAAGACTTAACCATGGATCCTAGTACAAGCGCCAAGCACCTGGCTCTGGGCATCCCGCATCACCACCCCCGAGCAAGAAGAGTGTGACCCCCCTCTGTATGCAACATCGAAGTTGGCCTTAACCAGAGGCGTGATTGGAGGATGCCATTGTGCAATACGCAAAACCCCCAGAATTGCTCCTGGCACGGCCAGCACCGATAGGCCACCCATGTAGGATCGAATAAAGGAGACCAACTTAAGAGACGTCCAACCAAGGCCCTCGTGATAATACCTATTGCGTGACCACCATAGTGCCCAAATCGTGATAAGGATAAGTGCTAACTTGTCCTAGGTATGTGCTTGACAAAGAAAACCCAAACAACTCACAAGATCCAAATCATTGTAGGTACCAGCCCAGGATACGAGAAGCCAATTCCAAACTGAAATGGCAAAAGGGCAGTCTCGAAGCACGTGAATAGGCGTCTTAAGTATATTTAGACATCTAGGGCAAAATTGTGTGGTAGAGTTGTATCGATTGTAAAGGTTGTGTAATATGGGTACATAATTGCAAAGGAATCTCCAAATTGTTACGTGAACTTTAGGAGGGACCCGAACCTTCCAAATTGTTGTAAACAAATCACGTGAACTCAATGGGTTAGAAGGACTATAGGGAATCGGGATTTGTTGCATAGGCCAATAAAGCAACCTATAACCATTACGGATGGAGTAACAACCTATTGGGTCGCCTTTCCAAACCACCAAATTATCACCAGCCAAACGAGAGAGGGGAATGTTTAAAATGTGATTAGCCTCAACGATCGAAGACAACTCAGGGACCAAGGTATGATTCCACTGAGCCAAATCCTGTAACATCAAATCACTCACCCAAGTAACATTAGTAGTAACAGATGAGTGTACGATATGGCTAAGAACAATGCCTGGGAGCCAATCGTAGTTCCAGATAGAGATAGAGTGACCATTACCCACTCGTCAACCGAGGCCCTTTTCTAAGAAACCCCGAGAGCACTAGATACTGTGCTAGATATAAGAAGGGCGAGACCCTAAGTTCGCTATCAAAAAATCAACAGTAGGAAAGTAACACGCTTTTAAAACTCGACTCATAAGACAATCCAGATTTGTTAATAAGCGCCAACCCTGCTTAACCAAGAATGCAATATTGAACTGAGCCAAATCACGAAAGCCCATACCCCCATCCCTCTTAAATGCGCTCAATACAGACCAAGAACACCAATGACTTCTCCATCGATACCCTAATTTCTGCCACCAGAACCTACTTATAATACCTTCAAGTGCACTACAAATGGAGGAAGGAAATAAAAAACATTGCATTGCAAATGTTGGGATTGCTTGCAAAACAGAATGTATAAAAACACCATTACCACCATGAGACAAGTAACGTAGGTTCCAACTATCAACACACCGACGAAAGTGGTCCTTATAATGCTAAAAAGTCTCCCGCTTACTCCTTCCAACCATTTGGGGAAGTCTCAAATATTTATTCATCTGATAAATAGCGTGTACACCCAAAACCGACCCAATGCTAGAACCGATAGAATGCTCCACATTCATGCTGAAAGAAATAGTTGGTTTATCAAAATTTACCACATGTATAGTGCATCGCCCATATTCCTGCAAAATAGAGTGGACTATGGCAGCACTATCAGTAGATGCGGGACCAAAAATCATACAATCGTCTACAAAAAGAATCTGTGTCAGACGAGGACCTGTATGACCAACACGCACACTACCCTCTCATAAGGCCAATAGGAACAAAGTAGAAAGTCCCTCTCCACACAGCAGAAAGAGGAAAGGACTTAGGGGATCCCCTTGCTGAAGACCCCATGTCAGCTGAAAAGATTCTCCCCAATGGCCATTGAGAACCACCGAATAAGAAACCGTACAAATACAAGCCATGATCAAGGAAACCCAATCCAAATCAATCCCATACGCAACATGATAGCCTCCAAAAAATCTCACTCGACCCGATCATAGGCCTTGCTCATGTCAAGCTTGAGTGCAAAAGAACTGACTACCCCATGTCGCTTGTGTTTAAAAGAATGTAGCACTTCATAAGCAATTAGGAAGTTGTCAGTGATAAAATGGCCTGGAGCGAACACACTCTATGCCTCGTCAATACAAACAGACAAAATCCTTTTAAACTTGTTCACCAGAACTGTAGAAATAATCTTGTAAAGGACGGAATAGAGACTAATTGGGCAGAATTGTGACATTTGTGTAGGGTTACACACCTTGGGAAGAAGAATGAGATTTGTGGCATTAATATTAGAAAAAGGGAGCTCCCTTCGAAGCACCTGCAAACAATAATCTATGACATCAGCGCTAATGATATACCAATACTTTTGAGAAATAAAGCTTGGAATCCATCCCTCCCCGAGGCTTTGAAATAAGACATCTTGTCAATCGCAGACCTAATCTTTTGAGATGTAAAATCGAAGAGCAAAACCCTATTCATTGAAGGAGTAATACACACCTCAATGACGTCTAACAAATGATCAAAATTTATCGGTCTAGATAAAGTAAAAAGGCCTTGAAAATATCTCGTGGCAACCCCGAACATAGCATCTATGTCTATACAAGTACAATCATCATCTTCCACCAAAGAAGTTATTGAATTCATATGCTTCCGGAAAGTGGCAAATTTGTGGTAAAATGATATATTTTGATAACTATAGCGCAACCAATTCACCCATGCCCGTTGGCCTTAGAATAATTCCTCTCTATAAGCCTCTATATTGAGAGTTAATTTGACCTCAATGATCTTAGCCAAGATGTCATTAGAGGGATCAACCTGATGCAATCGTTCCAACCGAGGCGTAGCCTGTCGAACAAATTGGCGCCTATGTCTATGGAGTGTTCGGCCCCAAGTAGACAAAGCAACCCCTAACAAACCTAATCGAACAGGAATTGACCATGTACTTGAAGTCCACTTCCTTCAGATCTCATCTTCACAAGAAGGCTCGAAAACCCAATGAGACTCAAAATGAAACATTGTATCCAGCTGTCTAAAAACAACCCCCGAAAGTGAAGCTGCAATTGTAATGACCAAAAGACAGTGATTAGAAATGGAGTAGGGAGCATGAAAAACACTCAAAGTAGGAAAACGATCCCTCTATGGAAGAGAAACAACATAATGATCCAATCATTTTTGAATATTAGTGTCTGAAAACTGACCTCGTTCCCAAGTGAACCAACGCCCCTCAAAACCCAAATCATGAAGCTCACAACTATCCAAAACTAAACGGAAAGCTTTCATCTTCAATAAAAGCGAAGAAGCCCCATCGTTTCTCAAAGGCATAAACAATCTCATTGAAATCACCAGCCACCAGCCATGGCAAACCAGAATGCCTCCCTAAATCTCAAAGTAAATGGCAGGCGTAAACTCTATCCTATTCTACAGAAGACCCATAAAACCTCATAAATCTCTAACTCGACTCAATAACATCAAGAACAACAACCATATTGATATGGTGACTCGAATAACTCAGCAACTAAATTTGGCAGCCCGATTTCCAACCAATGAAAGTCCACCCTTACTACCAAAAGCCGAAATATCAATACCATAGAGAAAACCAAACTGGCGACGCACCCTATCCATCTGCTGAGTGTCAAGTTTCGTCTCCATAAAAAAGAGCACCTGGGATTGTATTTATGTAGCGTATGCTGCACGCGATGAACGTTCCATGAATTTCCCAAACCACGAACGTTCCAACTGATCATATTCATAATGACTAGCTACCCTACGTAGAAGTGCCAGTGATAGTCACTAAACTAACTATAAATACGAAAAAGGCAAGCGCGCCTATCGAACAATAGTATAGCTATGGTGAGTAGAGAATATCGTATTCACGAGGAATAAAAGTATTAGTAATTACCATTTTCCTATTATTAAGTAAAAAATTTTGAGTGATGTGTTTTAATCTAAATTTACTAAACTAATTTAACTAAGAGCACAACAGAGAATTAATCAAGGAAATAATCAAATGTTAACCAAAGAGATAGACAATACCCAGGAAAGAATCCACTTAGACTTCACCTCTTATTATGAATATGAATTAAACTATTTATTCACTTATGTCTTGATCTTTAGAAATCCCTAAATTATGTTAATATCTCTTTCGAGAGTAAAAACAACTGACTTTAGGTTGATTAATTAAAATCTCTTTCTAATTAAAACACCTATCATCGAATTAACTCGATCTATGGATTCCCTTATTAGATTTAACTTTAATCCGGTAGATGTATGTCGTCCTATTTCTAGGATTGCATGCAACTCCACTCAATTATGCTAGATCTACTCTTAAACAGGGACTTTTGCTCCACTGAATTAAGCATATTAAACATGAATTTATATCCCGAAAATATTAAAACAAGAAATAAACATATATAATTGAGAACAAGAATCAATTATTTATCACGTAAAAATAGACATTAAATAAAAGGATTCATCATAAGTTTCATCCTCCCTAGGTATATAGGGAATTAGTTCATAATCCTGAATGAAACATTTCAAAGTCAGCATAACCACGAGACATAAAGAAACTCAATAAAACTTTGAAAGAAATTAAAAGGAGATCTTCGATCTTAATGGAGATCCATTTCTGAGTTAATTTCGATGGTGTTTTTTGAGTGTTTTCTTCTATCTTCTCTGATTGCCCCATTACATCTTCTTCTAATGGGTATTTATAGGCTTTAGAATGCTCAGAAAGCCTAAAAATTGAGTTTTTCCGCGTGTTCAGGAAATAGAGTACGAAATTGGCACTGGCTGGCACATGGGCATGTGTTTAGCCCATGTGGCTCACACAGGCATGTGTCCAGCCCGTGTTGCTCCTGAAAACAACTCTCGTTTTTCACTCCTTTTTCTCTCAAATGTTCTCCTAAGTATAGAAACATGAATTTAAAGGATTAGGAGCATCAAATTCACTAATTTTCATAATTAATCATCTAGAACGCATCAAGAATGGGATTAAAATATGTTACTTTTATAGCTTATCAAATATCTCCAGACTTAACTGTTTGCTTGTCCTTAAGCAAAATCTTCAACTCACATTAAAATTAATCTTTCTCAACTTGTAATTCCCATCAATAATGTTTCAAAATAATTCACAAATAATCATGCATTGGCAATTAAACTAAAAAAGCACTAAAGTCTCAAACAATCCAAGCTAACATTTTCAAACACGAAAACATAGGTGTCTCCCTTTATCTAAGTAATTACCTTTAATTCAAAACTGATAAGAATCGACATCTTTACTAAAGATTCACTCAAATTACTCAAAGTGTTTAAGGCTGAATAATATGCACTCAATAGTCGAGAAAGAAATGTCATTACCATAGGCTTGCATAAAAACTAAATCTCCACCACTATAAAATGAGATGATACACAAATCAAAAGGTCTTCAAGAGGTTGTAACGGGGCTTAGGTTAAGGTTATGGAGAAAGGCCAAAAAATTTGGTTATAATCGAGATCGAATTGATAAATTACCAAACTAGAAAAAAAACAAATTTTGAATTAAAAACAAGTGCATAAATCAAGAACTATTCAAGAATAAAAACGAGCTTCTTCTCAAAATATGAATTTAACTATTCAAGCTCAATCAACATAAAACTAAATAATATTCAATATTTTTTTATTTCTCTTATTTTTTTTATCTAGAACAATCAAAAGTAATTCAACTAATCAAATAAAAAAGTATAGTTAAGCAACTACCCAAATCAAATCTCGACAAAACGGGAGTCAATAAAATGGGAAAAAGTCTCAACAAACAAAAAATGAGTTATGGGTTAACATAAATGAGTAAATCAAGAAACGGTGTGGTAGGCTCAACGGGGTTCATTAAGGGTTAATTAAGAAGGTAGGCTTTTTATGGCATAAGTGGGTTAAAACCTAGGTGCCTTTATCATTTCAGTGAATCAAATCAAAGGTGTGGCCTCAACATGCATAATCGAAGCAAGTTCTAGAATAATAAATCAGGTTGACTCGCTCATAATCAATAATAAAATGAGTAAGAAAAATTATATGCTCTAAAGGCTCAAAATCTCACAAAAAATATGATTTTTAATGTCAAACTTGCAAATTTAAAACTTCAAGATAATACCTCAATTCAGGGAAACAACCTAAAATTTTTAATTTCTGAAAAATAACTTATCATCCTTGATTCTCTCATATCTTAAAGTTTAAATCAACCAATACATAAATATCTACAAATTAATCCAAAACACATCAACAAAACAAATCTCAAATTGACAAAACTTCATTCTAATGGAAGTATGAGAAAATTACAAAAATACAAGACATAATTCAGGAATTTTTTTAATAAATATAGAAATAACCTCCCCACACTTAAGATGTACATTGACCGCAATGTACAAACAAATATAATCATAGTATAAGCAGAATATCATAAGAGAGGGAAAAAACTGAAACTGCCTTGAATATTGGATGAAATCGCTAGAACAGTGAAATGTGGAATTGTAGACAAATCTAAATGTAGTGCATGATGCTAAGCAAACTAATAAAAAAATAAACACAAATAGTGAAAAAGATTAAAAGGTTACTAACTCGATTAGAAACAACCATAAAAATAAAAATATAGTTCAAAAGATAATATACGATATAAGTCAAAGAAAGTAACAATAAAAACAACTAAAAATAAAAATAAACTAAAAAAATAAATAAACTCAATGATCCTCATCGTTAGAGGCATCGGTGTCGTGAGTTGTCGGTGCTGAAGAGGAAATATTGAGGTGATGACAAATCTGCTGCAGTGTCGCGTCAATACTGTTGAACCTCTGAAAGCAGTGCTGCTCGAAGCGAGTGAACAGCTCAGAGAGGTCCTCTAATGTAGTAGCAGAAGAAGCAGGATGGTGACTCGAAGGTGGATGATAAGGTGGATCCTCGTGATGGAAGGGGATATCATCAGTGAAGTCCTCGGGCTCATCCTGAGGATCAGAATGAAATAATCAGTACTGAGGAGGATCCACTCCACGAAACCGCTCAATCATCCTCATATGGCTCATGCTCGATAATCCCTACGGGGACATCTGGCCGACTAGTGTAACCGAGAAGGACTGCTCCAGTGTGTCGAGGAGACCTAAGTGGCGTGCGAGTTGAGTCACTGATAGCACTAGAAAGAATATAGGTTTTCCCCATTACTTATTGGTTAAATTGTTCCCATTTAGTTATCCTTAGCATATATTTTAGCATTTTCAATTTAGTAAATTGCATTTTATAACTTAGTGAATCCTAGCCTATTTTATCCTTAATTTTGTTATCTTTTTGCATTAATGTCGCTGCAAGAGTTAATTCCAGATTGCGTCCAAAATTGTCGCCGCACTTTACAATTGTCCGGATAAGAACTAAAATTGCATGAGCTGTCCAGTCTGGTATAACCAACTTGTACGTACATGGACAGAATAATTCTGATGAAAGGACACCTGTACTATTGGAGGAGGACATAAGCCCTTCAGCCCGGTTTCACATATCAAGCCCAATTCGACCAATTTTTAGGTCTCATTCTCTGTTTTAGGCTCTTGGGCCCAATTTACAATCTTATGTCCAATTTCATGTTCAATTACCCATTGGGCCAATTGTCTAACTTGAAAATTTATTTCCAAAAATATCATATTAATTTTAATTGACTTGATTAATTTAATTTTACTTGATCAAAATTAATTTTCCCAAAAATCACTTAGATTTTCCAAATTAATTTTCCAAAAAAATTCTTTAATCAAATTCTCTAGTTCAACAATTCGTACAACCACCTAATTTAAATCCACATCGAATAAATCGACTCAATTAAATTATTTCTAAAGTCGTAGAATTTTCTTCTGATTCAAATGCAGTCCGGTCGAGCTTTTGTTGAGCTAGCGGAGGGACGAATCGAACATATACAATTAGGCTCTATTGATTGCAATTATGTCCAGAAGTATTGTTCCGAAAATTTGCAATTACTTAATCATGGAGTCAGTCCACAAGAAGTACCATGATTGAAAACTCCTTATTATATATTATTTATGAAAATAATTCATCCAACTACTTTGTCCAATGGCCTCTTCATGTATGTGTTACCCTCATATGATATCCTTGATTCCTTTAAGTTAAATCCGTTCACTCAATACAATTTTATTTTATCTTATTGTCAGCATTATGTCTTTTCAATGATTAATATGATCACTGTCAATAAATGACTATGATAAATTGCTCGTTCGAGAATAAGCAACTCATGGTTACATTCCATATTTATCAATCCACACAATAGCAATGAGAGGATATTATTAACTCTTTAATTGAGCTATGAATTTCACTGTTGCTAGTAAAGCCATGCCATACACAAGTCATGTACCCAACATACCGGCTATAGGCTCAATCATCTTTAGAGCATAAGCCTCTACTTATATCAAAGCACATGAGTTGCATACGCATGGTTAGTGACTAACTCAGAATTTTGGTAAATCACACCATGAACGTCACAAGTGAATTAATTCACAAACAGATTCAGAATTAATTCATCTTGGGTACAGTCCAATGTATGAATACATCTATGTCTCTACTTGTGGAGTCAATTACTCCAATAGCCAAGCTAGCCATCTCCCCAATTGAAATTGTACACGATATAATAATCATTCTTAGTATTTGAATCAAATTCTCACTTTGATTATTTTACGAGATTACAGACTCATTTAGATTCTCTACTAAAGTAAGTTGATTTTCTCATAATGTAAACGTTCTTACAATGCCACTTATCTTTAATTTGAACTTTAGGCAATCAATGAGCTAATATTTTCTTGTCACAATTTCGCTACGAATGTAAAATATAAAAGACAGAAAATACAAAAGACATATTAGTGAAATGTGAAACTAACTTTATTTATCTATTCATCGTTCAAATAAATAGAAAACAGTTACATGATTATAACAATATGGGCATATTTCCCAACTATAGAGCATAATCTTTGGAGTGGGGCTCTTAGAAACGCCAAAGGATATCATGATACCTCGAACAATTTCTAACTTGAGGGTCCTATTAGAAAGTGGATATCACCATACCCAAAGTGGTTATTGTACTACCACTGAAAGATGGTCTCCAATCTCGAGTCTGTTAGAGGTATCTCAATTTTAATGTTTGGATATCGCAATACCCTCTCCTTTGGTGTCGTTCTCACTTGTTTTCAACCTTCAACATATCCTTACATCATCCAACCATACGTTAGGTCCCCTAATGGCACTATTGGCAAAATTGGGTCTCAAAATGAATAAAAGTAAGTCATTTACACTTATTAACTTAAAATATAAAAATTACAAAAAAAAACTACGGAAAAGACACTACTTTGTTTAAGAATAAGCTCCTTAAGTGTACCAGGAAAGCCTAATTTGATAAATCAAATTACAGTAGATTAGTCTCTTTGTTTATGTATTGATTATTAACAACTAAACAATGTGAGCATAGAAAATAAGTACCCGTTACCCAGAATTGAAGACTTGTTTGATCAGTTGAAATAAGCCAGAGTGTTTTCGAAGAATGATCTTCGTTCGGGGTATTTCTAAGTTAATATCAAGGGTGATGATATTCCAAAATTTGCCTTCCGCACTCGCTACGGGCATTATGCATTCCTAGTACTGCCTTTCACTTTGACGAATCCATTAGTCGTGTTCATGGATTTGATGAATAGGGTTTTCAAACCCTATCTTGATCATTTTGTGGTAAACTTCATCAATGATATTCTGGTTTATTCGAAAGTGAAGCGGAACATATGTAGCATTTATAGATAGTTTTGAATATCCTCCGTGAAAAAAAGTTATTCGCCAAGTTCAACAAGTGTGAATTTTTCCCAAAAGAAGTCCACTTCTTAGGCCATGTCATTTTAGTGAATGGAATCAAAGTGGATCCCAAAAAGATCACAGTTATGTTGGATGTGAATCTATCAAAGAACGTCACTAAGGTATGCAGTTTTCTTGGGTTTGCGGGTTATTACAGAAGATTTAAAGGGATTCTCTATGATTGTAGCACCTTTGATGCAACTTTTGAGGAAGGATGAGAAGTTTTACTGGTCAAACAAATGCCAATAGAGTTTTGACAAGTTAAAGAAGGCATTAACTGAAGCACCAGTTTTAAGCCAACTAGAATCGGAAGTGAAATATATAGTGTTTATCGATGTGTCCCTTAATAGTTTGGGTTGTGTGCTCATGCAAAATGGAAGGCGATCGCATATGTATCACGTCAGCTCAAGATTGATGAGAAGAACTATCCAGCACATGATCTAGAAGTGGTCGTTGTTGCTCTAACTTTAAAATTTTGAAGAGAATATCTTTATGGAGAAAAGTGGCATATATTCTTCAATCACAAGAGTTTGAAGTATTTGATCACCCAGAAGGAGCTGAATTTATGCCAACGGTGATGGATGGAGTTTCTGAATAATTATATCTAATAATCAAGTACCATCCAAGGAAAGCAAATGTGGTGGTCGATGCGCTAAAGGCGTGTTCTATTTTTCTTTCTCAAATACTAAAGTCTCAAGCAAAGGATGTGCGATATGGAGAAGTAAAGAAGCAAATAGAATCAAACGATATAAGGAATTTTAGCCTTGGAAAATAGGGTGAGCTACGTTTCATGGGAAGATTATATCTTTCAAATGAGGGTAATCTAAGGCAAGAAATTATAAGGGAAGCTCATCAAGAACCCTTTTCACTCCATCCAAGAAGCGTGAAAATGTATCAAGATTTGAGAAGCTTGTTTTGGTGGCTAGGAATGAAGAAGGAAATATCTGAATCCATGATGAAATGCTTGACCTACCAAAGAGTTAAGGTGGAACATCAAGTCCCTTCTGGTATGCTATATCCACTGGAGGTTCCCGGGAGAAAGTGAGATAAAATCATCATGGATTTTGTTTCAAGTTTACCTCTTAGTGCATCAAATAAGAAATTTGTGTGGGTTATCATCGACAGGTTAACAAAATTAGCTCACTTTGTGGCTGTACATACGAACTATTCGTTGGAAAAGCTTATAGAGTTGTGTATTCTAGGGATAGTTCATCTTCATGGCATTCCCTCATCAATTGTTTATGATAATGATCCTAGATTCACATCGAGATTTTAAAAACAACTACAGATGTCTCTTGGAACTAATCTTTGGTTCAACATTATTTTTTATCCTCCAACCAATGGTCAGTTAGAAAGGGTAATCCAAGTGTTAGAGGATATGTTTAGTAGCTGTATGATTGACTTCAGAATGAATTAGGAGAAGTATTTGCTTTGGCAGAGTTTGCCTACAACAATAGTTTCCATTTCAGTTTGGGCATGTCTCCCTTCGAGGAATTATATGAAAGGAAATGTATGTAACACCCATAACCTGTCTCCGTCGTCGGATTAGGATTACAGAGCATTGTAACACACATCATAACAATTACTAACATTTAAGTATTCAAATATCAAATTTAACAACATATAAAAAAAATCAAATGTCATTCATAGCATAAATATAATTATTGACCTTAAATTAGGCTTACAAGGCCTTAAAAATAATTTATGTACAACCAGAGACTAATTTGAAACAAAATAGAAAAATCTAGAAAAATTTGAAAATTTTGAAAACAGGGGTCACACAACCGTGTGGCCAGACCGTGTGACATAACCCAGACCGTATGGACATTCAAATTTTGAGCACACGGCCATGTCCCACCCCGTGTTTCTATCTGTGTGAGTATTTAAAATAGGGCTACACGGCCGTGTCGCAGGTCGTTGCTAATCGGGTGTTCATTCGATGTTGGGTCACACAGTCGTGTCACATGTCGTGTGTCAAACCGTGTTACAAACGGACTTGAGACACACGACCGTGTCATAGGCCGTGTTCTAGACCGTGTGAAACCTGTACCAAAATAAAAAAGCAACACACGACCATGTGGGGTGACCGTGTGAGGCACACGGCCGTAAGACAGCTTGTGTCCTAAGCCGTCTGCAAACAAATTTGCTTAAAAAACAAGGCAAATTTCACGCTTATCTTGAATGCCAAGACAAAGCTAAAAACTAACCTTGTTTACCATCAAATGCACCTTCAAATAAGTCTAAAATATTTCTAATGCAAACAATTTAAGTGCAATACCAATGTGCCCTCATTAACACCACAATCAATCATTAACTAAAAAATTCCATTCAACTTTAACTAAACCAGACATTTCATTCATTAAAAAATCAAGAGTCATCAACATTGTACCTACAACTTCATACCGTATGTCAACTTAGTTTAGCATGATTTATACGAAACACACTCCCAAATGAACCAAATTTGCATAACACTTATCAACTACACAAAAACAACCATTTTCATCTTGTTACAAAACATCTTCAAACATTATATACCAAACATCCTATATACATGCCACATTTAACCTCCAACAAGACTTCAAATAAAAATCAACCAGTGCAAATTAATGATAGATGTGAGCTTCGATGATCCGATCAACACTTCAAAAGTTTAAAATCTACAGAAAAGTAATAGCGAAGTAAGTACATAAATTACTTAGTAAGTTTTCATGATGTAACATATCGCTTACCAAAGCTCATTTAATTGATACTTGCACATAGCAAATAACCTTAACCTTATCACAATCACAAACCATTGATTTCATGTCAATAACAATTAACAGTACGGATAATCAAATTCCGTATCAATTATCTTTCTTTCTTCCAATGAATCTTTGTAAAAGTATTCAAATACATGAGTCCAGAAACACTATACAATACTTAATGTCGAAACGACTTTTTTTGAAAAAACAAAAAAATTTGTCGACTTTGAAAATAAAAATGGGAGTCACCACCGATCTTTCAAAGAGGTGTGATCGGATCACCTTGAAAACGATTTTTGGTCTACAAATTTTGAGAAAATAAGTTCGAGAGTCGGTTACGCCCGAGGAAGGGTTAGCAACCTCGTAACGCCCAAAACTGGTACCGAATTGATTGTTTAATGTCTTAACGTCAGAATTTTGAAAAGATTTTAAAATACGATCCTTTTATCTTGAATAAAATGAATTGGATGATAAGGTTCACTTATTTCAAAGAAATAAATTGTCACACTCAGCAACATGTCAAATCCTCGAAATTAATTTTATCCTTTGACTTTTAAAACCTATGCATTTTGAGAAGGATATCTGATTATTGGGGTCAACTGAGAAAATCAAAACCCAGTAAGTTAGGGTTCGATTTTACAAAATCCCTAAATATCGAATATTGCCTTTATTTTCATTTGTTAGAAAAATTCTCGTCTTGAGAAAATAACATGTTATATCCAATGCGTTAGGACACGACGTATTGAATTCTCGAGAATGAGCTTTTTATTTTTGTTTCAATTAAAAAGGATACTCGGTTTCTTAGATTCAACGAGGAAAATTGGAATCCAGTAAGTTATGACACAATCTTTTCGAGGATCCCAAACTCCGAGTGTCACGTTATTTTCGAAAAGATTTTTTTGAATAAAGATGATTTGGATATTTAAATGATATGAAACATAACCTTTTAAGGGAATGAAATGCAATAGAAGGATAATGTACAACGCGAAAGGATAACTCATAATCCTAAAATACATGCTAAAGAACTCGAATACTCTATCAACACAAACGAGATAATATAAAGTACATAACATTCATAATCACATATTACATGTACATATTAACACCAACAATTAAAAGTTAAAGATATAAAAATCTATCACAAACACAACGTAACTAATTTGAAGATTTAAAATGTTTTAAAAATAGAACTCGAGATAAATACCGCATAAAATAGTAGCATCTAAATGAATTTTAAAGTAAATATTATATAAGAAGTAAATTCAAATACATATCAATTTTAAATAAATAATGCATATGAAATGAAGATTTTAATAACAATATGAATGATAACACACACATAACAATATATAAACGGTAGAATCAAACAAAATATATAAAATAGGGTTTTTAAAAGAAAATAATTATATATATATAGGAATAAGTAAAAATATATAATAATATATACAAAAGTTGAAAGTAACCAAAATAAATTAAAATAGGGTCCTTAAAAAATATATAAATTACATGTACGTATAGATAAATGAAAAGCTATAATAATGTATTATATACTCATATATGTTTTAATAAAATGATTTAATGTAAATTGTACATAGATATAAAATAATGTTGTACAAAAATGTTAAAAAACTTAAAATAATATTACACAATAACATAAAATAATGTATATACGTAAGTAATAGCATACACTAGTATAATAATAATATCAATAATAATACCAGCAGTAATAACGATGCTAATAATAATAACAAAAAACAAAAAGGACTAAACTGCGGACAGAACTAAATTAACGGGCCACAAATGTATTTTAAAAGAAACGAAGGGTCAAACTGCAATTCACTAATTACAAGGGGGCCAAATAGGAAATTATTCCATCCCCCAAAACGCGGCACAGTAACGGATCAAATCGAAACAAAAATGAAATAAAAGATTAAATTTAAAAAGGAAATAAAATAAAAAAGTATCGAATTGAAATACAGCGCAAAACAAGAAGGACTCGGTGAGCAATTACCCCTCCCCCTACCAAACACGCGGATCTAGCCGCAATTGGATCGGGTCATCGGGCATGGGCTTTAAATGACCAGTACGGCACCGTTTTGGTGCCATCGCAGCAAGGCCCAAATGGTGCCGTTTCGATAACATGTATTAAACAAAGAAAACTAAACTTAAGCAGCCCTAAGCCTTCCATTCTGCGCCGCATCAAAAAAATCGAAAGTCCCTCCCCTATTCATTCAACTTCGATCCGAACGGAAGAGGGATTCGGTGACGTACCGACCCCAGGTATGAGTTCTTCCTTTTCTTTTTTTATTTCCTGTGTATATGAAAGAAGAGCAAGAACAGAACGAAAAAAAAACTTCGAAAATCACCTTCAAAGATTGTTTTTCTATTGCTTTTCTTTCAATCGTTTTTCAATACAATCTTCGTGTGTTTTTTTCATTTAGTATACGTGTGTGTTTTACATTCAATCTTTGTGTCAAAAAAAGGGGGAGAAGACCCCCGAAACAATACAGAAATGGGGTTTTATAGCCCTGAAAAAATACATCAATTTTTTTCTGCTTTTCTCCTATTTTTCTATTTGCTATTTTGTTTTTTTCTCTCTTGTGGCTTGTTTGTCATATTTGTTGCAGGTACTATGTACGGAGCTGCGTGGCCTGGCGAGGGCGTAGAGGGTGGTGCTGGAAACCATGCGGTCCTGCGGCGCCTAGGGTTTCTGCTCCTGAATTTTGTTTTGGGCTACTGGGTTTGTAATCGGGTCTGGTATTTGGGCTTCAATCTGAATTCGGCCCTATTGTAATTGGATTGATAGACTTTTAATTTGGTTTTGTTTGATTTTATTTATTTGGATTTGGGTATGGTTTGGGCCTGGTCAAAATAGGCTTATTACAGCTGCCCCTCTTTACTCGTTATCGTGTAAAGAGAATGGAGCAAAGACTTTAAAAATGGCCTATTTTTCCTGGCTCTGTCAAAACTTGACCTCTTGGTGCTCGTTTTCTTCAAGTAGCCTTATTCCATCCTACTGCATCTTTAGGGGTATAGGAATTGCTGCTTTTGATCCACTCCATTGTGACGACAAGGAGATAGGATTCGTAGCTTTGTAGCTTCAATCTTTTTAACTGCAATGTCGGGGAAGCAAGATTCACCGTTGTGGCTTTAATTTGCTCTACTACACTAGCTGAGCGAGTGAGATTCGTCGTTGTGACTTTAATCCTTTTATCTGCAATGTCGAGAAAGCAAGATTCACCGTTGTGGCTTTAATCTGCTTCACTGCGTTGCCAGGGAAGTAACACTCGCCGCTGTGGCTTTAGTCTTTTTAACTACAATTTCGGGGAAGCAAGATATGCCATTGTGGTTTTAATCTACTCCACTGCATTGCCTGGGAGGTTAGATTTGCTGCTATAGCTTTAATCTTTTTAACTGCAATATCGGGGTAGCAAGATTCACATTTGTGGCTTTAATCTGCTCTGCTGCATCGCCTGGGGAGTAAGATTTGCTGTTGTAGCTTTAATCTTTTTAACTGTAATATCGGGGAAGCAAGATTCACCGTTGTGGTTTTAATCTGTTCCGCTGCATCGCCTAGGGAGTAAGATTCGCTACTGCAGCTTTAATCTTTTTAACTGCAATGTCAGGGACGCAAGATTCACCGATGTGACTTTAATCTGTTCCACTGCACTACCAGGGAGGTAAGATTCACTACTGTAGCTTTAATCTTTTTAACTGCAATGTCAGGGAGGCAAAATTCATCGTTGTGGCTTTAATCTATTCCACTGCACTGCCTGGGAGATAAGATCTGTAATTCTTCGATCTATTCCACCGTAATCTCAGGGAGATAAGACCTGATACGATCTACTTTACTGTAACTTCAGAGAGATAAGATCCTTTATTTTAATCCGCTTCACTGTAATCTCAGGGAGATAGGATTACTAGCTTCAATCTGCTCCGCTATAATCTCAGGGAGATGAGATTTCTGGCTTCAATCTGATGCGATCTTCTCTACTGTAACTTCAGAGAGATAAAATCCTTTATTTTAATCTGCTCCACTGTAATCTCAGGGAGATAGGATTACTAGCTTCAATCTACTCCGCTGTAATCTCAGGGAGATGAGATTTCTGGCTTCAATCTGATGCGATCTACTCTACTCTAACTTCAGAGAGATAAGATCCTTTATTTTAATTCGCTCCACTGTAATCTCAGGGAGATAGGATTAATAGCTTCAATCTGCTCCGCTGTAATCTCAGGGAGATAAGATTTCTGGCTTAAATCTGTTTCCTTACACTTGAAGATAAGATTTGCCGTCTTCGATCTGGTCCACTATTGCTTAGGGAGACAAGATCTGTAATTTCCCAGATCTGTTCTCTGGGGAACATGACCTGTATAATGAACCCAATTATGCCTAATGATTAGGATGGCATGATCAAAATGAATCAAATGCTCCTAACTAGACATGTGAATAGTGTTAGCATGAATGCAAAGTTTTATTTTTTTTTCGAGAATGATCCCGCTTAGGTTTTCATTACTCAAAATTTATCAAGGCTTTAACACTGTCGTGCTACAACGCCTTCTCGCTTGACTGGCTTTTCTAAAGAAACATTTGGCCAGGTTGCCCTCCACTATAAACCTTAAAGTTTAATCCATTAGGGCGCACAATTTGTGCCATCATTCTCCCACTGCAATCCAAGGGTAGAAATAGGTGGCTTTTCCTCAATCCTCTCTTATCACAATTCAAGGATATAGGATCTGAATTGTTCTAGTTTCTTACACCATTCTCAGGGTGTCGTACCAAAGACTTATGCGCAGATAAAGGCTCTCTTATCCGAGGTAACCTCTTCCTCTTGCCTGATGATCATCGCTTGCTTGTTTATTTAAGCTTTGTCATTAACCCGTTATCTTATCATTTTGCTCAATCAATGCATTTGACAACAAAATCCAAAGAGAAAATCTAAATTTAGACTCTTCCTTCTCAAATTTCCAACCTTTAAATTTGGTGCGTTCTAAACAATAGTCCTGTTTCGGGTTCCCGTATTATTTAGAAACTTTTCAGAGTAATATGCAAATCTTCCTTTGTGAAAGTTTTATTAGTCCATTAATCATTATTCTAATGCAGCATGCTTGCAAAAAGGGTCATAACAATGGGTAAGAATAAAGTTGGTTCTGGGCATAGCTCAAGATGAATAGATTATCAAAAATAGTAAAGAAGGATAATAAAGAAATTGATTGGGAATATATATCTTGGAAAAGAAAAAACTATTCCAAGAACAACAAATTCAATAATATGAGAATTGGGTGCCCTAGATATCGTAGCTTGAACTTCTTTGTACAAACTTTCTGAATACCATTCTGAGTTTGACATGTGTTTAGCAGATCTACATTGCTTTGTCGATGCCCCAAGATGTCACCTATCCTTTCTTGTTGATTCAGGCATAGCAAGATCACCACATGCCCCAATATGATCAAAATTCGAGTTGCTCTGATTGCCTCATGCCTCATTTTAATCAATATTTGAGCCGCCCTTTTTGGGTTTTCAACTCAAATCCCCTTTGGCCTAAGGTGCCCTTTGCGCGTTTTCCCCTTAGCCTCTCTATTTTTACTTTTTCATTTTTTCATTTTTCATTTTTCATTTTCATTTTCATTTTCATTTTTTCATTTTTCATTTTTTCTAACTTAGAGTGCCCTTTGCGAGTTTTCACCTTGGTCCTTTCTTCTTCTTTGAACGAAGTATTTCTTGACTGGATTCAAGTTTATAAGATTAGCTATCTCACTCAGAACCAGTGCCTTTCTGAAAAAAAAAATCTTCTTTACAACATATGGATATTCCCGATTTGGTATTCATTTCCCTACAAAATCCTTTTGTAGAGGAATGATCTTTTTTGACATCCAGTCCTCACTTGGAAATCTCTGAGATGACATTGTTCATTATGGGCTCGTATCATTTGTTTCTGGTACATCCGACCCTGAAGAATAGCCTTTAACCCTTTTTCTAGGTCTAACTGATCACATCACGATTGGATCCTTCCAACCCTGATACCCGGAGAGAGGGGACTTCAATAGGTAAAACTACCTCAATCCCTTAACCCAAAGAGAACAACGTTGCTCTGATAGAAATCTTGATAGATGTTCGGCAAGCAATGAGGGAAAATAGTGATTTCTCATGCCAATCCTTGTAAGTATCAGTCATTTTTGCAATTCATTGTCTTGCAATACAGTGACAAACCATGGTGTTTGATTTTGAATTGATTACATCTCTCAGCTATCGCGTTATCATTCAAGTTCAATATATTTTCCCATACCATCGGCATATGATGACATTGACGCATCCAGTAGCCTCTATCCATTTGATGAAGTAATTAATGATCTTAATAGTGAAGCAATACCCATTAGAAGTCTTTGATAATGGTGATGTCCATGCCCCATTTTGCTCAAAATTTGAGTCGCCCTTTTTGGGTTTTCAACTCAAAACCACCTTTGGTCACAAAACGCCCTTTGCGGGTTTTCGCATTGACCTCTCTTTTTCTTTTTCCTTTTTTTTCCTTTTTTCCTTCTTTTTTTTCATTTTCATTTTGACTTTGATTTTGATTTTTCTTTTTCTTCTCTTTTTTTGATTTTTTTTTGAAATTGGATCTGAACCTATAGGATTAGGCAAGTCCATGTTATCCCTTTCGATAAGATCTTCCACTTTCATCTTGTATATGAAAAATCTTCTTTGGCATCAGATGTCTTTCCTGGAGCCTCTTGGGGCGTAACTACGACAGAAAATTCCAATCAACATCTTGAAGGGATGGGAACTCGACTTCAAATGGGCAAAGTTATGCTGAGTCGACGAGAGAGGCATTGCCCCAGCGAAGAATTGCATTGTTCATATTGCAAATTTCTTACATCGTGCTGTTGTACAGATTTCATTATCAATGCTTAACTCGGGCATATCCTGGTATGACCATACAAAGACATCTTTGAACTCTAGAATAACTTAATGAGAAGTTGCTTCGTCTTTGAGGTCAGGTCAATCGCCAAGCTCACAATTTCTAATGGTTCCTCGTGAGGTAGGATCTGTTGGTTCTCTTGTTCTACCATCCTCAACAAGTCTGAGATAAGCTACAATCTTTGTCATTTTCAAAGTCATAAGATCTATCTAAACACATGCCTCGCTCAAGAGGAAAATTTGAGTCTGTAGAAGCGTCATTCATGTAATTGATATCTGGGGACCCATCATAAGTACCAAAGAAAATACAAAAGAATGTATAAATTTATGAACAATTATTTATACAATATGATTATGAATGAATGAATGATGTGGAAGAAAATCCAAAAGAATAAAATAATCAGAAATAATTATTCAAAAAGAATGAAATAACATTGGCTCAAAAGTGATCGCAAAGATGTATTTCATTAGAATAATAACGTTTAGACATGAGCCTTTTTTACAAAGGAATTTCTATCATTTTAGGCTAAAAACAACAAAAATGATCTGAACATTACTCTAGATAAGCTCTAAAAACTACAGGGATTTTTTCGCAAGCCAATTGCTTAGAACGTTCCCAAATTTGTAAGGGTCGATATCTAACAAGGTCCCTTTTTCATTTGTGTCTTCAGACAGGTCGTTGATGTAAACATTTCCCAACACCTCTTCGTACGCCACATTCACCTCGTCATCAATATGATTGGGCAGCGTATTTTCTACACTGGATGAATCATCAAATTTGACAACGCCTATATTGATGAGTCTTTCAACTAGGTTTTTGAAGGCAATGCAATTCTCTACTGAGTGCCCTGAAATTCTCTCATGGTAGTCACATTGTGCATTTATATCGTACCATTTGGGATAAGGAGGTTGTAAAGAGGTCAAGTAATGAGGAGCAACAACATGCACATCGAACAAGCTTTGATACAGCTCCTTATATGACATCAGAATTGGTGTGAACTGGAGCTTCTCAGTACCTGGTTTCACTCCAGATTCTTACTTTAAAGGGCTCTGATGGCTGGTGGTTTCCGTCTTTGGTCTGCCCACAGTGATTGGTTTTGAGTGGCCCTTGTTATATCCGCCTGCATTGTCCTTTTTATTCCCCTTCTTCCTTGGGGCCTTTATAGTATCTGGGTACTCTACCCTCATCTACTTTATTTCTGCTAGATCAGAATAGGATTAGCTAAATTGTCCCTCAAATTGGATCCTGGGCCTGTCAGGAAATTCACTGGTGTCGATGCACCAGTCTGATAATATTAGGATCCGATAGTAAAGAGTGCCCCTTGTGGGTGCCCATCTGGTTGGACCTAGACACTTGTCGGAGTACAATCTAAGGAATAGGCAATATCCTCATTATCAACCCCAAAGTAAACCACCAGGTCTTTCACTTCTTTTGACTTTCAATCTAGCAATTAGTTGAACTGGCTTATCATAGTTCTCTGCAATTCTAGTATCTGGTCTCTCATTTCCTGTTGAAATTTGGTCAGCTGCTCTTACATCTGTATTTGCATTCGCTCTAATTTCTCTAACCTTTGTTCCATTTCTCTAGTCTTTGCTTGGATACCGTAAGGGTGTTAGGTTGACTAGTTGAAATAAACTTACTCAATTAGACTCTTTTAATAGATTTTAATGCATGTAATGTCATGTAATTCAAATGCATGAAATGAATGCCTAAAGAGACGTTGAATCTGATTCAATTACATTTAGAAAACTTTTATAGAAAGCGAATTCCTTTACATAAAGCAGATCATGTACGGCTTCGCCCTTATATTCCAAGAGACCATATTGATCATTTTCTTCATCCGCATGTCGGAGATAATCTCGCCAATAAATACCACTGCTAGCTCATTTTCTCGATCTTGGTCGCGATCTATCATCCGTCCATCTTCATAAGGCTCGTCAACTTCTTCCAGAGAGTTGAAAAGTCGAAGGCTCTTGGACAATCGTCTTGAATCCTTGGGCCACGAACTCTTCCATGTGTTTTTCAGAATATATTAAGGCAGCCGTATTATTTTCCACTTTATCAAGGAATCCGTATTCCATGACAAGCTTTCTAATTTAGTAATTGGACTTGAATCAATATCTCTTTCCTAAGATGCAAATGCAATGCGATTACAATCAAAATACAACAAGAGGGGTTAGAACAAAACAGAAGTAAACAAGGAAAACAAAAGTACCTAGTCGAGTAACCGCTAGAGATTTGGAGGGGCTTTACCTAGGATAGGTTCCTAAGGTCTTCTACATGTAGTTTGGCTTTAAAGTCAAGGTACCCGAACCAGCAGATTCCTCGATCTTCACCCATTATAGGCTCATACAGACCGAGCTCGGTTCAGGGGAATACATTTCCCTATGGCTGCACGGAGATGAAAATCTCACGAAGACATAGGTACGATGTATTTCGAAAGTGATTCACTATTCTGCACGGAGGTGAAAACCTCACGAAGGAGTAGTTTCTCACTCCCACTTAAAAAAGGGTAAGACTAAACAGTCTTTATGCAATATGATGCCAAGGTATAAAACTCAATTTACAGTAATCATACAAACAAGAGGGTCGTAATTTTTCAAATCAATTTTTCAATTTTCAACAATAAGACAAAAAACAATCAATTTTACGGTCTGACTCTCTTACTCCCCAATGGAGTCGCCAAGCTGTCGAAACCACTTTTTTGAAAAAATAAAAAAATTTGTCGACATTGAAAATAAAAATGGGAGTCACCACCGATCTTTCAAAGAGGTGTGACCGGATCACCTTGAAAACGATTTTTGGTCTACGAATTTTGAGAAAATAGGTTCGGGAGTCGGTTACACACGAGAAAGGGCTAGCACCCTCGTAACGCCCAAAACTGGTACCGAATTGATTGTTTAATGTCTTAACGTCAGAATTTTGAAAAGATTTTAAAATACGATCCTTTTATCTTGAATAAAATGAATTGGATGATAAGGTTCACTTATTTCAAAGAAATAAATTGTCACACTCAACAACATGTCAAATCCTCGAAATTAAGTTTATCCTTTGACTTTTAAAACCTATGCATTTTGAGAATGATATCTGATTATTTGGATCAAATGAGAAAATCAAAACCCAATAAGTTAGGGTTCGATTTTACAAAATCCCTAAATATCGAATATTGCATTTATTTTCATTTGTTAGAAAAATCCCCGTCTCGAGAAAATAACATGTTATATCCAATGCGTTAGGACACGACGTATTGAATTCTCGAGAATGAGCTTTTTATTTTTGTTTCAATTAAAAAGGATACTCAGTTTCTTAGATTCAACAAGGAAGATTGGAATCCAGTAAGTTATGACACAATCTTTTCTAGAATCCCAAACTCCAAGGGTCACGTTATTTTCGAAAAGCTTTTTTTGAATAAAGATGCTTTGGATATTTAAATGATATGAAACATAACCTTTTAAGGGAATGAAATGCAATATAAGGATAATGTACAACACGAAAGGATAACTCATAATCCTAAAATACATGCTAAAGAACTCGAATAATCTATCAACACAAACGAGATAATATAAAGTACATAACATTCATAATCACATATTACATGTACATATTAAGACCAACAATTAAAAGTTAAAGATATAAAAATCTATCACAAACACAACGTAACTAATTTGAAGATTTGAAATGTTTTAAAAATAGAACTCGAGATAAATACCGTATAAAATAGTAGCATCTAAATGAATTTTAAAGTAAATATTATATAAGAAGTAAATTAAAATACATATCAATTTTAAATAAATAATGCATATGAAATGAAGATTTTAATAACAATATGAATGATAATACACAAATAACAATATATAAACGATAGAATCAAACAAAATATATAAAATAGGGTTTTTAAAAGAAAATAATTATATATATATATAGGAATAAGTAAAACTATATAATAATATATACAAAAGTTGAAAGTAACCAAAATAAATTAAAATAGGGTCCTTAAAAAATATATAAATTACATGTACGTATAGATAAATGAAAAGCTATAATAATGTATTATATACTCGTATATGTTTTAATAAAATGATTTAATGTAAATTGTACATAGATATAAAACAATGTTGTACAAAAATGTTAAAAAACTTAAAATAATATTACATAATAATATAAAATAATGTATATACGTAAGTAATAGCAATTAAACATATACACTAGTATAATAATAATCTCAATAATAATACCAGTAGTAATAACGATGATAATAATAAAAAAAACAAAAGGGACTAAACTGCGGACAGAACTAAATTAACGGGCCACAAATGTATTTTAAAAGAAATTGAGGGTCAAACTGCAATTCACGAATTACAAGGGGGGCCAAATAGGAAATTATTCCATCCCCCAAAACGCGACGCAGTAACGGATCAAATCGAAACAAAAAGGAAATAAAAGATTAAATTTAAAAAGGAAATAAAATAAAAAAGTATCGAATTGAAATACAGCGCAAAACAAGAAGGACTCGACGAGCAATTACCCCTCCCCCTACCAAACACGCGGATCTAGCCGCAATTGGACCGGGTCATCAGGCATGGGCATTAAATGACCAGTACGGCACCGTTTTGGTGCCATCGAAGCAAGGCCCAAACGGTGCCATTTCGATAACATGTATTAAACAAAGAAAACTAAACCTAAGCAGCCCTAAGCCTTCCATTCTGCGCCGCATCAAAAAAAATCGAAAGTCCCTCCCCCATTCATTCAACTCCGATCCGAACGGATGAGGGATTCGGTGATGCACCGACCCCAGGTATGAGTTCTTCCTTTTCTTTTTTTATTTCGTGTGTATATGAAAGAAGAGCAAGAACAGAACGAAAAAAAATTTCGAAAATCACCTTCAAAGACTGTTTTTCTATTGCTTTTCTTTCAATCGTTTTTCAATACAATCTTCGCGTGTTTTTTCATTTAATGTGCGTATGTGTTTTACATTCAATCTTCGTGTCAAAAAAAAAGGGAGAAGATCCCCGAAACAATACAGAAATGGGGTTTTATAGCCCTGAAAAAATACATCAATTTTTCTTCTGCTTTTCTCCTATTTTTCTATTTGCTATTTTGTTTTTTTTTCTCTCTTGTGGCTTGTTTTTCGTATTTGTTGTAGGTACTATGTACGGAGGTGCATGGCGTGGCGAGGGCGCAGAGGTTGGTGCTGGAAACCATGCGGTCATGCGGCACCTAGGGTTTCTACTCCTGAATTTTGTTTTGGGCTACTGGGTTTGTAATCGAGTCTGGTATTTGGGCTTCAATCTGAATTCGGCCCTATTGTAATTGGGTTGATAGACTTTTAATTTGGTTTTGTTTGATTTTATTTATTTGGATTTAGGTATGCTTTGGGCCTGGTCAAAATAGGCCTATTACACTTAAATTCAAGCCATACTCCCTTTAATTACACATTTATCCTCAATAATTAATTTTTATTTAATTTAATCCTTACTTCAAAATTTATCAAGTCACATCCCTAGCTAAGTTCCGCACCAACCAAATTCCTTATAACTCTATATCAATTTATAATTTACATAATTTCATAAAAATCCTATGAACTTTTACCATTTAACACTTAAGTCTTAAATGAACAAAATCACCGAAATTGCTTAACAAAACAATATGATTTAAACATCAAACTTGCAACATCATCTCAAAAATTCAAAAATATCATAAATTTAACAACGATCCAAAACAAAACGTTCAATAATTTTACAAAATAATACCCAGTTTAACTAAACCTAGTTATAACTACCTTAATACCTTAAAAATTATTAAAAATAAATGCAAATTTCCTACCATGAAATAGAGAAATCTAAGCAAAAGCCAAGCTCCTTCAATGGCTTCCCCCTCCTTCAAATTTCGACAAAACTAAAGAAAGATGATAGCTTTCTTTCTTTTGTTTAATTTACTAATAAATTAATTTACCTTTTTGCCGTTAAAATTTTAGCCAAATTTCATAATTTATTAATCATGACCGTCAACTATATTGAGAAATGGTCAAATTACTATATAAGGCCAACAATTCAAGCACTTCAAACTATATAGTACTTTTAACATATAATCATTAACTTTTGTAACTTTTATTATTTAGTCATTTTTACTTAATTATCCACTAAACTTCAAATTTTATAATTAAAAATTTAATAAGAGACTATCCAAATTCTATAAATTCTAAATAAGTAATAATTCAATAACTTACTAGTCGAAATAATAGTATTAAAACCATTGTTCCTGACACTACTAAAAAATAGGATGTTATAATGTAGGTCTCTAGTCCACTGGTTAGAGCTTAGTGAAAAGAAGCTTGTTGGTCCAAAATTGGTTTACAAAACAGAAGAGAAAGTGTTAATTATTATGAATCATTTGAAGACTATGCAAGATCACCAAAAAGCATATGCGGATCGAAAAAAGAAAAATGTGTCCTATGAAGTTGGCGACAAGGTATTTATCATGGTCTCGCCTTAAAATAAAATTATTTGTTTTAGGTTAAAAAGAAACTTAACCCAATGTTTATTGGACCTTATGAGGTATTGGAGCTTATAAGACTAGTGGTGTATCGTTTAGTGCTCCCATTAAAATTGTTTAAGATCCACAATGTTTTCCACGTGTCAATGCTAATAAGATATCGTTCTGATCTAGATCATGCGGTGCAACAAGAGGCGTTAGAAGTGGGGTCAAATCTATTATACAAAGAAGAGCTCATTTGCATTTTGGATAGAGAGATAAAGAAGCTAAGGAATAAAGAAATTCCTTTAGTAAGAGTTTTGTGGAGGAACCAGAAGGTTGAAGAAGCTACGTAGGAGAGGGAAAGCACCATGAAATAGCAGTACCCTCACCTCTTCAAAGGTAAGAAATTTCGGGGATGAAATTTTCTTTAAGGGTGGGAGAGTTGTCACACCCTCACTGGAAAATCGGTATTTTTGGAAGATCGAATTGGTGAAACCACCTAATTTGTGTGATTTAGACTAGTAGGAGTTGGCGAATTCCCTAGCGAAGTATTTCACTAAGCTTCGCCAAGCTTGCGAACTCTCATTCTGCAGTTGGCGAGTTCTTTGTTTGGCAGATCCTCCCACTAATAAAGTTTTCCATTCGTGTTTTGTGTTATTGTAAATTTATTAGTTGTGTTGGAAAGCGTGGTGAGTGAGAATGTATAAGTCACATAGCATTCTAGTGTAGGTAGTATGTCAATAACCAAGACACTTGGAGAACCTCGAAAGATGTGATTAATTAGTGGAAATGTGTGTGCATGGATATTGATTAGAGAACCTACTTATAGTAAGATTAGGATTAGAATTTTACTATAAATAAGACAACCACCTCCATTATCATCAAAGAAAACTAAAAAGTTTTCTTTATTGTTAAAAGAGGAACTGGTCGTTAAGCTTGTGGAAGTGACCTTCTTTAAGTTGTCTGCTAGTTAACTCTTAAATCCTTCTTTAAGTTTTTACCAGAAAGAAAAAGGTAGTTGTAAGAGCTGTTCATTAGGGTTTTCATCTAAAATACTAGACACGAAGAAAACTTCCTTCTGTAAATTGTTTCCATGTTTATCGATTCTTACTATTATGTTTAATTTTTTATTGCTTTTATATTTAAAAGAGTTATTTGATTATTTTAAGCCAAGGAAATGGGAGAAGGTCCCAATGCAAATGGAAAAGAACCCGTCGAGTAGATAAAACCCTGTGTGAAGGTTTCTGGTGAGTTCACTTATACTTTATGTCTTTTAATTGTATTAATATGTTTAAACTATCCTACTATTTACTCAAGTGAGTTGTCCCAATTTCTGCATAAAGTTCATAACCTTTGGTTTTGGTGTGTCTGCTAAAGAAATGTGGAAGTGAGGCGATGCATGTTCTAGTAGTGTTGGTAAATCATAGATATGAGTCATGCATGTACATCGATATGAATACTCCTTCCTTAGTGCATAAGCTTCATATCTAGTTTGATAAAAAGAGGTATCAGACTATTGATGCGTGTGATGGTGAAAAGAAGAAAGCTGAATCGTTACTATATGTTTCGTTTCTGGTATGGCACATTGATAAAAACAATGACTGGTGAATACCCAGCTTTGCGGGGAACACTTAAGTTTTCGAATTAACAAGGAGAATTTTTAGAGGTTTGATTGGTATAATTGGTCTACTGGCTCTACGAAACGGCATGATGGAAATGGAATGTTGGCTTTTCAGAGAAAGGATAAAAAGTTAGAACAAATAAGGAGATGTATTAGTATAAAGGTGCATAAATGTAGACGATGTATGGATATTTTCATGAAGTGTAAATAGTACATGGAAATGGTTATAAAAGTTAGTTTAAAATGGTGGGATGCTGATAGAGTTATCAATACATGTGTCCACCAAATATTGGTATTTCGCGGCAGATAATATCCGCTAAGTAACTATATCCACTTGCAGATGGTATCTGCTAGAGGATACTTCAAAAAGGGAAATTTGTATTCTGCCTGCAGTGTTGTGTCTTTTAAATGGTCTAAGTATTTTGGTCATGCAGTGTTGGTTGAATCTTGATGCGATGTGGTACTTCTATGGAACTCACTAAGTTCTTATGAACCTACTTAGTTTCTTTTTCTTATTTTCAGTTTTTAGGTTGAAAAATTTTATTTAAAAGGGATTCAGCTAGAACATTGGCCTCTTTCATGAGCCATTTCTCATTTACACTCGTAACATATATTCATTGGGATAGGATAAATGTTAGATTTCGCCAGTTTCTAATTTAAAAACTTGTATCTAAACAATTGATTTTGTACTCTTGGGTTTTTATGAGCCATGTTACTAAGGCACTCCACCAAACTGTTTAAATGGTGGCAGCCAACCAATAATGAATTTTAAACTTTTGAATGAGAGTTAGCATATTTTATATTATATAAATATCAATTATTGAAGGGCTTCCACCAAATGTTTGATTAGACATTGTTTATTTGTACATAGCGTATTACCTCATAAAGTCTACTATTAAAGCTTATGTCATTTGATATTTTGGGTTAATGTCACAGTTTGTAGAATAGTTTATCGAACTCAATGTGTTAGATTTTTATTTGGTTCATATGTCCAATTTGTTTTAAATTGTGCCACATCATACTTGGACTCGACGATTAGGTCAGGTGTAGGGTGTTATGATTTTATTAGTATCAAAGCTTCAATTTAGCCGATTCTCAAAAATCGACGTTAGTTAGAAACCCCACAATACATGTTATATAATTCTGGCTTAGTCTATTATAGTGTTACTAAACTAAGTTTGTATTTTGTAATAAAAAAATAAAAATGTTTGTGAATTCAAGTAATGCTTAAAGAGAGGAGATCGAAAGCAACGCTCCTCCTCAAGCAAGTAGCCCAGGTCCCACAGCAAGTTGGAAAGCTCTAGGAGTTGAAGCTAGAGAAGCCCTCCTGGAAATGATGAGTCATGTTATGGGACAATGGTTGGTTTAACATATGGGCGTTTCTCTATCCTCTCCTCATCGGTGACATGAAGCGATGAGACTGAAAGAAACAATGAGAACAACTAAAGTTGTACAACCATTAAATCCCACACCCCTTGTTCATGTCGTAAAAATGTCCGGTAGGGATCTAGTGAAGGTAATTCACAAGCGTTGGGCTATAACATTCCATCCGGTGAAGCATTAGTGTTCAAATACTATTTAAGGCTTTAAGGCATATAGAGTAAGTTGTTAGTGTATATAGTATTAGAATTTGGCTAAGTATAAGAATTCTATAAATGTGCCTAAAAAGCTCCAATTTTGGGGGACCCTAGAAGAGATGAACAGTGACTACAATGAATCCTTCAAGAATGTGTAGTTAGCCTTAAAGGACTGAAAGGTATGGCAAACTTTGAATGAATAGTACGTATTGCAAACGCTGAGGGAAACGGTTCTATATGGGATAATGTGGCATATTTTGCATAGTAGTAAAGCAATATGATTGGTGAAGTAGTGTAACATTTTTTTTGGCACATAAAGTGGACAGACTCTAAAATGAAAATAAGTGAATAAGGGTTCCATGCCAAACTATCATGATTAGTGGATGAGATTTGTGGTTAAGTGAAATTATTTTTAAGGTATGGGTTTAAACTAGTAGCATAGTGTACATGGTGGCTGTGGTTTCGTGCCATTAGGTTACAAGGTAAGTTGGTTAGGACTAACCGAATTTGAACTAAAAGAGTTAAAGGATAATGAGATAATTTATTAGGTTTCTTTGAAAGTGACAAATTTGCAATAAGTCAACTCAATATGGATGTGACATTTACCAAGTTCCAATAGAGACTTGGGTTAAGTTAAAAAGGTACTCTAGTTTGGTTAAAGGGAGTTATCTTCTTCCATTTTTCCTTTAAAGTATTAAAACCTAGAACTGAAGGAAACAAGAAGCATTTTTCTTGTTTAAGATAGATCTAAAATTATGGGTTTTACTAAGTGATTTTTCTCAATGTTAAAGTAAATTTATGGCTTGGGAAAAGTAGATTTTGCATCAATGCCTGATAAAGTAAGGCTTCATTTATGGGTTATTTAGTGTTTGAAATTATTGTAAAAGCTACTCAAATAGGCTTTAATAGTGATATTCTATTGTACAAGGCAGTGGTTTATGCAATATCTTGCTGAGAGTGGAATTTGGAGTCTAAGCTACCCTTCGAGGTTATTAGGTGAGTCCCTAAGCTAACTCTTGTATATGTATGATTTTTATTCTAGATGCTTCTACAAAAGATCATATGAACTGATATTTAAACCTAATAGGGATGGTATGATGAATATGTTGGTATATGATTATTGGACAAGATTTACTTGTATAGCTTGTATGAATCTGTTAGGTTTAGAGTATATGATGAGAAGTCTAGAGTCGAAAGTATGGTTATAAGTAAATGTCTGAGATATATGTTAAGTTGGTTTAAATGCATGAGAGGTCTAATATGTTAAGGACGAAGAATGCTTGTATAAGAACCTTAAGGTCTAATATCATGTCTGTTAGGAGTAAATCAATGTAAGATGAGTCTATGTCTGTCTTCACGGAGTTGCTTAAAGGACTCCGTTGGGACTTTAAACACAATTCCTTGAAAAGAAAACTCCATGGCACCATATCATGTAAGACCATAGTTGGTGGGCTATGGCGTCATATGGAAAGACCATATTGTATAAGACCATAACTGGTAGGTTATGGCATCATATGAAAACAACTATAAGAAGGTTGTTACCTAGTAGAGTTTTCTGCATGACCCAAGGCGATGAAGGGAAACCTCGCGTAATATGAGTCTAAACGAATCCCTATTATGAATGCGCTAGAAAAAGAAAAGATTTTGTAACAAAACTCTGAAAGGAAATATTTTGTGGCAAAACTTTGCAAAGGAAACTCTTGATAGTAAACCTCCAAAAGGAAAGCCTTTGTGGAAAAACTCTGCAAAGGAAAATCTCTATGGCGAACCTCTACAGAGGAAGCCTTTGTGGCGAACCTCTGCAAGGAAAGCCTTTATGGCAAACCTCTACAAAGGAAAACCTTTGTAGGAAACCTTTATAAAGGAAAGCCTTTGTGGCAACCTCTAAAAAAGAAAGCCTCATGGCAATATATAAAATGAAAAGCCTCTATGGTAATCCATGAAAGGAAATGTCCTCGTGGTGTAGTCTGAAGGAAAAGTCTTGGCGGAAATTCTAAAAAGAAATACGTTTGTGGCATAATGTAACAAGGAAGCCTTTGTGACATGTCATAAAAAGATAAGCCTTTATGGCACAGTATGGAGGAAAAGCTTCTATAGCAAAAAATCAGAAGAAACTGTATGTACGGCGAAGTCTTAAAAGGGTTGAATCTTGAAGTGAGCCATAAAATAAATGGATGTGGCACAACTAGCAAGACTCGTAAGAATAATTAGTGTAATTTACATGTTGTAGAATACTAGATTTTGTTCTGATAAGAATGATAAATTGAAAGTAGATAGAGAAGTTATAAGCCAACTTATGGGAGCATATTTTCAATAAAGGATCTTAATCGTCTAATTTTGAAATAATGATGACTGACTATGGGTAACCGTTAAAGGATTTCAATGATACGACAACCAAGGGTTGATGAATGCTGAAATGACAGTGTTTTGGGCGAATAGATCTCTGACAAGAGATAAATAGAGTAATTACGAGAGCATTCACCAGAGTATGTGGCGAATACAAAAGAATGAGTCTGATTAAGGAAAACATGAGAATGTGAAGTGACAAATGCGAGTATTGCATAAGAAAAGGAATAGATGTAAGATATGATGTCAGGGTAAGGTACAACACCATGGTATGAAGGAGGAAAAACCTGAGAATGATATACACCAGAGCTAAGTTGAAGAATAAGTATAATGAGGTGGATAAAGGAAGTGTTAAATACAATACAGGTAATTTATGTTTGCCTCACTAAAATCACTTAAACTTATTGTTGTGGATAAAGGAAGTGATCTAAAATGGGTTTACGCTTGGAGGGACGATGCCAGGACCATGCCAAAGGAGTGGCGAGATGGGTCTATTACGCATACAGAGCAAGTTGAGCAGTGGGTTCAAACCTGAATATATTGTTGTAAATCAGCGTCTAAAAGCATTTATGTTAGATTTGGAGTTAAACATAGGTGTCACTAAAATTTTAACTACGATACGTCACAATTTTAATCATGCATTGTATATATATAAACTAAGTAATTCAATTCGAAGCTCTCATAACTATGCAAATGTTCAAGAAAAAACAATTTTTTACTTAAGTAAACAATTAAGTTACATTTGTACTAAGTCGTGACACCCAATATTAGGGTCATGTAACGACCCAATAGTTAGGGGAGACGGAAAGTGTAGTTTTGGGACTCTGTTTCCGTAAACTGAACTCGTAAATATTTAATAATATTATAGACAAATTAATATTTTGTTTTTGGATTAGTAATTTTATGAAATTAAGAGCTAATAAGGTACAAGAATTAAATTACATAAGGGCTAAAAGTTGAATTATAGATTTAAAATAAATTAAAGGGGCTAAATTTAGCAATTATACCTTCATTTTAGTTGTAGAGGAAGGTCATTAATGTTATGTGTATTATATATATGTTACACATTTAAGTTAACTTTAAAAATATTATAATAATAAATAAAAATTAAAGTAAAATAAGTGAAATAAGAATGAAAGTGGAAGGGGATGGATTTATTTCATGCAAACAATAAAAGAAAGAAGAAAGAAAGAAAATATTAAGGGAAACATATGGCTAGGGGGTTCAAATCCAAATTGGTTAGTCAATTTAGTCCATTTTCTTATAATTTTTACATTTTTGGAATCCCGATACTTAGAACTAGTTGACTCATGTTATAATTTTTAGTATTATTTAAGAGTGATGATGTTACCATCGTTAACTTGTTAGAATTTTAATGGTTAATTTGATCTAATTTAAAGTTAGAAGTGAAAAAGGACTAATTGTGGAGTTAATAGTTGATTTTGAACAATAGGGACCAAATTGTGAAAAATTCAAAACTTAGGGGTAGAATTGAAAATAAGGAGCTAAATTTAGCTTATAATGAAATTAGTATAAAAATTTGAGGTTAAATGTGGAGATTTAACTAGTTTCGTTTTAGGGACTAAATCGAAGATTAAGCAAAATATAGTATAAAATTTGAAATTTAATAAAAATTGAGTTGTGTATTATTAATCTATTGTAATTATTTTATTCCATAGCGAACGTTGTTTTGGAATCCTCGAGTAAGAAGGGGAAAGAAAAGGTCGACGTTGAGTAGATTAGAATATACGATTTGTGTTTCTATAAACCGAAATAAATTACAACTTATTGCATACTAAATTGTTTGCATATGGTAAGTATTTGAGGTGAGAACTCTTGTATTTTGGGATGAATTGAATCAATTGATGATTAGAATGAACTAACTATGAATATCAAAAAGTGTGGTATTTTTATGAATATTGAAATGAATGTGTGTATCGAGAAATTGTGGTTGCTACCAACTTGAATATATGCTTATATGTAATCTTGTACATTTATGAAATTGGGACATGGTTGTATTAAAAAGTGAAATGAAATCCTATGAACTGTTTCGGGCTAGGTCGGATATAGATCGCATGCCATAGAATAAGAAGAGTTCAGGGATTTCTTCGACCTTGAGTTGATGAAGCAGTGTGTGCCAATTTACTTTTGTTTAACCGATGAGACACTTGGTACCAACTTTTTATAGCACTGTGCGTAATTTGCTTCGGATTTATCTGATGAGGCACTGGGTGCCAAACTGGTATATTGGTCGGATCAGTATACCCATCCGAGTCCGAGATGTGTTAATAAGGGAAAATAAATTATTATAATCAATGAGGTGGATATTGAAATAATAAAGGATGAGAAATTAAAATGAGATGTGAAATGAAATATGAAATGGTAGATTTTGTTGTGATTTTTGATAAATTATGTTTGATGAACTCATGGATTGGAAATAGAAATGAATAACGCCATTGTATGAGTTGATTTATCAAATACCTTATGAAATGTTATTGTCATGTATTGGAATTTGCAAGATTTGTTGAATGTGAACAAGAATGAATAAATTAGCATGATGAATTTGATATACTATATGACATTACTCAAATGCACCTTATATCTTAATTATTTACATCAAGCTTTAATTGTTCGAATTATGGAAATACCACTGAATTATACTCAGCGTACGGTTTTGTTTCCCGTCGCAGGTTAGGTACCTTTCAGCTTATCGCCAACTCGTCATCCATCAGCAATCTCAGACTCAAGTGTGGTGATGTTTTATTTTGTAATGGCATGTACCTAGAAGGTCTCTTGAATGATAGTTGTTATGTAATGTGATGATTTTAGGAGTCCTATGTGTAATGATATTGATGTGTTCTTAAAGTTGAGGCTTAATCTATGTTTTGGTATGTAGTCAAGCTTAATGTTTTGTATGTGTTTTAATTTTAAGCTTGGTAGCCTAAATAGCAAAAACATTAGTTCAATTATGGTCATTTGGTTTGAATGAATGTTAGGATGGTTAATGTCTTATTGATATGTTTAGAAATATAAAATGTGGTACCAATGAGGGTACATTGGTTAGACACTTAATATGGATGTTTTGACATGTTTTAAACATGTTTAATTGTGTTTTGAATAGGTTAAATGGTTGGTAATTGGGTTGCTTAGTGTCCAAGTAAGAATCATTTGATAAACTTGAGTTTTAAGGTGCATTTAGGTACACACGGACTGAGACACGGTCTATCACACGACTGTGTGACACACACGGTTGTGTGTCTTGTAAATTTTAGTGCAGGTTTCACACGTTTTGGCACACGACCGACCACACTACTGTGTAACCCAAGTCAGTGAGTTACACGGGCAGGGACATGACCGTGTGTCTCAAGTCAATAAGTTACATGGTTTGGGACACAACCGTTTGTCCCAACTTTGAAAGCCATACGGCCTAGGGCATATCACACGTCCGTGTGACCCTTATTTCTAATTTTTTTTAAATTTTTCCCAAACCCTTTTGAATTATTTCAAATTAGTCCCTATTTGTGTTCTGATTATTTTTAGGGTCCTATAAACTCATATTAAGGACTGTAAGAGTATCTTTATGCTAATTTTAAATGAAGTAGTGAACCTTAACTAGGTAAAGTAGGTCATTCTATTAATATCATTGGATATAGATAGTTAGAGTATAATCCGATACTCTGAGGCTAATAATTAGAATAGTCTTGTTATGTATCCAACTTCTAACTTTAAGAGGGGATAAATAGTGATAACAGTGTAAATAGTGGAAGACCAAGTTTAGCATTGCATAGCTTATCTCATCATTCGGTTGTTTAAGATAATAATATGGAAACATTAAATTAGCATGTTCTGCTCTCTGTATAATATGATGTTAATAGTCAGTTTGCACCTTTTTTTATGTTGTAATTAAATGTTCTGATTTGTTAGTAATGCCCGTGACTCTAATCCAACGACGGAGGCGGGTTAGGGGTGTTACATTTAGTGGTATTAGAGTTACAAGTTTAGCCAATTCTCGGACTAAATCAAACTCAGAATTGAGTTTAGAGGTATATGCCAACACTGAGTCGAGTCTGAGTCGAGATTTGGATGCTAATTATAACTTTTTTTATATTTAAAAGTTATCAAATGAATCAGATAATGAAATTGAATAAGTGTTTTACTCTAGCGATGATTATATTGCGGATTATGAAAAAATTGAGTCGATAATACTAAATGCTAACCCAGTTAGTGCTAATAACCTAATATTGAGCGAGGTAATAATGAGGGAGTAGTTTATTCAAATTTACTTCGAGCTATCGCTGATGCTCTTCAATGTGTTGCAGGAACTACTTCAACTACAATACCTACACCTACTATTCGACGGACTCCGATAAAAGAATTGCGAAGATTTGGTAGAACTGAATTTTTAGGGTTGAAAGGGGTTGATCCCACAGCAGCTGAAGTTTGGATTGAATCTAATAAACGTGTCTTACATCAAATTGAATGCAACCCTCGCAAAAGTGTAATTTTTGTTGTTTCTCTACTGCAAGGAGAAGCATATACTTGGTGGCAGTTAATAACACACCACGTACCTATCACACGGGCTGATTGGGAATTCTTTCAAAAGGAATTCCAAAAGAAATACGTCAGAGAATTGTATCTCGAAGAAAAGGAACAAGACTTTTTACTATTAAAGCAGAGCGAAATGACAATGGTTGATTATGAATGGGAGTTTTTACAACTTGGTAAGTATGCTATTGAATTTGTGTCATCTAAAATTGAAAGTTGTAAACGATTTCTGTACAGGCTACGTGATGAACTTTGAGTACAGCTAGTATCGCATCAAACTATAGAGTTCGTTGATCTAGTTGAACGGGCAAAAATGGTAGAACAAGCTTTGGGTCTTGATAAAATGGCTGAGATTACTTGTACTGTTAGAAATCTACCTTTAAGTCTGACCGATCTGATAAAAATAGTGATAAAAAATGGACTGTGTTTACGGGTAATGTGCGAGGTCCATGCAGGGATATTGACATTTTGAATTGTGAATACTGTGGGAAAAAACATTAGGGTGAATGTTGGGAGCTAACTCGAGCTTGTTTTCGACGTGGATATACGGAGCATTTTGCTTGAGAGTGTCCGAAAAATGATAATGCTACCCCAATTTCTTCTCAGAGGTATGTACCTGCATCTAGGGGTCGTGGATCAAGCCATGGTGGTTCTTTTGTCAAAGGCAATATTAAAAAAGGAAGTGATATTTTTACTCATAAGACAAAGGCCAGAGTGCAAGCTTGAGCATATGTTGCACGGACACGCGAGGAAGGTGATGCTACCGACGTTGTTGTAGGTTTCTTTTTATTACATTCAGAACATGTTTATGCTTTGATAGATTTGGGATCTTCACACTCGTATGTTATTTCTGAGTTAGTCAAATCAGGAAGTATCTAGAGTATCTATGGTTGTGTCAAGTCCTTTAGGGCAGTCTGTGTTAGTTGATCAAGTGTGTAAAAAGTACCCGTTAGAAATACAAAATATATCCTTCCCTGATGACTTGTTGATAATTCCATTTGGCGATTTGATCTGATTTTGGGTATGGATTGTCTTACTGAACATGAAGTGATTCTAGATTGCTATAAAAAGAAGTTTGTGGTTCAGAGTGCAGACGAAAACATGATTGAGGTGAATGGTGTCTGAACGAGTGGTTCGACTCGTATCATTTCAGTAGTTCAAGTTAATAAACTTCTCAATCAAGGCTATGAAGCTTTTTTGGCCAATGTCATTAACTCAAATTCTGGTGATAGTCAGAGCAGTAAGATTCATACTATTTGTGAATTCCCTGATGTGTTTCTTGAAAAATTATTAGGATTACCACTAGATCAGGAGGTTGAATTTGCAATTGAAGTGTTTCTTGGTACGACTCTAGTGTCAATGTCCCTTTATCATATGGCACCCATAGAGCTGAAGGAATTGAAAGTGAAATTGCAAATTTACTGGATCGTGGCTTTATATGCCCTAATATATCACCTTGGGGAGCTCTAGTATTATTCGTTAAAAAGAAAGATGGCTCAATGCGACTTTGTATAGATTATCGACAACTGAATAAGTTGACGATTAAGAACCGGTACCCCCTACCTCGTATCGATGACTTGCTTGATCAACTAAAATGAGCTTCTATCTTTTCTAATATTGATTTGAGATCTGGTTACTATCAAGTTGAAAGTAAAAGATAGTGACGTACCTAAAACGGTGTTTCGTATGCGTTATGGCCATTATAAATTTTTGGTGATGCCTTTTAGGTTGACTAACGCCTTGGCGGTATTCATGGATCTCATAAACCGTATCTTCCAACCTTATTTGGATCAATTTGTGGTAGTTTCCATTGATGACATCTTGATCTACTCGAAATTTGAATCCGAGCATGAGCAACACCTTATAATCATTTTGCACTTGTTGTAAGAGAAATAATCATATGGAAAGCCTAGCAAGTGTGAATTTTGGTTATCAGAAGTCGTGTTCTAGGGCATATTATCTCGGTGGATGGAGTTAGATTTTATTCGAAAAAAATTGAGGCTATTGTTCAGTGGAAAGCACCGAGAAATGTGTCAGAAGTCTGCAGTTTTCTTGGTTTAACTGGTTATTACCGAAGATTCGTAAATGGATTTTCGAAGATAGCCTTGCCGATGACAAAGCTGTTACAAAAGAATGTTCAGTTCGTTTAGAGCAATCAGTGCAAAAAAAATTTTGAGAAATTGAAACAGATGTTAACTGAAGCGCCGGTGCTAATTTTACTAGAATCGAGAAAAGATTTCGTGGTCTACAGTGATACTTCATTGAGTGGTCTAGGTTGTGTTTTAATGAAATACAGGAAAGTGATCGCGTATGCGTCTCGTCAACTAAAAATGCATGAACGTAATTATCCACACATGCCTTAGAGTTAGCTGCTATAGTCTTTAGTCTAATGATCTAGAGACACTATCTTAAAGTTGAGGCTTAATTTATGTTTTGGTATGTAGTCAAGCTTAATGTTTTGCATGTGTTTTAGTTTTAAGCTTGGTAGCTTAAATAGCTAAACATTAGCTCAATTATGGTCATTTGGTTTGAATGAATGTTTGGATGGTTAATGTCTTAATGATATGTTTGGAAATATAAAATGTGGTACCAATGAAGGTACATTGGTTAGACACTTAAGATGGACGTTTTGACATGTTTTAAGCATGTTTAATTGTGTTTTGCATAGGTTAAATGGCTAGTAGTTGGGTTGCTTAGTGTCCAAGTAAGCATGATTTGGTAAACTTGAGTTTTAAGGTGCATATAGGTACATACGGCCTGAGACACGGTCTATCACACGACCGTGTGATACACACAGCCGTGTGTCTTGTAAATTTTAGTGCAGGTTTCACACGGTCTGGCACACGACCTGCGACACAACTGTGTAACCCAAGTCAGTGAGTTATACGGGTTGGGACATGACCATGTGTCTCAAGCCAGTGAGTTATACGGGTAGAGACACGGGTTAGGACACTGCCATGTGTCCCAATTTTGAAAGCCACATGGCCTAGGGCATATCACACGGCTGTGTGACCCTTGTTTCTAAATTTTTTGAAATTTTCCCCAAACCCTTTTAAATTGTTTCAAATTAGTTCCTATTTATTTTCTAGTTATTTTAAGGGTCGCGTAAATTCATATTAAGGACTGTAAGAGTATTTTTACGCTAATTTTAAATGAAGTAGCGAATCTTAACTAGGTGAAGTAGGTTATTCTACTAATATCTTAGGATGTAGATAGCCAGAGTATAATCTGATACTCTGATGCTAATAATTAGAACAGTCTTGTTATGTATCCAACTTCTAGTTTTAAGAGGGGATAAAAAGTGATAAGAGTGTAAATAGTGGAAGATCAAGTTTAGCATTGAATAGCATATCTCATCATTCGGTTGTTTAAGATAATAATATGGAAACATTAAATTAGCATGTTCTACTCTCTGTATAATATGATGTTAATAATCAGCTTGCACCTTTGCTTATATTGTAATTAAATGTTCTGGTTGGTTAGTATTACCCATGACTCTAATCCAACGATAGAGGCGGGTTAGGGGTGTTATAGGTCCAGTTTATCGGACCGGATTTGAGGCGTTACAATGATGAAAGAATTTAAAGGAAGTAAGGAGGATGACTCGTTGGTGGCTGAAAATTGGCTGTCGCGAGTTTTTCCTGTGGCAAAAGAGTTACAATGCTCTCTAATTGGTAGTCTTCAGCGCACGATTTCCTTGCTAGAAGACGAAGCTTATCAATGGTGGAATATTGTAACCATTATCATTCCTAGAAATCAATTGAACTACGGGTGAGCAAAACTCGATTCGACTCGAAAAAATCGAAAAAAAAATTTGAATTTCGAGTTAAACGAATCGAGTTATTCGAGTTAATCGAGTTATTCGAATCAACTCGATTTTTTTCGAATTTCGAGTTCGAATTGAGTTGAGTTTTCGAATTTGAATAATTCTAATATCAAACTATAATATTTTACATTTTTACCCCAAACTCCCAAACCTTTTTACTTTTCCTTCAAAACTTTTACTCCTTCCCACTTTCCCCTAAAAATTTTTACTCCCCTCCCCTCCCCTCCCAACCCCCCAATCTACCCAAAACCCATTTCCTACCAAAATTTTACTCTCCCATTTACTTTTTCTCAAAATTTTACTCCCAAAAACCCTCAAAACCTTTTATTTTCCCCCAAAATTTTTACTCCCTCTCACTTTCCCCTAAAACTTTTATTCCCTTCCCATCCCACCTCCCATCTATCCCAAACCCTCCCCCCTCCAATTTTTTTTAATATTTTCCCTCCAAAATTTTACTCTCCCCTATTTACTTTCCCTCAAACTTTTATTCCCCAAAACTTTTTATTTTTCCTTTAAACTTTTACTTCTCACCCTTTACTCTCAAATAAAAAATCAAAATTATCCCAAAAAAATCACTAAACATAAATAGTAATAATTTTATTTATATCTACTATTTATATTATTAAATTAAATTTCACATTTTATATTATTTATATTATTGAATTATTTAGTCATATTGAATATTTATATTAAAATTGAATTATTAATTATGCCATAAAATATTCGTGTTAAAATTTTATATTGGTATCAATTTCACATTTTATTTTTAAAATAATTTTTATTAAAAAATTATATTTTTACATTTAATATATTTTTTAATTCCAAATTACATAGTGACAAGAATCTGAAGATAATTGAAACAACTAAGCAAGCAAAGAAGCTAACTAGTATATAAAAAATGAATAAATAAATTATGAGGTGATGAAAGTTAATAAAAAATTTGATTAAGGTGGACAAATTTTATTACGATGGGTGACAATGGTAACAAGGACCCAAAATTATTTTTTAAAATTTAACTCGAACAAATATATTCGATTCGAATTCCATCTCACTCGACTCGATTCGAGAAAACTTCAAATAAAGTTAGGATGATAAAATGAGAGTCGAAAACTTGATTAACTCGAAAATTTTCGATTCGATTCGATTCGATCGAATGCTCACCCCTAAATTGAACTAGGAATTTTTCTTGAAGAAGTTTAGAGAGAAGTTTATTAATAAGCTTTTCACTGATAAAATGAATAAGGAATTCCTAGGGCTCAGACAGGGGAAAATGACTGTGTTCGAGTATGAATGAGAATTCATCCGGTTGAGTAAATACAGTAAAGATTTGGTAAGGAAGGCCTTTGTATCAGATTTGAAGGAGGATTGAACATAGAACTCCTTTTGTTGTTATCCATGTTAGAAATTTGAGACTTTGCTATCCTGACGGCAAAGGCTCAAAGAATGGAATCAACGATTCAAAAAAGAAATAAAGTCAGAGGCAGGGAGATGAACAAACATGGAGCCTCTGGTGCATTTTCAAATGTTGGATTTAAAAAGCCTAGGGATGTAAGGGTTTACTCTGCTACTCCAGTAAGGGAGTCTCAAATATTGGCTTCTACAAAGATCGAAGTCAACGACAAGCCCTAAACTCTACTATTAAAATTTAAAAGCTTCAAAATTTGACAACAAATTATGTGTTTGAATGCAATTTGTTTCTAAAGTTTGCACAACTTCTCTTTTATGGTCCTCAGCAAAATGTTTAAAAGAGGCGGAAAAAAATGTTTATAGTTTCAAAATTCAATATGACTAGGCCTGTTCACGGGTCAGGCTACTCGTTTAGTCCCAAAGGCTAGCCTAAAATTTGGGAGGGTGTGGGAAAAAAATTAGGCTTGAAAATTGGGCTTGGTTAAAAAAATTAAGCCCGTATAAAATATGGGCTGAGCTCAAGCTTGAACATTCAAGGCCCGAGTTGTTTTAAGTTTATAATATTTTATATTATGCTATTTTTATATATTATATAATTTGGAGCACATTAAAAAAAATAAACTTATACTAAATATATAATACTACTATAATGTAAACATTAAAATAATGTTAAGATGACTATATAAAAAATGTATAAATTTATTAAATATTAAAATAAAATAAAAAAATATTTTTAAAAAAAATTAAAAAATAATATGGACGGGCCTAAAATGGCTAGGGTTAGTCTTTTACAAATATGAGTAAATTTGGACAAAATTTCAAACCCAGATTTCGGGCCGAGTCGAGATTGGACAAATAAAAAGTACGTCAATATCATGCTTAGATCCGATTCGACCTGACCCATAAGCACCTCTAAATATTAGCCTATCGATTATTTAATGCTCTTGGTTGAGACCTAGTAAGATATAATTTCTTTTTCTTTCTTTTTATAGAGCTAAGATATCATGTCATATATTAGTCAACTCAAGCAAGCTTAAATAAATTTGTAGAAATGATCAACGAAGTTGTATTTTTTATTTAAGAATCCTATCAGCAAGGGTATAACATAAAACAAAATTCAACTATTTTATTAAAGGTAAATTGTGAATTCAATTTTTATTTTTTAATTTGATATTTTAAATTTTTTAATTTTTTATATTTTGAAATCTTAATCATAATTAAATGGTGATAATTAAATTCATTAAGTCAAATATTGCTATCTACAAAATCTTATACAACAAATATATTATCACGTATAATGTTATCTTATTTTGTTATTTTCACATTATACTCACAAAAAATCATAATATTTTAATTAATAAATTTAATGAGTATAGTTTAAATTAAGACCCAACCCTAACTATTAAATATGAAATATGTTAAGTTAAATGATGTGATTTAAGAACAAATATATAATGTCATCTGAATATGCTATTTTCAATTTAAATACTTAAAAATACATCATATTATTCTGATTAATAAATTTAATGATTTCAAAAAGAAAAAAAAAATTCAATAGCAAAACTTTGACTTCAACAAAAGTAAAAGGGTGGCCAGATAAACCAAATAAAATATGCTGTAAATTTAACATTTAAAACTCTTAATTCTACAAGGTGTGTGTATCCTACAATTAAAATCTAAAAACTTCAAATACTTTTTTCTCTTATATGTATTCATAATATTTATCCATCAAATTCAAAAAAAGACGAAGAAAAACTGCTGCTTTATCTACATCAAAATTGAAAGTACACAAAATTTGGAGGTCCAAAACCGAAATCATAACAAATTTACCTAATAATATTCCTTTTTTACTATTTTTGCTTTCCGCTTTGATACTATTGCTTATGCTTACTGCATCAGATTTCCACAAAGCAGCCTGACTGGACAAACCCAGAAAACTCATCGGGCACATTGATTTTCTCCAATTTACCAATTTGCCCTTCCTTGACTTCCACCATGTAAAATCCATGCGGTCCACCTTGATACTCCGACCCGGTAACCAACACCCGTCCCCCAAGCATAATCCCCCTTGCTCCGACCCGAACGGCAGTGTTCAGCTCTGCCCAGTTCATCAATTTCCCGCCTTTCCCGATCCCAACACTCGACCTCGGGCACTGACCCGGTTCCCAAATCCCTTCGGCCACCCTCCATTCACCCGACTTGAACTCGTAAACATCAGCACTCCCATCGAATTGACCCTGCCTCTCTGTCCCGTACCCGCTCACGACCCAGAACTCGTCTTCCCCAATCACCACACCTTCACACTCGTCTCGCTCTTTACTCAACTCACCCAGCTGATCCCACTCATCCTTTCTCAAATCATAAACCCACGCGGTTCTCAACGCGTTCTTGTTCTCGTCATGCCCGCCCGCAATATAGACCCGACCTGAACATGCTCCAATTGCAAAGAAGGACCTTTTGGACGGCATATCCTTCCCTTGTCTCCATTGCTGAGTCGTGAAATCATAGATAAAAACGTCAGCAACCGGGTCGTAACTCACTGGGTTCCACCCGCCCATCACCACTAGCTTCTCTTCACAGCTAGCCAATTGACAAAACAAAGGCAACCCATTTGGGTACTTGGGAACAGGGGGCAGTCTATACCAGCCCCGATTCAACGATTCAAACACAGAAATTCCATAACTCGGTAACTCACCCGGTCTTTTAGGTCCATTCACTGTTCCACCACTAAAGGCTTGAACCAAGCAAGCGACTTTCTGGGTGTACCCTAATTTTTTGCGGTGATAATGAAAATCTGGGCTTTGGAAAAAATCCCGCCATCGGTGACATACTCCGGAGGCGAGTCTGTGAGCTGTGTAAGGTAACCGAGTTAAGCACTCAAGACCGAGTTCATTGGGTAAACCCGGAACCAACTCAGTTGAAAACTCGAAACTTTCCATTTCTTTTGAAGTTTCTAGAAGGTTTTTTCTTTTATTTTCTCTGAAAGGCCATGGAAACATTGGAAGCCAAACTATAAGCCACGGCTTATTTATAGCAGACAGTTGGGTAACGGACAATGACGAAAGCCTTTTATTTACTGACACGTGTAAGTTTTAAAAAAATTAATACAACTCTAAAACAGATCTTTTGACTGCTTGTTATAAATTATAATAGAGAGGATAAGTACAAAGAATAATTACACGTGGCATTATCTTAGCAATCTGATTACTGCTAGTGGGTCCAAATCCAACGGACGGTTCTGATCGATCAGGTTAATAAGATATGGACACGTGGTAGTAAATGGATAAAGTTCTCTCGTATGTGCTTACGTGGCTAGAGGTTCAAAAGAATTTTTTTAAAAATGGCCCTGTTTAAGTTTAAAATAAATTTAATTTCAGAATTCAAATTTCAAAGTTGAAGGAGTTGGCGTGTATGCATGCATGTGATGAAAGATACGATACGGTAGATCTTTGAATATTTTCAGAATAATATTTCATAAATTACATTTATTAAGTGAAATGTTATGGTTTTATTTATTATAAATGGTGAAACTATGACTTTCGTCTCTTTAATATACACCTATTTTAAATTTAATTATTATACTTATTTTAGCATAATTTTGACGATTTATTTTTATAATATTATCAATGTAAATGTAATTAGAGTCTTTAGTTTTTTTTTTTGTCAACCAGCAGTTACTTATTTGGTGTTAATGAGTTTCCACTATTAAATTAATTCTTCATTTTTCTTATTATCATTTTTTTTACAAATTTAAAATGGTATTATTTTGAAGTTTGGTGAACCTACTCTATTTACAAAGGGGCATGTTGATACGTCTTTGGTACTATTAATGTATGTTGATGATATAGTTATTGTTGGTAAAATTTTAAATTTGTTGCATGAGGTTCAAAACTTTGTTAAGCAATTGTGGAGTGTGTCTCGCATTTTCGAACTCTTTCAGGCACTCACCGTTACTTGTATCAAGACACAAAGACATTAGAATCACAACACCTCTAACAGGCGACAATGTCGCGACAAGGAGTTTCTCGACGTCACGATGACAGACGATGTTGTGACAAGGCGATTTGGAACGTTGCGATGTAGCGACGTGTTCTTACATAAATCGAGTTTCTTTTCCGTTAAACTCTGTTATTTGTTGCCATGTAAACTATAATTATTTTATGGATATTATAGTCATATATTTACATGAACTTCAGCATATTAAAGGGCCTTTGTAACTTTAGAATTGATATCTTCATCACATTAAGATTAAGAGAAGATTAAGAGTTTTGAGAGAGCTTCAAGGGAATTTCTTGTTTTAATTAGAGAGTTTTGTTTTCGAAGTTTAGGGTTTGTTTATTTTTGTGTTATCTCCATCTTAGACTCATTCAGATTATTTTTCGTTTTAGTGAAGCTTTTTTTTCCCATGATTTTTATCCTCTTCAGAGGAGTTTTCCACGTAAAATATTTGTATTTGATCTTCTCTACATTTTCTATTTCGTTGTTTATACGGGTCGATCCCTAACAAATTGGTATCAAAGTTTGGTTTGGATTCCGTAATTAACCCGTTTAGATATGGTAATGAGATTTGATATTGAGAAGTTCGATGCAATCGTAAATTTCAATTTATAAAAATGTGAAAAAAATAACTCAATTTAGATGCCAATTGTAGGTTCGCTATTTTCTTATAAAATAGTCCTAACGATTTGACTAACAGTAACACAAATTAAGAGAAAAAAATAATTTAAATACCATTTATGATAAAAAAAATACAAGTAGCAAAAAGAGAAAAATTGTATAATTTAAATAGTAAATTGTAAATTAAAGCTTAATTAAAATATTAATTTTAAGAGAAAAATCGTGGGCAAAATACCAGAAAAAGCCAATTTTTTTAAATTTACCAAAATGGGCCCAATATTTTATTATTTACCGGAATGGGCCCTTTTTCCCTAAATCGGGTCCACGTCAACGCGATGGCAGGGGATGTGTCAGCAAATCGCGTCTATGTTAGCGCAGTTTGCTGACGTGGCAGCAAATTACGTCCACGTCAGCACGCTTTGTGTCTACGTCAGCAAAGCGCGCTGACATGGACGCGATTTGCTGCCACGTAGTGCGCCCCTGTGGACGTGATTTCGTCGTGTTTCCCAGGTTAGGATTTTTAAGATTTTTAGGGTTTTTGGAGAAAAAACTAAATAAATAAAGGATTACGGTTTAGGGTTTCATAATTAAATTAATTAAAATTTATTCAAAATTGGATTACGTTTCGTGTTTATGGGTTTCTAAGATAAAATCAAAGCAGGATGATTTATCAGAAGGATTTTTGAAGTTGCGCCCACGTGTACGCGCTTTTGCTACAGTAGGTTGTGGAAAAATAATTTCGAGTTGACGTTTCTGAGCAAATAGTTAAAAAAATGCTTCAAGCAGGATGCTTTATGAGAAGAATTTGTGAAATCGCGCCCCCGTGGACGCGCTTTTGCTACAGTTGGTCTTGGAAGAAATAATTTCGAGTTGACGTTTCTGAGTAAATAGTTTTAAAAAACGCTTCAAGCAGGATGCTTTATGAGAAGGATTTGTGAAATCGCGCCCACGTGGACGCGCTTTTGCTACAGTTGGTATTGGAAGAAATAATTTCGAGTTTACGATTCTGAGTAAATAGTTTTAAAAAACGCTTCAAGCAGGATGCTTTATGAGAAGAATTTGTGAAATCGCGCCCACGTGGACGCGCTTTTGCTACAGTAGGTCCTGGAAAAATAATTTCGACTTGACGTTCCTGAGCAAATAGTATAAAATCGCTTCTAGCAGGATGCTTTATGAGAAGAATTTGTGAAATCGCACCCACGTGGACGCGCTTTTGCTACAGTAGCATGTTTGGGATGAGGCAAAAAATGTTCTCAGAATGCATAAGTCACAGCAAAAACAATTTAGAGAGGCTAAGAAGGTTAGAGTTTCAAATATGAGTGAACGTATTAGTGTTGTTATTTACTATGATGGTGAGGTTTGCCACACCGAGAATGGTGTTGTTTTTTTGTCGGAGAATACGGTACGACTGGTTTTTAACCAGAACATAAATTTGATAGAACTTCGTAAAAGAATTAGGCGTAAATTTTTCGAAACGATGCCAATGAAAGTTCTATCTATTATGTATCGATTTTGTTCTTCTGTTGATCCGGTGACATATGACTCGTTCGACATAAAAGGTGCTCGTAGCTTGGAGGCAATGGTGCAGACTCATCATGCTAGTGGAGCACCTTATATTAAGTTATATGTACAATTTACATCGCCAAATGATGTACTTGCGACCGGTGTTCGAGATGTATACACGACCCCTGGCCAACATTCGATTAGCGGGTTACAAAACACGAAACAACCCATATTTGGTAGCGGTGTTAAATGTACATCCCCCGCAAGACACTCTGTCGGTGGATGGGACATGTACGTCAGTGGCTCGATGTTTGATGCTGAAAATACGTACTGGGGAACGATATCAAGTTCTAGTGGTTGGCAATCTAAATCCAATTGGAGACGTTATGAAATACCCAGAAGAAGGGATGATGTACTCCCTACGACGTCAACTGGTGAGGGGACCTCGTACGCTACAGATGATTGTGGGTTAGAAGATGACTCCGATGTGGATCCATCTCGAGAGCCCGGGCCCGATGGTGCAGAAGTTGGCTTATTTTCTGAACCGGAGCCTATTCCAACAGAACCTGAAGATGCTGAAAGGAGTTCAGATGAAGAAGAAAATCCACGATTCAGAGCATACTCACCTCTAACCCACATGCATAATGTCGATCTGTCTGCAGATGATGCGTTAGAGTTTCCAGATCTACCACACCGGTTGCGTGATCGTACAAGTTCAAAGCTAGATTCGGGTGAATTTGACGTTGGTAATTAGTTTACCAATAAGGATAGGGTTTTTAATTTAAGGGTTTAGGGTTTTTAAGTTAAAGGTTTAGGGTTTTTAAGTTAAAGGGTTAGGGTTTTTAAGTTAAGGGTTTATGGTTTAAAATTTAAAGGTTTAGGGTTTTTAATTTAAGGGTTACGGTTTTTAAGTTAAAGGTTTAGGGTTTTAAAGTTAAGAGTTAGGATTTTTAAGTTAAGAGTTTAGGGTTTTAATTTAAGGGTTTAGAGTTTTAAAGTTTTAAGGTTTAGGGTTTTTAATTTAAGATTTTAAGATTTTTAAGTTAAGTGTTAGGGTTTTAATTTAAGGGTTAGGATTTTTAAGTTAAGGGTTTATGGTTTTTAATTTAAGGGTTTAGGGTTTTTAGGTTAAGGGTTTAGAGTTTTTAAGTTAAGGGTTAGGGTTTTTAGGTTAAGGGTTTATGGTTTTTAAGTTAAGGGTTTAAGGTTTTGAATTTAAGGGTTAAGGTTTTTAAGTTAAGGGTTAGGGTTAGGGTTAGGGTTTTTAGGTTAAGGGTTTAAGGTTGTCAATTAAATTATGCATTTAATTATAAATTATAAATTTATAAATTTTTAATAAATTAATTTAGGGTTTTTAAGTAATAACTCAAAAAAAATTCTATTATATACATCAAATAATATCAAAATATTCAAAATATTTGTACAAGTAAATTTAAATACAAAAATAAATGTCTGTGCCTGCCAGATTCAGTGCCACATGGCGGCCGTCGACGGTTACACACTAGATTCCTCCTTTGTCCAGCTTCTAGCGTCGGTTGTGGTTCCTCCGGTGGGGATTCTGGTTCTTCCGGTAGGGCATCTGGTTATCGGAGTTGGGATGATGAGCCACCTTGATAGAATAATGAATGTGGAGGTGTTTGCATCACCAACGGCGACGGTGTTTGAAACCCATATGGTGGTGGGGATTGGTAAAAAGAAGAGCTCCCCGACGGCCCCTCTGGCGATCCCTCGTGCGTCGCTGGCCTATATATCGGCGGTCCACTCGGCGTAACAAGAAATGGAGCTGAACCGGGCCATTGGCTCTAACCTGCCATAGGACTCGGAAAAGGAAACATATAAGGGTTAGGATACATAAAAGGGCTAGGAAACGTACCTGGCATCATCTGAAAAGGCGGTTGCATGGGTATCATTGATTGAACTGCTGGGTCGAGTGACTGTGTCGGTACTATTGTTGGGCTTGGTGATTGAATGGCCGCTGATGATAGGCCGGGTGAATGTCTGGGCCTCGTTGAGGGGCCAATGTCATCGTCCGATCGTCTTGGATTTAAAGGCCAGCGTCTTTCCCTTTGGACACGTAATTGCCACTACCTCTCCTCTGGCGACAGTAAATACAGCTTGCCATGGATCCTAAACCATGGCATGTATTCTGACACGCACGCTAACTCCGGAACGATGATCGGTTCCTTAGTAGGTATATAATCATACCGATCTTCCCACATTTGGATGTACTCGGACCAGAATCTCGGCCAATCCATATTCAATTGCCGAAGGTCGATTTTGTGGTGATCGTTAAACACCTCAAGTTCTACGGGAATCGGTTGTCTACATCCAAATTGCCGTAACACCCTGTCTGACTGGTGCATCTCCACGGTCGCGTAGTTGATCAACGCGACTTTTGCGTGCCAAACGTTTGGTTTTTGTAAGAACTCATCCGGAATTACTGCCCAAATTGCCGGATCCTCGTATGGTGTCCATTGAAACTATATGAACATGATAGAAATATTAGTTATATACATAATATTAAATACTAAATACTAAATACCAATCGACTAGCGAATGATGGAAATATCAATTTTATTTATTACTTACATGTGCTTCCGACTGTTGGTTAATAGAAGCCGTATATCTTCAAAAGAGATAGGTAATTAAGCATGACTTGCCGGATGGTTCCACCTAATTAAATAAATTTTTAGCATACTTTTATTTTTAAAAATCTACATAATAATTGTAAAATCTAATATAAAATTTACCTCGTTATGAGTGGGAATGTATATGGGTGGTCCACTCGAGGACATAGAAATGGAAAGTGAAACTGTGCTCACAACTACAATAGTGACAGGCAACCTCTGATTTTTACTTTCTTCGGTCGCGTCGCCCCGCACATCTCCCGATATAACGTTGCCAAGACGGTAGACCCCCAACTCAATTCACCAGCTACTCTAAAATCAATGAGTTTCAGCAGCCATCTTAGATGTACGCGGCTCCTTGATGAGTCCGACATCAGATAACCTCCAATTAACTGAAGAATGTATGCCCGAGCATATTGGATTCTTTCTATTTCGGTTGAATCTTCATCCGGATTCGGGTATGCATCTTGTAACCAGCCCATCTCGATCTTACCTCTATCAATTTTCTCCGGAATAGCGCCCAAAAGCTCGTAGCACACTGCTCCCCAATCGCTAGATTAGGCAGACCCGGTGACTGGGTACCCGTCCACCGGCAATCCCAATTGCAGACTAACATCTTCCAAAGTGATAGTGCACTCTCCACATGGAAGATGTAATGTGTGCGTCTCGGGTCTCCACCTCTTGATCAACGCACTGATTAGTTTTGGGTCCACCTTGTATCCCCGGCCTACTGTCGTCACGTGCCAAAAACCCGCTTCCCGTAGGTAGTTCTCTGCCAACGGTGATGGAGGAGCATGCATATTCCGGATATTGCATTCCAATATCCGATCTACAAACTTTTATAACAAATAATAAATTAATAATTATCTAAAAATGCATAAATAAAAAATTCTTAAATAATATTTAAAAATTAAATTTAACGCTTACCATTTTCATTTGTTCCACTGATATGTGCTGCTTATCAAGACGAGTCAAATCTCCGGCCATTGCTGAAATCGTACAAATTTTTACGGTTTAAAAAAATTTTAAAAAATAAATTTTTTAAAAATTATTTAAAAATAGGGATTTAAGAGAAATTTAAGAGGAACTTGAGAGAAAATTGAGATTAAATATGGATTTGAGAGAAATTTGGAAGGAATTTGAGAGCAAATTGAGAGGAATTGAGAGGAAATTTGAGAGAGGATTAGTTTGTGAAAAAAAAAGAGGTGAGGGGTATTTATAGTTTTTTTGGACCGTTAAGGGGGGCAACGGTAAAAAAATGACCGTTGCACTGTTCACGCGTGGGGCAAATCGCGTCCCCAGGAGCGTGCTACACGTCAGCAAATCGCGTCCACGTCAGCGTGCTTTACTAACGTGGACACAAACCGCGCTTACGTGGACGCGATTTGCTGCCACGTCGGCAAACCGCGCTGACATGAACGTGATTTGCTGACACGTCTCCTGACATCGCGCTGATGTGGACGCGATTTAAGAGAAAAGGGTCTATTCTGATAAATAATAAAATACCAGGTCTATTTCGATAAATTTAAAAAATATTAGACTTTTAATGGTAAATTGTCCAAAAATCATAACGAAGCGGGACCAAGGCATAGCTATGCCGCCACTCCAATTTGTCAAAGTTTTTTTTTTTTCCCCAAAGTCTGTCAAAGTTGAAATAACTAATAATTTGGAAGAATTTGAATTAATCATAATGAAATGTTGAATGAAAGTAATAAGTGACAGTAGGACAAATTTATTAAAAGGTTTAACACTGTTCAACGTTATGTTTTTTTATGCCCCCATATTCTTTTTTAAAATTAAACCTTATAATCAACAAAAGTTCAAAAGAAAGAAGTTACAATCGACAAATTTATTTAATACGACGGGCCACCGACGACATGTGAGTTTTCTACATTAGCTAGGCATGGCAATCACAAAGCCAATTTGCTTGACTTGAGATTCTATCATTTTACGAAAAATAGGATACGATTAAATTATAATTTTTGGTTTAATTAGTTATTTCAAATTTAATTAAAATCGTTAATTATTTTATTTAAAAAAGAAATACCTTTTCCATGTTAACATGATTCTTTTTTTGGTTAGAAAAGTGTGATACATTTATCATTTTCATGTTTAACTTTATTTTATTTAAATCTTTTAGGACAATTTATTTAACATATTTTTTATTTATGGTTTACATGATTAATATTTTTTACGAAAACACGAGCCATCATATGCATACAAAAGTTAGTGAAAGTTAATCAAAAGGTCCAAAAGGCAACATGGAAGGCTGTTTTTATGCAATACTTTGATGATAAAGTTTTACAAGTCACATTCATACTTTTGTCCCAATCAATCAGTTCTCTAACCAAGAAAAGTAACCCAAAAGTTAGAATTTCTTTTTCATTTCTTATTTGAAATTTTTTAATTTTATATTTACTAATAAAATATTTTTTTACTAACAATGAACAAAATAATTATCAATCGAATTACATAAAATTATGCTATTTACTTTTTAATGCAATGCTTAAAATTATTAATAATTCTTCTTAATTTTTAAACACGTTTCAACGTTTTGATAATATTAAATAACATAATATTCCGAGAGGTGAAGCATTGGAATTAGATAATTAACAGTGTATGTGCTTAATAATTGAGAGTGAACATATTTGATTTTTCTTTCTTTTAAAAGAAATATATATTCTTTCTTTTTTCCTTTTATCAACATGTAATGCCAAGGTCGCCAATTGTTTTCTCGCGCAACAACTAGTGCTAGTCTTCACTTTTTCTTTTGTGTTGCGCTAAAAACGACCTTTCATTGCATTTGAAGAAGCCACGAAAAAGAATAACTTTGTGATAAATGAAGAAAAAGGTTGAGCCAAATTTTAAATATCATTAATTTGTTTTATATAAATTAAGTGGGTGAGCATTCGACCAGATCGCATGAAAAAATTTTGAGTTAACGAGTCTTATTTTATTATTCTAATTCTATTTGAAATTTTTTTGAATCGGGTGAAATTATTCAAGTTAAATTAAAAAAATTGAAAACGTCAAATTAAAATATTATTACAGTATAACTAATTTTATGTTAGAGCACATAAATTTGAAGTCATATATATTTGAAAATTTTTTCAAAGAAAAATAATAAAAAATACTTTAGTATGATAAAATTGAATCATTAATTAACTTATTTAAGTCCCCAAAATTCTTTATATATATTTTAGATGTTTTTTGAAATTTTTATAATTTTTAAAAAATATAAAATTTAGAATTTTTATAAATATTTTTAATTTTAAATATATAAATAACTTATTCATGAAATAAATACACATATTTACAATTTCATCCATGTATTTTAATAATTAGCACCAAGGTATATGCTTGAAAAGATTTGATTGATATGAAATTAATACATTAATCATTTAATTAAAACTTTTTTGAAATTTAAAATCTAAATTGATGTAATTAACCCGAAAATTTACGAATCCAACCTGTTTTGCAGTGGTTTCAAACTTGGGTCAAGCTTTTTCTGGCTAAATTTATGTGATATTTAAATTTTATGAATAAAACATGTAAATGTCAGCTTTTTGCAACAGGATGTTTGGAGGGTTCATAATTTTGCAATTGCTTAAGGCAAAAGCCAGAAAGTGGTCCCTAAAGCTCCCATTTATCCAATTGGGCCACATGCACCCTTTCAAGGTGTGGGAATAATAATCCCTTTTTTAAAGATCTTCTAGAAGCATTGGAAAAAAAATACCCTTCTAGAAGGATTGTATTTATTAGATTTCCTGTATTTTTATTATATTTATATTCTTTTAGTTCAACTTTATCAATTTTAGTCTATTTTTTCTCAAAGGGTTATACCCCAAAACAGGAGAAAACATTTTCTGTTCTTTCTCTCTTCCTTCCATCTTCGATTTCAGCTAGGTGAATTAGTCATCCCATCCTCACCACCTTCTCCTCATTGTATTATTATTAAATGGTGGAATTCTACTTTAAAACTCTTCTAAATTTAAAAAATTCAATTTATTGCAATTATAATCCATTTCAAAATTAGTAACTTAAGTAAAATTATTTTAATTCAATTATTTATCTAGTTTCTCAACTTGGTTGTAACTTTTTTAATTAAAGGCGACCAAAATGTGATTAACCTGTATATTTGAATAGGATTAAATTATTAACCGGTTTATTTGAATACTTCTAACTTTCAAATTGAATAAACACATTAATTATTTAATTAACAAACCCTACATTCAAATACTCAATATTCATATCAAACCCAATCCATCTAAATTTAATTACTGAGATAATTAAATGCTCAAATAATCTAATTTGAAAACTAAATTTAATAAATAAAACCCCTTAATCTTAAATTCTTTAAAGGTTTTACATTTGAATTAAGAAAATAGATTTTAAATTTTAAATCCAATTTTTTTTATTCAAATTTAAGTGAACTCAACTTTAATTTTAAAAGAAATAAAATTGCAAAATCCAATATTATAATATATAAATATTACCATAGTCTTAATTCCATTCCATTTCAAGTTTATTCTTTAAGATTGAAACTAGGAATGATTGTGAAAATCAAATTATATTATCCTTTATTCTACTGAAAGTTTTTCTCTTATATAAAATATTAATAACTTACAATTTTTGTTGTAATGTGTCCAAGTTACAAATCGCGCAGAGTTAAAAAGAAAATTGAATACAACCTAATAATACATGACAAAAATTTAATCCTGTTTGTAAAGTTAAAACTTGTTGCCGTCAGTGTACAAGTAATTAATAAGAGAAGTGAACATGCAATTATCTATACTATTATTTAAGTGTTTTACTGAATTGGTATTACCTTCAACCGGTTACCAACTTAGTTGTTAAATTATGAAAATGCCCTTTTTCATTTGAAAAAAAACTAATAAACATATGCATATAATGAAATTTGAACATGAACTAATTGTATTAGTAAAATTTTTAATTAACCACTCAACTAAAGTTTTATTCTAATATTTTTTACATTTTTAATTGACACCGACTCCTAATTTTGTTGACAAAATCATGATAAATAATTGTAGTGCATTTAGTATTGTTTATCTGATGTATTTAAAATTCGTTTTACTCACAATTTAATCTATTTTTTAATTTTAATATTATACATATTTCATGTGTTATTATGATTAACTAGTTTCGAATAATACATTTCATTATTTATTGTGTGTTATTTTTAAACACAAATATGTATTCTAAATTCTTGATTTTTACACAAATACACGTGTGATAATATTTCTAGTATATATAATTTACTTTTGAATGAATGTTAAAAGAATCAAACAATAAAAAAGGAATTTATCATCATAAATTTTATAATTTTATAATTGCAATGATAATTGTTGAAGGGAATCGGTTTCTCTGGGATAAGTTTTTGAAGCGTCATCTTTTGAGCAGCCGATTTAAACTTCAACAATTGAAAGTATTATTCTCGTGTTGACATTTTGTACCATTCCTTCGTGAACCGCGTAGCTCAAGTGGTATCATGTTTACACACATATTGTATATAGGGCCTTGGTTGGTGGGTTGAGCTATGACACGCTTAAATACCTCTATTATTATTCACACGTTTAATAATAACACTTATATTGAGTTTTGAAGTTATCTACCTCTACTGATCGAGACGTTCCCTCTGTAAACTATACATGTCTCTCTATAAAAATTGGAGACAAATCTCTAATACGAAAATAATATCTTTAATTGTTGAGGTCCGGATAAACTACCTAAAAAATACAACTTCAAGAACTTATACATTAAAAGCGGATTCTCCTCAATAATAATACCTTTTTACAAATAAATAGATCGTGGAAAGTAAAAGGCCGAAAACGTTCAGATCGGTTATTTTGGCATTGGCAATAGAATTATCGGTTAAATTCAATTTTGATGGATTAATTTATTTTTATATATACACGAAATCAACCAACAGGTTGAATATTAACTTTAAAATTACCACATTTTCTTACTACACCACATAAATTATTAAATAATATATTGAAATTTTAAAGTACTAAATGTGTTATGTTAGAAATATTTTTTTAAAAAAAAATTATTTAATAATGAATATAGATGAAGTTTTAATATTATTGAACACATATTCAATATTTAGATTGATAATTTTTAATTATTTTATTTGGAAGATGATATAAAATAATGAAAAGACAAAAAGTGTGAATATAATAATTTCATTTAAAAAAAAAACCATACTTGGGAAAAAATGAAAAAACATAAATGACAGTAAAGTTTGAGGAAGGCTGTATTTTGTGTATGTTTATTTTACAACATTGTTTTAAGCCCATCCCTCTCCACAATCTTCATAAGCAATGCTCCCTGTCCGCTTTTGCTTTTTTTTATTATTTCTTTTAATAATTCTTTTGTATTTTTCCACAAATACAATGAACAATCTATGGACATGAATATCAGCATCTGTTTTGAGTTGTTTCATCAAGCCCTGAGTTTATATGCAATGCAATAACTTATTTTGATCACTCAAAAGCTTCCTGCAATGCTCATTTTCGATGCCCTGACGATGCCATTAGAACACCAACAGCTACAATGAACATAAACAACATCCCGAAAAGTAATACGTATGTTCTCCGCGACGATTTTTGGTATTCTCCAAACAATAGTATGCCCCAAAATGTGCTCACAAGTGGAAGTGCCTTACCTCATCACCAAATTCCAGATTAGTTCAAACAATATATATGAAAATTGATGTTATGTTATGTTTTTTTAAATATGGTATTGAAGATGGACTAAAAGTACCTGCACAGCATCCGCAGCTGCATACCCTGCAGCTTGGCCTCCCATGAACTGGAGACCATTCCCGAACCCGCACAACAACCCAGCCAAAAGTGCCCAGCCTCTGCCATTCCAGTCATTGATGTAAGCCTTGAACGATGATCTCGGTAGGTCTAATACAGGGAGGTAGAGGAAGGTGATGTTAAGGATGAGGGCGATCACGAAACAAGAGACTGAAAAGTAGAAAAATGCGGTATAGACAACCAAGTGTGGAACCCCTTCCTTCAAAGTGTGCCATTGATCATTTGTTGCCAAGTTGAAAGCTGGAGAGAATAGAGAGAAGCAAACACCAGCAAAGAAAGTTATGGATAAACCAACTATAGTGCTCTTCCCAAACACCTGCAATGACATTCAAACCAATATCATGTATAATATGTGCAAAAGCCATTGAATGAAGAAACTAAAACCTCGAAAGTCCAACCTTAATCGCTCTCCGTTTCTCGAGCTCTAAAAGGAATTCCGCAGTTCCGGCCTTTGCCTCCTCTATAATACCGGTCCCCTTCTCCAGATTCCTTAGTTCTGTTTACTAGTAAAAGGAGTCTCAGAATAAGAAGTGAGCAGCAAGTAACAAGGTAAGATATATTAGAGCTTTGTACCCTCATTTGTGAGTGCCCCATTCGATGTGGGGGAATATCCAGCCCTGGAAAATAGAACAGATATAGCAACTTATATGCATAGGAACTATAAAGGCTTTAAACGTAACAAAGTTCGTATACGGTTCATTGTCGAAGCAAATTGAACAGGAAATACCCTTTAAGTTTTGCTTTATTATCTGCAGCATTTGATGAGTGAACAGCTGATCCGAGACAAACAGCAATCAAGAAGCAACCGACGCCCGGGAAAAGAATTTGAGCTCTGTTGATCTTGTCATCCAAGAAGTAATTCAAGGTTGTGCCTGTTCAATCAGCACAAGGTTAACTAAAATTAAGAAATTCGAAGATCAAGTTCCGTTTATGCACAGACTGAAACGCGGACCTATAACAACTGTAATGCTTGCAGTGATCACTTCTGTCACTGATAGACCAACAAAAGCCCATGCATACTGTGTAGACAAATTCCCAAGGCTGAGAACCACCCCGCCGGCCATCGCAAACAAAATGGAAGGCCAGTTATCCTGCATCAATCACCATTAAAAGACTGCGATAGTCTACATTCAGAGTCTCAATTCCACCATGAAAATGGAGGGGACTAACCTGAGATAGTTGAGCAATAAAATTGGGTTTCTCAGGAGTGCTGCTGCCAATTTCACCAAATGTTAAAGCAATAATAACAGCAGCCAAGAGGTTTGTCATTGTATAATCAAGGTAAGTATGTTGAGGAAGACGACCTCGACGTTCGAGTAGCGTCATAATAGCAGGCCATGTGCCTAAAAAGAACAATGCCAGAAGCATACAGGCAATGGCACCTCCTTTGCTTTCCACCACATACATTTTCAAACCATTACAAATGATCCTCTCAATTGGTAGATATATCAGAGATGCAATGCCTGCAAAATCCTGTTATAAACAAGAAGTCTTAGAGTCCAATCTAATCTTTCATTTGAGCAAAGTTTAGTTAATTTTCTTGGCTATTAAGCCCTATATGTCCCAAAACTATTACAACACCATAGGTGAGGCTCCAAGAAGCTTGCAATTGGTGAAAGAAAGAAGCCTATATCTGAGTAGGCAAAAACACATGCACAGACAAGACATTGCTATAAAACCAGATTGGCCTCCTTAGAAATAACTGGTTTAAAGCTCATATTTAAGAAAGATAAAGCTTCATAATTCCCAGAAAAGAAAAACATGGAATATGCAAATAAACAAACAACAATAGAGCATGCTCTGTGGGGAAAAACAGATCCAGAATTGGTAATCAAAAGTCAACGGAACAAAGAAACCAAAGAAAAATTCCAGCAAAAACTCAAATTCCTGAAGTATGAACAGCATGTTTGTTATGAATTAGACACTTACCATATGCAAATCATAGGGAAAAGCAAAAGGGTATGAAAATAAGTGACCAAATAAGGTAGACCACCCAGAGTCCCAACAATAGTCTAGTTATCAAATAAACTATAATAACCCAGAAAAGTTCAGTAGGCCACACATGAATACACATGATATCAGAATTATACGAGTGTTTGAAGTTTTTACCTTAACCAGTTTAATGGCAAGAAACTGTGACTCAGAGAATTGTGCTAAAACAAAGCTGAGATACGTGCAGATTCAAGGAAAATAACAAACGACAAAGAAGAAAATAGAAATTAAAAGGGTGGAAAGGCCGCAAGTAAACTAAAAAAAGGGGAATGTGAAACCTCAGTAAGAGATTCCCTTTAGATCCAGACTCTGATAAGGATTCCTTAACTCCTTGCAAATGATTTTCAATGGTTGGTTGGCTTAGGCATAGACTATAGCTACTTACTGTAAAGTCAATATGGGGCTTTATTTAATTGCATAACATCCAAAATTATTGTCAAATAACAACAAAGAAATAAAAATGTGTACTTAACAAATAATCAAAAACAAAACTTTCGAAAAAAAAAAACCCATCAAAGCACCACCTAGAATAAAAGAAAGCAGAAAATTACTCTGCAATAGTACTTTTGGTTTATACGTTTAAATTATTATATGGTAGAAAAACAATACAATAAATCTTTATAAAAAAACAAATAACTAACAACAGAAACGAAACCACCAAATTTCATACATTAAACAATTATCATATATATATCTTTCAATTTTTGTGCTAAGAAAGAAAAAGAAAAGAGAATTCCCATATATTAAACTAATTCGGTCAATTTGAATGATTACTTGATCTAATTAAACGTTAAAAAGAAATTAGTGCCTAATGTGGTAAATGTTTTTCTCATGAGTAAATTATCGATTTTTTTATGAGTCCTTATTATTAGGCATTTCCTTTATGGGTTAGCCATGAATGTGTAGAAGAAGCCGTATATTGTATCCTTGTATCAATCAAAATAATATTTTATAATTTTGTAATTTTTTATAATTAGTTTACTATTTTTTAAATAATTATAATGTTTATATAAATAATATATAAATTGCTTAAATTTTATTCCAAATATAATTAGTTGTATAATATTTTAAATACTTTTTATATATATTTTTAAATTTAAATTAGCTTTTTTGGAAGAAAAAAAAAACCTAATTTATTGAAAGAAGTTTAAAATTTCTATACATTTTTAATTAAAAAACTGTAGGATGTTTTTAACATATTTTAATCACTTTTTAAACATTTAAGTAAAAATTCTAATAATTTCAAAAAAGTTTCGAATATGTTTGTTAAATTTTTTTTAAAATTCTGTTAAAAATTTCAATGTACAAGACATTTTAAAGCATAATATAATTTAAAATTTTAAACATATTAATTTAAAATATTTTCAAAATATTGAGAATGTTAAAATAAACTGTTTTAACTCTCAAATTTATTAAAGTGTTTATGGAAATATGTAAAAGTAATCTATAAAATTATTTTTTAAAAATATAACATTGTCTATGTGCTAAAAATATTTAACTTTTTTTTTACAGTTTTTTAAACATAAAAAGAAAAGAAAAAACATATACTTTGAAGTGTTTATGATAAGCTTCCATTTATTTTCATATATTCCTACTTTTATTTTGCCAAATTGTTCAATATTAATTATAAATTAGACTCATAAGACTTTTTTTAAACAAAAGCTCATATATAATTTAGTAAAGACTAAAGAGTAATAAATAATTTAACATATTATAACTTAAAGTTATAGTTTTCATATATTTGCAATAATTATTAATGGTTAGTATTTTTAATCAATTATTTAATAATAAATTGATTTTTCAAAATAACAAATAATTAAAATTTTAAGTTTTGCTAATATTAATTTAAATAAATGAAATAATAATACGTTACCAATACATATTAAAACTAATAATTTATTTTTACTAAAAAAAACTAACAATTTATTAAAACAATATTTATACAACTGAGACAGATTGTTAGAATTAAGTGACCCAAATCCTTATTTAAATAAAATACTGTGGTAAAATAAAATAAAAGTAAAATCCCTATAGAGTTATACTTCTTTTATTTTATTTTAGAATAAGGTTTCTAAACCTTATTAAACTCTATCTATTTGATATTATTTGAATAAGGAGTTTCACTCCTATTAGAATAAGGTTTACAAGCCTATAAATAGGCATAGTCTACTCCTCTTGTAATTAAGTTTTCGACATAGTGAATTTTCTTCTCCTCTGCCTGTGGTTTTTTTCCCGAAAGGGTTTCCACGTAAAATTTGTGTGTTCTTTATTTTTCTATTTCTATTTTTCTTTGCGATATATTGTCATTACCAACATTATATTTTTCTCAAATTGGTATCAGAGCTTCCGGGTTGTTCATCTCAATCACGGTAATGACGTCTTTGAAGTACAAAATTCCGCTGTTGGATCGCAACACTAGATTTGCATTGTGGCAGATAAAGATGCAAGCAGTTCTTGCACAGATGGACTTAGAGGAAGCCCTACTAGGGGTAGATAAGATGCCTTCAACTTTGACGGAAGAAGAGAAGAAGCGCAAGGATCGAAAGGCGTTAACACAGTTACATCTGCATTTGTCTAACGAAATTTTACAAGATGTGATGAAGGAAAAGACTGCCGCTGGATTATGGAAGAGGTTGGAACAAATATGTATGTCGAAAACTCTAACTAGAAAACTACATATGAAACAACGTCTTTATGCTCATCGTTTGGAGGAAGGTGCATCTGTGCACGAACACTTAACAGTGTTCAAAGAAATTCTCTCAAACTTGGAGGCCATGGAGGTTCAGTATGATAAGGAAGATCTAGGGTTGATTCTACTTTGTTCATTGCCCCCGTCTTATTCAACCTTTAGAGATACGATTTTATATAGCCGCGAGTCTCTCACAGTTGATGAGGTTTATGATTCTTTAACCTCGTATGATAAGATGAAGCATCTTGTGGTTAAAACTGACTCTTAGGGAGAGGGTCTTATTGTTCGTGGGAGACAAGATCGGAATGCTGATGATGATCGTGGAAGGACACAGGAATGGAATCCTCGCAGTAAATCTAAAGGTAGATCGAAGTCTTCAAACAGAGGTAAAACTTGTAACTTTTGCAAGAAGAAAGGGCACATTAAATCTGAATGCTATAAGCTACAGAATAAGATCAAAAGGGAGGCTGCGAATCAAAATGGAAAACAACTAGAAAATTCTGGTAAAGCTGATGTTGTAGAAGATTACAGCGATGGTGAACTTCTAGTCACTTCTGTCAACAATTCCAAAGCGAGCGAGGAGTGGATCCTTGATTCGGGTTGCACCTTCCACATGAGTCCCAATCGGGATTGGTTTACAACTTACGAAATAGTGTCTGAAGGTATTGTGTTGATGGGAAATAATGCTTCATGTAGAATTGCAGGTGTTGGAACAATTAGAGTTAAAATGTTTGATGGAGTTGTCAGAACACTCAGTGACGTACGACATGTTCCAGAATTAAAGAGAAATTTAATTTCATTGAGTACTCTTGATTCAAAAGGGTACAAATACACAGCTGAAAGTGGGGTTTTGAAAATTTCCAAAGGTTCCCTCATTGTGATGAAAGGGCAGAGACAGACTGCCAAGTTATATGTTTTGCAGGGTTCTACTGCAACTGGTGATGTAGTTGTGTCATCCTCTTCCTTGTCAGATGATGATATTACTAAACTTTGGCATATGCACCTAGGGCATATGAGTGAGAATGGCATGGCAGAATTGAGCAAAAGAGGACTTTTTGATGGGTAAGGAATTTGTAAACTGAAGTTTTGTGAGCACTGCATTTTTGGGAAGCAAAAGAGAGTTCGATTCACCAGAGGAATCCATAACACGAAGGGAACATTAGAGTATATACATTCAGATCTATGGGGGCCATCCGGAGTGCCTTCGAGAGGTGGAGCTAATTATATGCTAACTTTTATTTATGATTTTTTAGAAAAGTGTGGGCGTTCTTCCTGAAGCAGAAAAGCGATGTGTTTTCTGCATTTAAGTCTTGGAAAACCATGATTGAAAAACAGATGGGAAAGCAAATAAAATATCTCCGCACAGGCAATGGCTTAGAGTTCTGTTCTGATGAATTAAATAAACTGTGCCAGTCAGAAGGGATCATGAGACACTTGACAGTTCGTCATAGTCCATAGCAAAATGGCGTTGCAGAACGAATGAACAGAACGATCATGGAGAAGGTTCGATGTATGTTGTCAAATGCCAACTTATCAAAGTCATTTTGGGCAGAAGCAGCCTCTACTGCATGTTTTTTGATCAATCGATCTCCATCCGTTGCCATTGAGAAAAAGACTCCACAAGAGGTATGGTCTGGTAATCCTGCTGACTATTCTAATTTAAAGATCTTTGGTTGTCCTGCGTATGCTCATGTTGATAATGGAAATTTGGAACCAAAATCTATTAAATGTGTTTTTCTTGGTTATAAAGCTGGTGTAAAAGGGTATAAGTTATGGTGTCCTGAAAATAGAAAAGTTGTGATTAGTAGAGATGTTGTTTTTGATGAAACTGCTATGCTACCTAACTTATCTTTTAAAGACTCTTCCAATAAAGAAAATAAAAAGCAGGTGGAGCATCAGATTGATCTAGAATCTACAACAGAGTCGACTACTAAAGCCAGTACAAAAATTCAAAATAGAGTTGCTTCTTCACCACAATACTCTATCGCCAAAAATAGAATTAGAAGAGAAATTAAACCTCCAAAGAAGTATGCCGAGGCTGATCTAGTTGCTTATGCTTTAAATGTGGCTAAAGATATAGATGCAAATCAAGAGCCATCTAATTATTCTGAGGCGGTTAGTTGTGAAGACTCAGAAAAGTGGATGTTTGCTATGCAAGAGGAGATGGAATCACTACACAAAAATCAAACATGGGATATTGTGAAACTTCGTAAAGGTAAAAAGGTTGTTCGTTGTAAATGGGTGTTTAAAAAGAAAGAGGGGACTCCAAGAGTTGAAGAACCCAGATATAAAGCAAGGCTTATTGCAAAGGGTTACAGTCAAATTCCAAGAGTGGACTTCACAGATGGGTTCTCTCCAGTTGTGAAGCATAGTTTGATTCGAGCTTTGCTTTGTATTGTGGCCATGCATGATTTGGAGCTTGAGCAGTTAGATGTAAAAACTGCATTTTTGCATGGAGAACTTGAGGAGGATATTTACATGCAACAACCAGAGGGTTTTACAGTTTTAGAAAAAGAAGACTATGTTTGCTTGCTGAAAAAGTCCCTTTACGGTTTGAAACAGTCACCAAGACAGTGGTATAAGAGGTTTGATTCATTTATGACTTCTCATGATTTTAAAAGAAGTAGCTTTGACAGTTGTGTTTACTTTAAGAAAAACAGTGATGGTTCTTTTGTGTATCTACTCCTTTATGTTGATGACATGTTGATAGCAGCGAAAGATAAAAGAGAGATAAGAAAGGTCAAAGCCCAACTAAGTGAAGAATTTGAGATGAAAGACTTGGGACCAGCAAAGAAGATACTTGGTATGGAGATTCTTAGGGAAAGAAAAACAAGTAAATTATATCTAAGTCAGAAAGGGTACATTGAGAAAGTTCTTTCCAGATTCAATATGCAGAATGCTAAGCCTGTTAGTACTCCTTTAGCATCCCATTTCAGACTTTCATCGGCTTTGTCTCCACAATCAGATGATGAGATTAAGTACATGTCATATGTTCCATACTCTAGTGCAGTGGGATCTCTCATGTATGCCATGGTTTGTTCACGTCCAGATTTATCATATGCAGTTAGTGCAGTTAGCAGATACATGTCGAATCCTGGTAAAGAACATTGGAAAGTAGTTCAGTGGGTTTTAAGATACTTACGAGGTACTACCGATGTTTGCTTACAGTTTGGAAGAACTAGAGACGAAGTCATTGGGTATGTTGATGCTGATTTTGCTGGGAACCTCGATAGAAGAAGATATCTCACCGGTTATGTCTTTACAATCAGAGGTTCTGCAATCAGTTGGAAAGCCACTTTGCAAACTACAGTCACTTTGTCTACCACTGAAGCTGAGTACATGGCGATTACTGAGGCTTGTAAAGAAGCTATATGGTTGAAGGGACTCTTTAGTGAACTCAATGAAGACCTTCAAATCAATACAGTATTTTGTGACAGTCAGAGTGCCATCTTCCTTACAAAAGATCAAATGTTTCATGAGAGAACAAAACACATTGATGTTCGGTATCATTTTGTTCGTGATATTATTGCTCGTGGTGATATTATTGTGAGGAAAATTAGTACTCATGAAAATCCTACAGATATGATGACTAAGTCACTTCCTATAACCAAGTTTGAGTATTGCTTAGACTTGGTTGGTGTTCATTGTTGCAAATAAACCCTTAAGGGGTTTTATGGAAGAGGTGGAGAAACTTGTTCGTTGAAAGTTCGCGATGAAGAACTTGTTCATTAAGAATTCGTGTCAAGGTGGAGATTGTTAGACTTAAGTGACCCAAATCCTTATTTAAATAAAATATTGTGGTAAAATAAAATAAAAGTAAAATCCCTACAAAATTATACTTCTTTTATTTTATTTTAGAATAAGGATTCTAAACCTTATTAAACTCCATCTATTTGATATTATTTGAATAAGGAGTTTCACTCCTATTAGAATAAGGTTTACAAGCCTATAAATAGGCATAGTTTACTCCTCTTGTAATTAAGTTTTCGACATAGTGAATTTTCTTCTCCTCTGCCCGTGGTTTTTTTCCCAAAAGGGTTTCCACGTAAAATTTGTGTGTTCTTTATTTTTCTATTTCTATTTTTCTTTGCGATATATTGTCATTACCGACATTATATTTTTCTCACAGATTTTTAAAGATCCATTGCTTGTATAAATCAATTAAAATTTATAGCATTTCAACAATAGTAATATTTAGAATATAATAATAAACTAAGATAAATATTTAATTTTTAAAATTATGATTTTGTATTATGATAAATATATATTAAAAAATTATAATTTAAAATAAATATGGATTAATATAAACCCATATCAATTTGTTTAATTCAATGGCATTAACTGTGTATTGAATATTTAATATTTATGAATCTATTTAAAAAAAAATCTATTCGTTTAGGTAACTTTATATTCACCTGTGCATTTTTAATTTAATATATCGAACAACAACACAAGTTGATTGGCACATGTCTAGTATTAATATTACGTTATTAGCATTAATAGTAATTTTCATTTAAAAAATTGGCGAGAAAGCAAAAAATTAAATAGGAAAGTTTACAGCATAATTTCTCGAGCTATAGCGTGGCCATCCCTATCCTCTTGCATCACATTTAGTAGCTACTCTGGTGGATTATGCACAAGATATTTGTTAATATTATCGATTAAAATGATTAAGTTTAATTATATGTAACCGCCCGTCCAACGGAGACTTAATTTCAAGTTACTGATTGACGTATAAGTTGGTTAAGTCAAGGGTAGAATTGAGTAAATAAAGTATTTGTTTTGGCTGGATAGTATACTCTGTGGGATTCGTCATTTGGCGAATTCCAAGTTCTGACGAATTTCAAGTTTTGGCGAACTCTAAGGTTTGACGGGCTCATATATTATTTATCCACCCACCCTAGATATTTTGGACGAACTTGTTAAGTTCACAGTCTTAATAGATTTGTTTCTATATTAAGGGTATATTATGATGACTTAGTCATGTTGGTATTTAGTTGAGACTTAGTTAGAACTGAACTAGACTATTGTAAATGGTTGACCTAAAACTTGTTAAGTGCATTTAATTATAGAAATCAAGGGTATTAGTGGAATTATCTAATTTTCCCACTAAACCTTGTCTTTGTTGCATGAGTATATAAGAATATCGTTGGCCATCAGGAATCACCTTTACATCTTCTTCTTTTTCCTTGAATTACTCTGTAAGTTTCTGAAAAGCCTTAGCATAGAAAACTTCTTCGAGAGGGCTCATAGTGTTTAGTTAGCACCCACATTTGTTCTAGCTTGCTGGTAATGTCTGATAAACCCTTAGGCTATTATTGAAGAATTTACGTGTTTATAGTATTGCATGCATAGACCTTAGAACTATTTCTGAGGAAGGAAACTTCCTAAATTTGGGTTGTTTGATATCGATTCTTGCATGCATGTTAAGTTTCTATAGTTTAATAATCTGATAGAGATATTTATATTTCTTTTAGCTCAAGAAGCTAACGAATGTCTAAGCGATAAGGGCAAAGGACCTACTGTGTAAATCACCGTACTGGAGTTTTTGGTTAGTGCTTTCTTACTTCCATGTGTTGTAAATTCCTTTATTTTATAAATTGTGTAAGGTAAGAAATCTCTCAATAGCATATAAATAGTGTCTGTGTTGGTGGTTGTCTAATATCATTAGTGTGAGTATAGTCTATTTGTGTTATGAAAGACATACCCTCCTTATTGCACAAGTCAACACCACCAATATATGATATGTGATATGTGAGATGTGAGATGTAATGTTAAAGAAAGGGATTATGTTTGTGATGCCTCTAGTAGGGTAACTATATTGCAAATCAGATTGATAGATCACGAGAAAACATACTTGGTTAATAGAAATGATATGTGGAGTTAAGGGGTGTGTGTGTGCATATGTATACGATAAATCGTCATGATTTTGATTCTAAATTCTGGGTATGAGGCTGGCATAAGGATGAGTTATGTGTATAAGTTATGGTTTAGTTAGCGGATAGTAACCGCCCATGTCTTCTGTTAGGTTGGCATATTGAACTAATCTGCATCCTGTAAATGCCATTTGACGTATTATGATTTTTGTGTTGCACTTCCCTGAACGGTTGGGTATCATCTTAGGTATCGATGTGTGTGCTTTATATGTACTTCCTTTATCTCTGGAACTCACTAAGTTCATTTAAACTTTCTTTGTTATCTTTTCCTTCTTAAGAGTGTTAATTGAAGGAAAATTTTTTTGAAGGGATTATGCCAGAGTACTGTTGATTGTAAGCCTTATGTTAGTTTTAGTATCATGCATTCTATGGGCAGGGTGGCGTGTAAGAACGTTTTGTATCAATTCTTGTAATGATTTGCAGTTTTGTTAAACTCTATTTTCATGAAGTCTTTTGTAAACTTTCGCAGTATATATATTTTTGAGGAGTTAATAGACTATAGTTCTTTTTGGAAAAAATTAGAGAAAGATATGTGGATCAAATGTATGTTGAACAGATGAAGAGTAAATTCTTATATCTTAAATAGGGAAGGATGTCAGTGATAGAGTATGAACGTGAGTTTGTTAGACTAATTCATTATGTAAAAAATATGTTTCAAACTGAGAAATCTATGTGTGGGAAATTTGAATGGAGTTTAAAAGATGAGATTCACTCTTTAGTGGCGGCCTCAGAGTGTCAAAGCTTAGCAGCCATGACAACTAAGACTCATAAAATGGAAATGATTGTTTAAGATAGGAGTAGAAGTTTCAAAAGGGAAAGAATGAAATGTGGAATGACTAGTCCTCCACCTGCATCAAATCTCAAGAAGTCGAGGGATAAGATTTTTTCAACATCAATGAATGATTCACAGTCTATGAGTTTTAGACGTGATGGAAATAGTAGACAAACTACTTCGATGGCAAGTTCAGGAGGATCTAAAATAGTAAGGGATTCTAGTTGTGAGCATTGTGAAAGAAATGACAGAGGTGAATGCTGGAGGCATACTGGATCTTGCTTTAGATATGGGTCTTTGGACCATCAGGTTAAAGATTGTCCCTCTAAGGTTGAGGTAAGTACAGAACAATCTAAGTAAAAAAAAGCACAGAACAATCTATTCGTGGGCCCCAAAAATTTTAGTAAGAAACGAGGTCTGGCATAGTAGCAAAATTTGGATCAGTTCAGGGGACTCCAAGGAAAAGTTACATTAAGCCCAACTCTGAAGTATTCGCCAAAGCATATATGGTGAAAGCAAAGAGGATGTTGATTTGCTAGATTTCATAACAGGTAAATTCTCTTTCCTTGAAACAATATATATGCATTCATAGATTCGAGGTCAACCTATTTTTATATCTGCACTAAAGTCGTAGAGGGTTTAAGCCTTAAAGTCGTTTATTTTGAGGCAAATATGTTAATGACTAATATTCTAGGTCAAAGTACTATGGTCAATAGAGTGATTAAGAACTGCCTATTGGTTTTTGGTGAACACACTTTCTTGGCAGATTTGTTGTTAAGTTTCCATGAATTTGATGCTATTTTGGGATTAGAGTAGTTTTCTAGGCATAATGTTGTAGTGGATTATCGTGCTAGGGGTGTATGTTTGTTAACTACAGAAGGTAAAGAAGTATTGAATCCTGGTGTACAGGCTAGTTTGGCGAATAGAATAATTTCTGCAGTATCTACCATAATTTTTTTTATTAAGGGCGCATATGCTTACTTAGCATATATTATGGATTTGTGTAAATCGAGAAAGGATATTAGCCAAGTCTCAATTGTAAAGGAGTTTCCAGATGTGTTTCCAGGAGAACTTCTAGATATACCACCAGATAGAGAAGTGGAATTTTCGATTGAGTTGGAACCTAGTACTGTGCCCATTTTGTGTGCACCTTATAGGATGGTGCCATTAGAGTTGAAAGAGTTAAAAACACAACTATAGGATTTGTTGGATAAGGGGTTTATTCGACTAAGTGTTTCACCATGGGGCATGCCAATTCTGTTTGTAAAGAAGAAGGATGAGAGCCTGTGTAATGATTATCTCCAATTGAATAAATCAACTATGAAGAGTAAGTATCAACTGCCTCGAATTGAAGATTTGTTTGATTAGTTAAATGGAGTTACAATCTTTTTCAAGATTAATTTGCATTCTAATTACTATCAAGTGAAGATTAGAGGTGATCGTGTTCTCTATTTAGATCAGTTTGTGGTAGTCTTCATTGATAACATTCTGGTTTACTCTAAAATTGTGGCTGGTCATGAAGAGCACTTAAGAATTGTATTGAGAATATTGTGCGAGAATCAGTTATAATCCAAATTCAAAAAATATGAATTCTGGCTAAAAGAAGTTCATTTTTTGGGCCATTTTATTTCTGCTGAGGGTATTATGGTAGACATTGATAAAGTTAAAGCTATGTTTGAATGGAATTTGCCAAAAAATGTGAGTGAGGTTCTTAGCTTCTTGGGTTTGACGGGTTACTATAAAAGGTTCGTAAAAAGGTTCACAATGTTGGCAACACCCCTCACACGTTTATTGAAAAAGAAAGAGAAATTTGAATGGACTAATGCATGTTAAAAAAGTTTTGAAATTTTGAAGGCAATTCTAATAGAAGCTCCAGTCTTAGCCCAACCAGAATTTGGCGTAGAGTATGCTATTTTCATTGATGCATCATCAAATGAGCTTGGATGTGTACTTATGCAGAGATGTAAGGTTGTGGCATATGCATCTCGTCAACTCAAGCCGCATGAAAAAAATTATCCAACTCATGATTTAGAACTGATAGTAGTGGTTTTGGCGTTAAAGATTTGGAGACACTACTTTTATGGGAAAAAGTGTCGTGTGTTCTCAAATCATAAGAGTTTAAGGTATCTGATGAGATTTGAATCTGCGCCAACAATGTCGGATTAAACTTACGAAAGATTATGATTTGAGAATTGAGTATCATCCTAGAAAGGTTAATGTGGTGGCAGATGCCTTAAGTAAGAAGACAGTGGCAGCATTAGTATTCCTTCCAGCGAAAGTATATCTTGTTGATGATAGGTCTCTTTTGCCACAATTAATTGTTCGACCTGCTTTCTTTTATCAAATTTTAGAAGAACATTTGAAATATGTACAATGTGATGTGTTTAAGCAATGTTTGGTGTTTGGTGGTACAACGAATTTTTGTTTAAGAAAAGATGGTGAACTTCGGTTTATAGAAAGAATGCATGTGCCTACTGAGAATGGTTTAAGGCAAGAATTATTAAGAGAGGCTCATCAATGACCCTATTCTCTTCATCCAGAAAGTTTTAAGATGTATCGAGATTTGAGAAGTCTATATTGGTGGCATAAAATGAAGAAAGAAATAATAGAATATGTCTCAACTTATTTGACTTGTCAACGGATTAAAACAGAACATCAATTTCCTTCAGGTAAGCTGTATCCTTTAGAGATACCTGAGTGGAAGTGGGATAAAATCACAATGGATTTTATGTTTGACCTTCCTCTCAATCATTCGGAGAATAATTTAATTTGGGTGATCGTGGATCGACTCACTAAGTCAGTTCATTTCTTGCCTGTGCACACCAATTATCCATTAGAAAATTTGGTTGAGTTCCATGTCTCAGAAATTGTACGCCTTCATGGGATTTTAACATCCATAGTTTCAAACCGTGATCCAAGATTTTCATCGAGATTTTGGAAGCAACTGCAAGAATCGTTAGGAACTAAACTACAATTTAGTAATGCCTTTCTCCCTCAGTTAGATGGACAATTTGAAAGAGTGATTCAAGTCCTAAAAGACATGTTCAGAAGTTGTGTGATGGATTTTGGGCTGAATTGAGAAAGATATTTTCCTTTGTCGAAATTTGCATACAATAATAATTATCACACCAGTTTGGGTATGTCACCATTTGAAGCTTTGTAAGGAAAAAGATGCAGATCACCCACATGTTTGGTGAAGTTTAGTGAAAAAAGTTGGTTGGTCTTGAATTAATACGAGAAACAGAGGAAAAAATTTTTATCATTCGCAATCATCTGAAAGCTACCCAAGATCACCAGAAAGCTTATGCTGATCTAAAAAGAAAAGAAATCACTTTTGAGGTAGGTGATAAAATGTTCCTAGAGGTTTTTCATTAGAAGAAAATCATAAGGTTTGGTTAGAAAGGAAAGTTAAGCCCACGTTTTGTAGGATCGTATGAGATTTTAGAACAAGTTAGGCCAGTAGCGTATAGGTTGGCATTACCACCAAAGTTATTGAAGACTCATAATGTGTTCCATGTGTCTATGTTAAGAAGGAATCGATCAAATTTATATCATGTTGTGCAAATTAAAGTATTGGAAGTAAAGAAAAATCTGTCTTATGAAGAGGAGCATGTTCGCATTATAGCAAAAGAAGTGAAAGGGTTAAGGAATTAGAGGATCCAATTAGTAAAAGTGTCTTATAATTTTCACATGTATGAATTTCAAGGATGAAATTTTTTAAGTAGGGGAGAATTGTAATAGCCCACCCGACAGAGACGCAATATCAAGTTAATGATTGTTGTATAAGTTGGTTAAGTCAAGCGTAGAATTAAGTAAATTATTTGTTTCGGCTGGGTAGTACATTTATGGGACTCTTATGTTATGTATCCACCCACCCTAGATGTTTTGGGAAAATGTGTTAAGTTTGCATTCTTAATAGATTTGTTTCTATACTAATGGTATATTATGATGACTTTGTCATGTTGGGATTTAGTTGAGACTTAGTTAGAATTGAACTAGAATACTGTAAATGGTTAGACCTAAAACTTTTTAAGTGCATTTAATCATGGAAATCAAGGGTGTTAGTGGAATTATCTAATTTTCCTGCTAAACCTTGTTTCTGTTGCATGAGTATATAAGAATATCGTTAGCCACCAGGAATTACTTTTACATCTTCTTCTTCCTTGAATTACTCTGTAAGTTTCTGAAAAGCCTTAGCATAGAAAACTTCGAGAGAGAGTTCACAGTGTTTAGTAAGCACTCATGTTTTTACTTGCTTACTGGTAATTTTTGATAAACCCTTAAGCTATTATCGAATAATTTATGTGTTTATAGTTTTGCATGCATAGACCTTTAAACTGTTTGTGAGGAATGAAGCTTCCTAATTCTGGTTTGTTTGATATCGATTCTTGCATGCATGTTAAGTTTCGATAGTTTAATGATCTGATAGGGATATTTATATTTCTTTTAGCTCAAGAAGCTAACAAATGTCTCAGCGATAAGGGCAAATGAACTGATGTGTAGATCATTGTACTAGAGTTTCTGGTGAGTTCTTTCTTACTTCCATATATTGTAAATTTCTTTATTGTATACATTGTGTAAGGTAAGAAATCTCTCAATATCGTATAATGGTGTCTGTGTTGGTGAAGTCGTCCAATATCATTAGCGTGAGTATAGTTTGTCCGTGTTATGAAATACATACCCTCATTATTGCACAAGCCAATACCACCAATAGGTGATATGTGAGATGTAATGTTGAAGAAGGGGGTTATGGTTGTGATGCCTCTAGTAGGGAAACTATATTGCAAACCAAACTGATAGATCACAAGGAAACATACTTGGTTGAACAGAAATGGATGTGGAGTTAAGAGGGTGTGTAATGCATATGAATATGATAAATCGACATGATTTTGATTCTGAATTCTGGGTATGAGGCTGGCATAAGGATGAGTTGTGTTTATAAGTTATGGTTTAGTTGGTGGATAGTAACCGCCTATGTGTTGTGTTAAGTTAGCATATTGAATCAGTTTATATTCTGTAAACGCCATTTGACGTATTGTGATCATTGTGTTGCAGTTCCCTGAAAGGTTGGGTACCATCTTAGGTATCAATGTTTATGTTTTATATGAGCTTCCTATATCTTTAGAACTCACTAAGTTCAATTGAACTTACTTTGTTATCTTTTCCTTTTTAGGAGTGTTAATTAAAGGAAGAGAATTTTGAAGGGACTACGCCAGAGTATTGTTGATTGTGAGCCTTCTGTTAATTTCATTATCATGCATTCTGTGGGCAAAGTGGCATGTTGAAATGTTTTGTATCAACTATTGTAATGATTTGTAGTTTTGTTAAACTCTATTTTTATGAAGTCTTTTGTAAACTTTCACAGTATATGTGTGTGTGTGTTTTATCTAATGAACTATGGTTTATGAGATAATGTTTTAGGCGTGTACGCTAAACTGTTTTGACTGATTATTAACCGCCAATGATGCACTTGAAGCTTTTGTAAAAGAAATAACTTTATCGACTTTTATAATGCTTCCGCTAAACGTTTTATCTAAAATACATTTCTTGGCGCATAATTAATTTGTTTGTTTTGTAATTGTCGTTTTGAGGGCTACGTTAATATTTTAAGTTATTAAAAATTTTAAAAACTTTTACTATAATCGTTTGATCTTAAGTTGTGGCATACCATACTCTGATCCAAATATCAGGTCGTGTAAGGTGTGTTACATTATAATATTGAGTTTTAGGGTTTAAGGTTAGGCATAATATTTTGATGTGTTTTTCCTCCATTAAATTAAATATTATCGATGTGATGAATAAAATAAAAATTTTAAAATAAAGTTGACGTAAAAAAATAATATTAAAATATATATATTTAAAATACAAAGAATTACCTCTTCTTATTTATTGTGGAATATTTATGCCATGAAGACAATTGCTTCGTTATCTTTAATGTGGGAAAATAATATATGTTTTTATAACAGCTCGATTTTTAGTGGTGTCGAAAAGGGTGATTTCAGAACCTAATTTTCATAAATTGGGTTCGTAAACATTAAATATGAATATTTACAAAGTTGGTATAAAAGAATATTAATGTTTAGTCTTTCAATTTATTCCATTAATTGCTTAATTAGGGTAAGATGACTAAATTGTAAAAGTCCAATCGCTATAAGTTTTTAATTAGCCAAAGACTTAGGGATTTAAATTTGAACTAGTCAAGGATTCTAAATGACTATTGAACCAATTCTCAACTTGGGTTAGTGGGATGTGATGTATATAAGTAATTAGATTAAGTTAATTAAGTTTAATTTAATTAAACTTAATTAAATTTTAATCTATGTATAAATATGTCAAGTAAGTGGAAGTTGTCATATTTTTCTTCCTTCCTCTCCACCGAATTAACAAATAAAAACCTAAAGAAAAACCATTTTGAAGCTTAAGGATTCGACCCTTGATTGGTAAGAAATTTCAAGTCATTTTCTTGTAATTTTTATATTTTTTAGGTAATAGGAGCTTGATTTAGCTAGCCCATGTACTAATTTGCAAAACTGTTAAAGCTTTTGAAAGTTGTCATTGTTGATTTATTGAAGAAATTGGTGTTAAATTGATAGATTTTAAGCTTAGATTATGGAAAAAGACTAAATTGTAATGTTTATTGTATGTAATGACTAAAGTGAATAAATTGTGAAATTGAGGTGAAATTTTGGTATAAATAGATGATATAGGGTCCCTAAGGGATGTAATTGGAATTGGTTTTTTAATTGAAACTCAAAATTGAAAGATATTGTAATTTTGATTTGAGGGGATAAATTGAATAAAATGTAAAAATTTAAGGGTATTGAAAAATAGAACTATATAGGTTTATACATGCCATGGAATAGTGTATAAATGTTTGGTATTTGATAAATTGAATGGAATAATTGTATAGATCAAGAATTGGATCAAATCAGAGATATTCAAGGAAAAATTAAAAATGTTGATTAATCCCTAAAGATTCAATTTGTTTGCTGTTTTGACCAGGTAAGTTCATACGATATTTATAACTTAGATTGTATGTATTTGAATTATATGCATATTTTTTATTGTAAATCAAATTGGTTGTGAATTAGTACAAAAGGTGAGAATTGAACTAAATTGAAAAGTATTGATAATATATGTAATAAATACCCATGTGAACTTAGTAAAGGTGAGGATACAATTGCCATGCCAAAAGGGTTTTGTGTGCACTTGTACAATATTGATTACAGATGTTACCAAGATCCAACATTTGCTGCAGACTCGCAAATACATGTGACATAAGTTTAGCTCGAACGAGTAACCTGATGTCGTTTCAAAGGTTTAGCCCGAACGGGTAACCTGACATGTATATATATTTAACTTGGATATGCAATCGAATTTTTTGTTATAAAGGTTTAGCCTGATGAGTAACTTGACACGAATTTATTTAGCTCGGATGAGCAACTGGTGTGGTGTAGTTACCTATGTATTCGAGTCCATTTACTAGGGTTCATTGGGTGAAACAATTTATATGAAATGAGAAAATTGAAATAAGTTGGAAATTACTTGATGTTTTAATGAAAGATTATTGAATGATTTGAGTACAAAGCCTTTGATATTTTCATATCTTATTACATTACATCTTGGATTGAATGAGATTTATGTTTATTATCTATTGTGACATGAATTGGCATGATAAATACTTGTGATATTACATGGTTTGATTATATGTTAAAACTCACATTGTTAATGTTGTGATTTGTAATGTCTAGCCAAACTATGCCAAATTATGGTAGCTTATTGTATTAATTGAAAGCTAAGGTAAGTTTTTTTTTAATGCCTATGAACTTACTAAGCATGTATATGCTTATGTTATTTTTCTCTTTTTCCTTGTAGATCGTTACCTTGAGGAACATGTCAAGCATGATCGTCCTGAAGCTCACACTACCCCCAATTCAGTAGATATTTAGTCATTTTGTGTCAAGTTTTATGACATGTATATAGGTGACATGAAGTGCATCTTAGTGTGTAAATGTGTTTACTTATGGCAAGTTTTTTTAACTGTTGCCTATCATATTAAATTGGTGTCTTGAATTGTCAATGGTGTTGGACATATATGTATTTTTATGCTATATATGTGATATTCAATAACTATGTGAATGTCATATGAATGGTATGAAATGGGTTAGAAATGGTTGCTTGTTTGATTGGTGAATGAAATGGAAATGTATTTGAACATTAACAACTTGAAACATACTTGTAAAATGTGGCTTACTTTTTTGATTGATGGTTAAGCTTAAAGCTTGTATGTCATAAATGTGCATAAAGTACACAAGTTTAGGTAATTGAAGTGGAAAGGTAAATTTCAAAATGGTATGGCATAAGTATAGTTTGGAAATTTCATGACTTGATCATTAGATTGAATAGCCTTGAAATGTTATGGTTTAATTGATGAATAAGTGTTGTTTAATTTGTTAAGATGTTGAACTTGAATGTTTGAGCTTGTTTAGCATGATTTGGTAAGTTTTGAATAAAGTAAAAATGGTGATTGTTGAGCATATTGAATGGTTATTGATTGAAACTTGAAATATGTACTAAAATGAGTCGTTTTTATCAAAAACAGGGTCCATGTCCTGATGACCATCCTCCCTCGTCTCAACGTCGGCCAACAGTAAGTGACGTCCTAGTGTCAAGTAGCCTAACATCATGACGTAGCATACTGTTTTAGAAATATAATGACGTGGAAGATATGATGTCACAACATCGACCCTAAATTTTTAAAACTTTACAATTTGGTCCTATTTTGTGTTCGGGTTGACAAAAGAGCTTTCATAAGCTCGATTTAGACTCGAAAATTATTGTTTAACATAATTTGAATGTGATTGACACTTGATTGTTGATTGCATGTGCGTATGATTATTTATTGCGTATTTGACTGTAGTTGTTCCGGCAACGAATGATGCATCTTATAGCTCGGACCCAACGATTTAGTCGGGTGAGGGATGTTACAGTTTTTTACTTAATAATGCCAATGTATGCCTCCTATTGATAGTGGTTTGAAAATTTTATTTATGAAAATTTTTGTAATATTTGACCAAATAATATGTTTAATGATATAATCCCTAATTTACGGTTAGGAATTATGATACTATGAGAAACATTATGTAATTTAGTCAATAAAATTAATTAATAAAGAATAATTATTTTTATGATTTATTGTTATTAAAATCATGCCTAGTATAATATTAAATAAAAAGAACACCCATAATCATTTCATATATATGTTGACTTATTCTAATCAATTAATAAGGAAGTAATAAATTTTATTCTGATTTCTTGTTAATAAAATCATACCTAATATAATATTAATTTAAAAAGAAACACTCGTAATCAATTTATATAAATGTTGGCTTATTCTAACTTTAAATATAATATTAATATACAAACATATTTTCCATATAAAAAAACTTAATTACCTAAATATTAATGTACCATGTTAAAGATTCATATATTTTTTGGCATATTACATATTAAAAGACTTTTTTTTATTATAATTGTACATAATTTTATGTTAGTTCTTTAATGCTATTTTTTAAAATCACATTCTTTTTACTATTTTGATTAAATATATATAGGGATGAAATTTTAAAAATAATATAAATTTTTTAATTTTAAATTAACATTTAGGTATTCACGGTTTTTTCTTAATGTTCTTATGTTAAGGTTATATTTAAATTTGGAAATGGCCAACTGTCATAAAAATAAAGTATGGGTATTTTGTTTAGGCTTAATGATAAATTTAGCCACTAATGTTTGCATATTTTGTCATCATGGCCCTATTTGTATTCTTGATTTTTTTTCCATCAAGCTTTGTTTTTTTTTTCAATCTTCTTTTTCTAACAAGTTTAATGAATAAATTCAAGATTTCAATTTTTCATACATTTGTTTACTGAGAAGTTTTCTTCTAACTTAACTTTTTTAGATAATTATGTTTATTTTCTCTGAATTAAGAGTTAATTTTTTAATTTAATGTATTATTTATTTTATTATTTTCCCCATGTAATTATCTTATTGGGTTATCTAAGTAACAAATTACATCTCATTAAAAATATTCCACATATGAAATTCCACATCATCCCCATTAGCTTTTTTAATGGCACTTTCATTAAATTTGTTAGAAAAAGTAGATTGAAAAAAAGAAAAAAAAGTTGATAGCCAACAAACACTCAAAAATACAATTAGGGCCATTTTGACAGAATATGCAAACGTTAGTGGCCAAATTTGTCATTAAGTCTTTTTCTTAAATAATATTATATTAGGCATGCTTTTAAATAATTATTATGCACATTTTAACTAATATTAGTTATGATTTTTTTTAAATTTACTATGAATCTTTAACTTTTAAAATATAATATATCGCATAATTAAAATGCCTTTTTAAATTATAATGCAGGCCATAATAAATATAAGAAATTAATTTGTCTTTTTATTGCAATTTAAAATACAATTTCTGTAACGATTCAGATTTCATTGGTGTTGGAAAAGGCAATTTCGGGAGCCTGTTTCCATAAATCGAGTTCGTAAATATTTAATAGAGATATTTACGGGGTTATCATATTGATGAATTGAAATTTGAGTAAGTGATTTAATCAAAATTGTGAGTAATTATGGCTCAAGGACTAAATTGTACAAGTTCAATTGCATATATATTTTCAATTAGACCTGCTTGAGGACTTAAATAACAATCAACCAAAGGACCAAAATAACAAATAAACCTTTTTTTTGTAAGAAGAAGAAGAGTAGCAAATTACAGAACAATAATTACATCAATATCATCTTGCAAATTATTCAGAATGGAAGTATCAATTTGTTGGGGAGGAAAAGCAAACTCATGGAGAACCAATTGATAGTCAAACATCATACCAGCTAAGGCATTAACCACTCAATTAGATTCCTTGTAAATATGGTCGATGCAAACAACCCATGCTTAAGTGCAAAGCTCTTTTATTTTACATATCAATGTCCTGTTCACTAGGCCTTTATAGCCACCATTGATTGCTTGAATTGCAATTAAACAATTACATTCCAAGATAACCAGTTTCCACCCTTTAGACCAAAACAGTTTAAGTCCATCATAGATTGGCTAAAGTTTTGCTTGTTCAACACTACATTTCCCAATGTTGCGACCATAGCCAAATATTCATCTGCCATGGTTTTCTCTAGCAATCCCAGTTGACCAGGCAAGTCCGGTATAAGGTTTCCTTGCACCGTATGTGTTCATTTTGACATAGCCAACTATTGGTGGTTTTCAGGTGCTTGGTCTGATTTGATTTTTAACCTTGACCGTTGGTTCCTTATTAGCTTTAACATTCACAACCAAACTCCAAGTCGATCCCACAAGCATACCAGAATTATGAGGAACATTTCCAAAAACAAATGAATTCCTTTGTTTTCATACAAACCAACATAGTATATCCAACAAGGTGTTCCAATTAACATCTGTGAATTGTAAATTCAGTTCATTAGAAAGATTGACATTCACCCAAGATAAAATGTTAGTGGACCGCATGATGTATGTAAATTAGTTTTAGTAATTAAGGTTTAAATTAACTAAAACATAATTAAATTAAAATATAGTGGACGGAGAGATGAAAATAATTTTCTCCAATCGTCCAAAATTTCGAAGCAAGAAGGGAGGAAGCCATTAAAGAGCTTTCAAGCTTTTTGGCATTAATTTCAAGTAAGTCCATAGCCATTTTCTTTGATTTTTATGAAAATTGAATCATGAGAGCTTAATTTAGCTAGCCCATGTACTAAATTGTAAAATTGTTAAAGTTTTTGAAAGTTTTCCATGGTTGAGAATTGAATGATTTAGGTGTCAAATTGTTAGAAATTAAGCTTAGTATGTAAAAAAGACTAAATTGTAAAGTTTAATTGTTAATTTCGTACATTAGGTACCAAATTGAATAAAATAAAAAAATGTCAAGAATTGTTGGTAGGGATAGAAAATAGAGGATCCTTAATGAGTTTTAGTAAAATCAAATTTTAATCTAATGCCCTAAATTGGAAGTTATGCTTGTCCCGATTTTAGGGACTAAAATGAATATTTTGTAAAATATGTGAGATTTAGTATTTAATTCTAATTTGGCTATAATTTGATGTTTTATTATTATTTAATTATTATTCGTAGCTAAAGATGATGCATGACTGTCGATAGGGAAAGGAAAGGTGAGAAACGACGACGAGTGACACGAGTTTTCGGTTTGTATCTCTATGACTTGAGGTCAATCTAATTATTGCACATTAATTACATTTTGCATTATATAATATCGAGAAAGGGATGTTAATGGTTATTTATTTGAAATGCTATGGTTGAAATTGAATATCGAGAAAGGGACTAAATTGAATAGAATAAAAAGTTGTATGACTTAACTAATATAGGAAATTGGTATGAAATTGAGCTTAATTATGTTATATTATACAATGAAATGATGAATTGATGTTGAATTGAGAATGATGGGACATGAATTGAACTATATGATAACATTGGAAATTGGTTACTCTATTAATTGTAAAGGTATATACTTCAATTTAGCCGATGATACACTTACGTGTCAGTATATTTGCTTTGGTTTATCCGATGATGCACTTATGTGCTAGTATAACTGTTTCGGTATATTCGATGATGCACTTACATGCCAATATATTTGCTTCAATACATCCGATGGTGCACTTATATGCCAACATGATTTCTTCGGTCCATCTGATGATGCACTATGCGTGTTAGTATAATTACTTTGGTTAGTTCGATGATGCACCTCGTGTGTCAGTATAATTTCTTTGGCTTGCCCGATGATGCACTATGTAACACCTCTCACCCAGTCCAGTTGTCGAACCTGAGCTGTAAGGTGCTACGGACAATTACCATATAATTACAAACAATTTACAATTCAAAATTCATAAATAAATACTACATAATTCATATAGGTATGTATACGATAATTCAGGTAAATATAGAGGAAACAAAAGCTTAAAAAAGATTAGGGAATGAGTAGGGACAAATTTGAATAAAAAATAAAAATTTTTAAAAAATGAAAAAAAAGACACACGGTCGTGTCCCTTGCCCGTGTAAAATGGCCAAAGTCATATGGATGACTCACATGGTCGTATGTGTAACGTGTAAAAACTTGAGGTCGTGTGGTTTTAGGGTCAAACGATCGTGTTGCCAGGCCATGTGACAAAGCTCAGCTCGTGTGGCTAGACTATGTACAAGTCGAAATAGGGTTACAGAACCATGCCTTTAGGCCGTGTAACAGCCTGATTTTGTGTGGAAAAACCTGCACCTACAATCAATAAGACACATGTCAGTGTGAGGACACCGTGTGTGACACATGGCCATGTGACAGTCCGTGTGCACCTAAAATGGCTTCCAAAACAAGGCAAATCTTCACTCCTCACTTGAGTACCAAGCCAAACCCAAATCAACCACTTTCATACCTTCAAAACACATTCCAACGTGCTTATAATATACCAAATCATTCAACCTAAGTGCCTAACCAATATGCCCTCATTGGCACCACATTTCAACAAATCAAAACAACCAAAATGAATATGATCAAACATACCAATTTTGAACACATTAAGTCACTTAACTATTCCATATTAGATTTTCATCTTGACCTTACAACCTGGATACCAAAAACTACCAAAATTAAAAAGGTAAAACATAGTCATAAACTTGACTTTTACCAATTCCATACTAACACAATCTAGGAATATCATGTATCAACTAGTTTCAAGCAATCATCAAACATAAAGCAAGGCATTTAACCAACTCATTCATGACAACATTAAGAATTTAACCTGTAATAACCCGTTTTTCAATAGTGATGGAACAGTGGTTTCAAGACCATAAATTTCTGTTATGTCAGCACATAAATACTATTTAATAAATATTTACGAAGTCGTAAGCCTCGTATTAAAATTTGGTTAAAAAATTTTAACGTTTAGATAACTAATTAAGGAAAAAGGACTAAATTTTAAAAGGTGCAAAACTTATTAATTATAACATTAAGATGATCAAATAGTTTAATTATTATACGAGGGAGGACTCATATGGTAATTAGACCATAGTAAAAGCAGATGGGCAACTTTGGACTTTGAATTCATTAAAATGCATGATAATTTAAAGAATAAAGTTGTGATGTGTAAAATAAAACTTAAGAAAAAATAAAGTAAAAATGCTATTACCTTCCTAAATGAAGAACCACCGAAAATTAGGGTGTTAACACAATTTTCATCAAGCTTGAAGTTCGGCTATGTTCTTTGCTTGCATGTAAGTAATTTCTAACCAGTTTCTTGTAATTTTTATGTTTTTGAGATCGTTGCAATTAGGTTCACTAACCCGTACCTTTGTTTTTGAATCTGTTAAAAATTTTGGAAGTTACAATTGATGAATCTTGGTCTTTTGTGATGATAATTATGTATTTGAAGCTTTGATGGTGTTATTTGGTTGTTTTGTGAAATGATTTTTGTTAGATTTTGATTTAAGGATTAAATTGTTAAAATGTCAAAATTTCAAAGTTTAATGGTGAATTTGATATATAATAGGGACTGTTAGAGGGCCTAGAATATTCAACTGTAATTTTATTTTTAGAAAATGGTCAATTTGATGATTTTCGGGTTAGAGGACTAAATTGCAAAAGTAGTAAAAATTTACAGAAAATGTGTAATTAATGAAAATTTAAGGGTCATATGCATTGAATGGAATGTGAAATGTGTATGAGATTAATATATTGTGTTTAATTATTATATAGGTCAAGATTTGATCAAAGAGACAATAATCGAGGAAAAGGGAAAATAACAAAATAGTCCCTGCATGTTGATCGAAATTGAATAGTAGGTAAGTACATAGTATTTCAATACATAAATAAAGTGTTACTTGTAATCTTATATTATTTTTCTTTAATTAATATGTTTATATATATAATTAGTGATGATTGCACATACGTGCCCCTGTTTGTACTTCAGTACTCCTGAATGCACATAAGTGCCCCGGTTTGTACTTGGTACCCTTGAATGCACATACGTGCCCCTATTTGTACTTTGGTCCCCTAATATCACATACATGCCCTTGTTTGTACTTCGGTACCCCTGAATGCACATATGTGTCCCGGTTTGTACTTCGGTACCCCTGAATACACATACGTGCCCTATTTATACTTTGGTAACCCTGAATTAAATAGTATGTGAACTGTGTCTAATTGTACTTAGATTAAATGTTATACTATGTCCTTACTAAGTTTTGTAAGCTTACTGGTTCTTGTGGGTTATTTTGTAGATAATCGTTCCTGACATTTTGGAAGGATCAATCAACTGAATCACACTATCTATCTAAGTTGGTAGGTTTTGCCTCTCCTAGGGTAGTGGTGTAACACCCTTAACTCGTATCCATCGCCAGAATAGGGTTACAGAGCATTGTCATAAAATTTTAACTCAAATCATTCATTCTAAACATTTCATAATCATTGCAAAATCCATTCAAACACATGCATAACGTCCCTAATTTCAGCCCTCGAGGCATTAGAAACACTTTAGAAACAATTTGAGACTAAATCGGGAAGATTTAAAACTTTATGGAAAAGATGGAATAATTCACACTGTAGGGGTCACATGGCCGTGTGACTCACACGGCTGAGACACACGTCCGTGTCTCAGGCCATGTGAACATTCAAAGTAAGGACACACGGCCGTGTCCCAGCTTGTGTCCATGCCCATGTAACTCTTTGCCTTGGGTCATACGGCTAAGCCACACACCCGTGTGCCAGGCCGTGTAACTGTTGAAAAGCAACCTTTAAAACCTATAGGGGACACATAGCCGTGTCGCATGGCCATGTGTCACACACGGTTGAGACACACGTCCATGTCTTAGGTCACGTGGACAAGAAATAGGCCAAATTCAAACCATTGCTTTCACCTTTTCAAAGCATGCACTTACAAGCCATTTGCTCTTTTAACCAAAGCATCAAAACATACCAAAATATCCATATTAAGACCAATTCAATAGGTCATTTATTCATACAACCAATATGCCAAAAGACACATCAAACATAAATCATCAAATCAACCTAAACATGTGCACTTTTACCATTTATCAACTAATTTGTTTCCATACCAAAACAACCATACCATATTAGATTCATGCCATGTCAAAGTAACATTATCATCTGGACTATTTCTCACATATATCAAAACCATATAAATGACACAAATCTAGCCATTTCCAAATGGTACCAACATCCAACCTATATTCATACCATATTTAAATCATGCGCATCTATTCAAAACCTTTCTAAAGCATACCAGAACTTGACCATGTTGAGGTTAATTCATCACCTATCACTTTTTCCATTTAAACATGCATTAACACCTTGAACAAATAACACATATCGACAAGGCATCAAAAGTACCAAGTTGACATCAACCAAAATGATATATACATGCCAAACTCATCAGTTACCATAAACTACACGTCCACTTATACATACCATTATAACCTTGATCAAAACATCAAAATCTACCAATATAATCGCTGGATAGTGTGATAGATCTTCAACGAGCTTCCAACCCGATCGAGTTTTCTGTAATCTGTAAAGTAAGAGAAAGATAACCACATAAACAATGAATGCTTAGTAAGCTCATATAAACCATAAGCATAATATTACATTTCAATAATAAACATTATAGGTTAATTATAAACCTATACCAATGCCTCAATATTTATTGAACCATAATCATCAACTCACAATGGGATAAGTCTATCAACACCATATATATTCTTATCGTTCCTAGCATAGTAGGATTTCATAAGACTTTGAACCCTTCCATTTACTTACTTTCCATTGCGTTTGCTTACTTTAGTTTAAATAAAAACATCAAGTCATTTATTAGCATATTTTTTCGTGAACTAGGTATATTCATCCATAACATACGTAAGCTTCCCACATATAAGTACATCTTTCAACATATAAATTCCCTTTTATTTCATCATATTTCATTTCAACTATGAACCTACCATTTTCATTAGCTTTTTATACCCGTTTCTTTTGCATCATCCATGACTACGAGCTAATGCATTTAACATAGCTCTTTTGAAATCAACTACATGATAAATCATTTCATAAGAAATTACATACTTTAATTTATACCACTTTTTCATATGCATAAACATATTAGCAATTGAACACTTACCGTTTCAATGTATTTCATTAAGACTAAGGATGATATAATCCAATCATAAGCTTGGCACAAGCCTAAGCATCATCCACAAGTCATGTTAGAGCATCAACTCATAAATCACTTGAAATAACATAAGGTAAGTCATATACATGAACATCATTTGAAATCTTCAATTTCATGAGGGTATGCATACTTTAATTAAACATTACCTTTTCATTCCTTTTCATAAATTTAGGACATAAGTCATGTGAATACTTACCTCTCATTCCCTTTTTATTCCCGTTGAACCACTTAGAATAATACTGGATACACGGGAAAGCTCACACAAAGTGTGCTAAACATATAGTCATGGCTCACACAAGCTGTCAAATGGGCCTGCTTACACAAGCTGTGGTCGGAATATAAGCTACACGATGTTGCTCACACAAGTTGACGAGTATTCCCAACTAGTGCAGGACCTCAGTCATCGATAGAACATTCAAGACCAGCACCCGAAACATAGTAACCTGGGTCTACTCACATAAGCTATCGGTCGGAACATAGCTACACGGTACTGCTCACACAAGCTATCGAGAATCCGTAAAAAATGCCAAAACCCAACCACCGGTAGGACATTCAGGACCAGCACTCGAAACATGATAACCGTAATGAAATGTCATTTGTATCCTAAATATTCCTAAGGTTCAAATAAGGCTCGATAGTCGTCATACGTCGTTGGATTTCTATATTTTCTTTACAAAATAAAATGCATAATAACATATATATATTGATTCAATCACAATAGAATCACATATTAACACTCAATTTAATCAACATTATACAAAATAAAGTTCATACGAACTTACTTGGCTAAATTGCAAAAATAACAAAGTATAGGGGTAATTTTGTAATTTTTCATTCTTCTCGATTTTCCACTCGATCTTGATTTAAATTAATAATTTTATTCAATATATTAATTTAGAAAGTAAAGAAAAATGTATTTTATGCAATTTATTCATTTTTTATACTTTTACAAAATTTCCCTCAACTTTTCATTTTTATTCAATTTAGTCCCTGAGCCTAAAACATGCAAATTAACCATTTTTATTGCAAATTCATAAAATTTTAATATTTTTAGCATCCAATAAAGCCCATATTTGCAACAATTTAGCATCAAATCCTTGTACTTTTACTATTTGAACAATTTAGTCACTAATTGAAAAATTCATCAAAATCACTTAACAAAATGCTTTTAAATATCAACCAACAATTCAAATTCATCATTTAATAACTAAAATCACATATATTCATCAATGGAAACCTTAAAAATCTTTAATGGTTTCAAAATCAAAGGTACGGGCTAGCTGGATCTAGTTGCAACGATCTCAAAAACATAAAAATTATTAAAACGGGGCTAAAATGGGCTTACATGCATCATACAAAGCATGGCCGAACCTAGCTTAAAACTTCCATGGACATTCGATTGAAACAAAAGAGAAAGGAAGATGACAACCATTCATCTTTTATTTATGTTTTAATTAATTTAATTAATTTATTAAATTACCATTTTAACCTTTGTTAATAACTAATTAAAACATCAAATCCAAATCCATATTAGTCCAATAACTCCTTAAATGGTTCAATTACCATTTAATTCAGTTTTCCTTTATTCAATAAGTCAATTAATCATTCAAATCAAATAGTGATCAAATTTTACATCTTTTACGATTTAGTCCTTTTTAATTAATTAACCATTGAAACGTTAAGATTTTTTAACGAAACTTTAATACCACCTGAATGACACTTTTTAAATATTTATGAAAATATTTATGGCTCAGTTTATAAAAATGAGGTCCTGATACCTCATTTTCTAAAACCACTTGACCTCAGGGTCTTACCATTTGAACTTAATAAATCGCTTATATAACATAAATTATCAAATTAAAAACCTTTTAAAATCACATTAGACTCGTAAATATTAAATAATGATATTTATGAACTTACTCGTCAGATTTAGTGGCCCTAAAACTATTATTTTTGACACCATTGAAAAATAGGTTGTTAGAAGTGGCATGTATATATAGATAAATATGTTGGTTTGGTATACTTTGATACCTTACCAAGTTATGTCATTTTAGATATTTTAATATGCTTGTAAAGAAGGTTGGTCTCGAAATGATTAGAATGGTTTGGAAATAGTTATTTGTGGTATGTTGTGGTACTTATTTGAACTAGATTATCATGAATGAAATGAGGAAATATTGGAATGTTTTGATAGTTGATGTTTTAATATAATTGTGGTGCCTTTGAATGGCATATTGGTTAGTTGAATTATGATGTCTAAAATGACATGTTTATGTGGGTGTGAATGATGTTTAAGGCTCTTGGATGTATGCTCAAATAGTTAGATTGGTTAGGTGTGAATTGGTTGTGAAATGACTTAATTTTAGGAAAATGTTTGGTTCACACAGCTTGAGACATAGGCTATCACATGGTCCTATGACACACATGACCTAGCGAGACGGTCGTGTGCCATTTGCAAGTTTCTTAGTGTTCAAGTCAGTAAGTTACATGGCCAAGCACACGGCTTAGCACACGGCCTGACACATGGGCGTGTGGGGCATCTCAGTAAGTTACACGGGTGAAGACACGGACAAGGTGTCCCTTGTTTGAAATTTACATGGCCTGAGGTGATTTCACACGGCCTGACCACACAGTTGTGTGACCCCTGTTTTCAACATTTTGAAACCTTTTCTTAAAACTTCTGAACTGTTTCAAATTAGACAGGAATTGTCTCAAAGCTATTTTTAGGGTTTTAAAGGCCTGATCTAGGGATGAAATGCTCATGCCCAATATGCTTTTGATTTTCGTTTATTTATTTAATGTTATATTGATAAATGTTTCCCAATTGTTTGGTAATACTCTATAACCTTAATTCGACGTCGAAGACGGGTTAGGGCTGTTATATAACCAAAGCAAACAAATTTCAGGGTGATTGTTATGTTTGATCTGGGTGATTGTTGACAGATTGACTAAGTCAGCCCATTTTATTCCAGTCAGAATAGATTACAGCCAGATTTGATGTATTCTGAAGAACCAGTGAAAATGTTGGCTCGGGAAGTCAAAGAACTTCAAAATAAATAAGTATCGTTGGTGAAAGTATTGTGGCATCAGCTTGGTACTAAGGAGGCTACCTGGGAAACCGAGGAATCCAGGGAATTACAATATTCAAATATATTTTTAGGTAATAATTTCGAGGATGAAATTTCCTAATGGGGAGAGTTGTAATAACCCGTTTTTCAGTAGTGATGGAACAGTGGTTTCAAGACCATAAATTTCTGTTATGTCATCACATAAATACTATTTTATGAATATTTACGGAGTCATAAGCATCATATTAAAATTTGGTTAAGAAAATTTAACGTTTAGAAGACTAATTAAGAAAAATGTACTAAATTGTTAAAATGTAAAACTTGTTAATTATAACATTAAGATGATGAACTAGTTTAATTATTATATGAGGGAGGAATCATATGATAATTAGACCATAGTAAAAGTAGATGGGCGGCTTTGGACTTTGAATTCATTAAAATGCATGATAATTTAAAGGATAAAGTTGTAATTTATTAAATAAAACTTAAGTAAAATAAAATAAAAATGCTATCATCTTCCTAAAGGAAGAGCCACCGAAAATTAGGGTGTTAAAACACCATTTTTATCAAGCTTGAAGTTTGTCTATGTTCTTTGCTTGGATGTATGTAATTTCCAACTCGTTTCTTGTAATTTTTATGTTTTTGAGATTATTGCAACTAGGTCCATCTAGCCCGTACCTTCGTTTTTAAATCTGTAAAAATTTTTAGAAGTGACCATTGAATAATCTTGGTTTTTTGTGATGATAATTATGTATTTGAAGCTTTGATGGTGTTATTTGGTTGTTTTGTGAAATGATTTTTTGTTAGATTTTGATTTAAGGATTAACTTGTTAAAATGTAAAAAATTCAAGGTTTGATGGTGAATTTGATATATAATAGGGACTTATAAAGGGCCTAGAATATTCAACTGTAATTTGATTTTCAGAAAATAGTTAATTTGATGATTTTTGGGTTAGAGGACTAAATTGCAAAGTTGTATAAGTTTAGGGAAAATGTGTAATTAATGAAAAGTTAAGGGTCATATGCATTGAATGGAATGTGAAATGTGAATAAGATTAATATATTGTGTTTAATTATTATATAGATCAAGATTTGAATCAGAGATACAATAACCGAGGAAAAAGAAAATAACAGAATAGTCCCCGCGTGTTGATCGTAATTGAATAGTAGGTAAGTCCATAGTTTTTCAATACGCAAATAAATTTTTACTTGTAATCTTATATTATTTTTATTTAATTAATATGCTTATATATATAATTGTTGATGATTGCACATACGTGCCCTTGTTTGTACTTCGGTACCCCTGAATGCACATACGTGCCCCTGTTTGTACTTCGATACCCTTGAATGCACATATGTGCCCCTGTTTGTACTTTGGTTCCCTTGAATGCACATACATGCCCCTGTTTATACTTCGGTACCCCTGAATACACATACGTGCCCTATTTATACTTTGGTAACCCTGAAGTAAATTGTATGTGAACTGTTTCTAATTGTATTTAGATTAAATGTTATACTATGTCCTTAGTAAGTTTTGTAAGCTTACCAGTTCTTGTGGGTTATTTTGTAGATACTCATTCCTGACATTTTGGAAGGACCAATCAATCGGCTCACACTATCCATCTAAGTTGGTAGTTTTTGTATCTCCTAGGGTAGTGACATGTATATATAGATAAATATGTTGGTTTGGTATACTTTGATACCTTACCAAGTTATGTCATTTTAGTTATTTTAATATTCTTGTAAATAAGGTTGTTCTTGATATGATTAGAATGGTTTGGAAATAGTTATTTGTGGTATGTTGTGGTACTTATTTGAACTAGATTATCATGTATGAAATGAGGCAACATTGGCATGTTTTGATACTTGATGTTTTATATAATTGTGGTGCCTTTGAATGACATATTGGTTAGTTGAATTAGGATGTCTAAAATGGCATGTTTATGTGGGTGTGAATGATGTTTAAGTCTCTTGGATGTATGCTCAAATAGTTAGATTGGTTAGGTGTGAATTAGTTGTGAAATGGCTTAATTTTAGGTAAATTTTTGGTTCACATGGCCTGAGAAATGGGTTGTCACATGGCCGTGTGACACACACGGCTTGGCGGCACGGGCGTGTGCCATTTGTGAGTTTTTTAGTGTTCAAGTCAGTGTGTTACACGGCCTGGCACATGAGTGTGTGGGGCATCTCAATGAGTTACACAAGTGAAGACACTGGTTGGGACACGGCTGTGTGTCCCTTGTTCGAAAGTTACACTGCCTGGCTACACAGCTGTGTGACCCCTGTTTTCAACATTTTGCAAATTTAACTATTTCAAATTAGTCTCTAATTTCCTTAAAGCTATTTTAAGGTCTCGAAGGCCCGATTTAGGGACGAAATGCTCATGTTCTATATGTTTTTTTATTGTATTTTATTTATTTAATGTTATATTGATAAATGTTTCCCAATTGTTTGGTAATCCTCTATAACCCTAATCCAACGACGGAGACGGGTTAGGGGTATTAAATAACCAAAGCAAACCACTTTCAAGCTAACAACAATTTGACCATTTCCATCCCACTTATACATAATTACATACCATTAAGGACTAACATGATACAAAATGACCAAAATTAGAATATCAAAACCTAGGTAAATGCCAAAACGAAACAAAAAAAGACCATTCACCAATTGTTGAGTTCGGGATCGTTGCTAGATGCTGAATCGATGATAGAACTACTAGGTACCTAACTTGCACACAGGAAAAACAACGTACTCTAAGTATAACTTAGTGTGATTTTATAATCTGAATAATTAAACATGAAGAAAACATTCAATTACTTAATTATAATGCAATAAGAGAAATGACAATAAGCATATAATTCTTCATTCATCAATTATAACTTCATTATTCAACTCAAACATGAGTATTTCATGAATCATTACACTGTCATTTCATGCATTCATAATCTAATTATCCAAAGCTCACATCTTATCTATTCTATATATTTCACATACTATAATTCCGATCTCCATTATCGTTTTCAATTTCATCTTTCCTTTTCATTTTTCCCCAATTAACTTGACTCAGATTCAGACTCAAACTCGGATACGCAGATCCAACCAACACACCAAATTTGGCACCTAGTGACTGATGGATTAATCCATAGAAATGAATTGCGCCCTGCGCTAGCTGATAAAATTGACAAATAAATGTGCCCAGCACTAGTTGGTATAACCAACAAATGGGGTGCCCTTCACTCCCCGACATGTAGTCGTAAAACCCTGAACTCTTCCTATCCAATGGCATGCAAATTATACCGACCCTGCTCGAACAGTTAATAGGGTAACAATTTTCTCAATTCAATTTGGAATCCAATTCCATATCATGAATTCACACATTCAATTATCCATTCACATACATAAAAAAATGTCCTATTTACATATCGAATATGATTTCACAAACAATATACATTATTTTTACAACTATGAAATTTAATCTCTTGTCACAAATAATCATTTGATCACATCATTTCAATTCAAATTTAGCATTTCTCAACATTATTCCTATAATGACCCGTACGTTAGGGGTGTCGAGAAACATACTATCAAACTATGTTTTCGTGGATTGAGCTCAAAAAAATTATATTATTTAAATTTTGGAGTTACCTTAGAAGTAAAATTGAATGATAGTTAGATAATTTCAATTATTAGTGTTTAAATTAAAGTATGAGGACTAAATTAAATATATGATAGAAGTAATGGTTAATATTAAATTACATGGTGAAACTAGAGTAAGGAGGGGGACTTAGTAAACAAATATCCCATTATTGTTATAAATTGAGTTAGTGGAAAATTATGATTGAAATCACATATTATACGATAAATATATATTATTAGTTATTTAATAAGTTATGTTTAAATAAAAATAAAGAAATGATAAAATATATAGAGAAACAAATAGATTAGTGGGAGGAAAAAGAAAAACAATTTCTCTTTCTTCTTTTGCATGCCGAATTGTTGAAGGTTGGGGGGAGACTTTCAGCCATTTCTTTTCCATTTTAGAAGCTCAATTGGTTGGTATTCTTTGATCCTTTTAGCATAAATTTGGTATTTTTGGAATCTTAAGATCTTGAATTAATTTACCCATGTTGAACTTTTTAAATTTAGTGAAGTTTGTGAAAGTTGCCATTGTAGAGAATTTGAGTTCTTAGTGTTATTATATTAGACATTAAATTTGGTAAATAAATAGAAATATTTGCTAAATGATTCTTGATGATATTAGGGTTCAAGGATTAAATTATGAGAATGATAGATTCAAGGATTAACTTGTAATTTAATTGAAAGTATAAGTTGTTCTTGGACCCTATGGAAATTGGTTGACAAAGGACCTTCTTGATTTGAATTAATAGCATGTTTTAGAATTGTTGAGTAAATTGAATTGAAGATTAGTGTTGAGTGAGAAAATGAAAAATGTGATTAAAAGATTAATGGTTTGAGTAAATGCCTCTTTGTGATTATTAATTAAATTAATTATGTGATTAATTTTAGATTGAGAAACAAAAGGATCAGTTGGTAATCGCAGAAAAGAGAAGGTTGCCGAGTAGCCATTCTCGACCTTAATAGCCATCACAATTCTGTAAATTTGTAGTCTCGAACTTAACTTTTCTATTAATTAGTTATTTAATTAATTATTTAATGTTATTTTGATACTTGATATATGATTTTACTTATATATTTTAATGATGATGTTAATTGATGAATGAGAAAACTTTGGAAATAAATAATTACACATTTGTCGATTTATCCGACTAACGTTGGGCGCAAACATCATTGGTTTATCCAACTAGAGCTGGGCTCACCATTTATTTCGTCAATTTATCCGACTAGCGTTGGGTGCAACTTCTATCAGTTTATTTGACTGGTGTTGGGCACACATTCATCGGTTTATCTGATTAGCACTAAGTGCAAACATCGTTGGTTTATCCAACTAGAGCTGGGCTCACATTTGATATCGTCAGTGTATCCGACTAGCGCTGGGCGCAAACATCGTTGGTTTATCCAACTAGAGTTGGGCTCACATTTAATATCGTCTATTTATCCGACTAGCGCTGGGCGGAAACTCTTTTGCAGTTTATCCGCTAGGCACCAGGTGCCATATAACAAATATACCATACGACAAAGTTAAATAAGCCATTGAAGAAGGTTGGTTGTAGGTATTATTAAGGAAGAACTATATATACATATAAATATATTTAATCATCAAAAGATATGATATATTTCTTGAATTATATTATTAAAGTAGAGGAATGAATTCAAATGCTTCAGATATATTTGTGGTTAGTTAAATAAGTGAAATCTACTTAATGAAAATTGGTTCCCATGTTTGAAGGCTAAATAAATAGTAGACTGGGACTTAGCATCTTACAAGAATCCCGTACTCAACGTCGGTGATGTTCTCTTTTGTGTTTTGTCATGTACCTAAGATGTTAAAGATTTGGAGTAATGGTTTTTTGGTTTATTGTTGAATTTAGTGAAAGTTACTTGTGTTAGATGTTGTCATGTGAACTTTTGATTCATATTTTACCTTAATGTTAAAACTTGTATATAAATATGGGTAAAGGTAAGTATGTTTTATAAAATTAACTCTTTTTAAGGTATATGTTATATGCAATGAGATTTTGGTATGGGTGGTAGCTTTAAGCTTGAGACTCTAATAAGCTAAAATGTTAGCTCAATATTGGTAAACATGGTATGATTGAAGCTTTGAATGGTTAATTGATTTGCTAGTGTGTTTGAGGATATAAAATATGGTACCAATGAGGGTACATTGGTTAGGCACCTAAAATGGTTTTTTAGCATGTTTTGAGTATGTTTAATTGTGTTTTGGATAGGTTAAATGATTGAAATTTGAGTTGCTTAATGCCCAAGCAAGTAGGAAATGGTAAAATTGAGTTTTAAGGTATATTTAGGTGCACATGACCGTGTGACACACACGAGCACCCACACGAGTGTTGCCCTGATCATGTTAGGAAATGATATAGGTGTGGTTTCTACACAGGTTGACACACGGCCTGCGACATGGCCGTGTGATACGAGTCAGTGAGTTATACGAGTTGAGATACAGGCTGGGACACAGTTGTGTGCCTAAAGTCAAAAAGTTACACGGGCTAGGACACGACCGTGTGTACCAACTTCGAGAGTCACACAGTCTAGGGCTTTTTACATGGCCTGGCCATACGATTGTGTGTCCCCTATTTTTAAATTTTTTTGAAAATGACCCTAAACTTCTAAATTATTTCAAATTAGCCCCTATTTGTTTTTAAACTACTTCTAGAGTCCTGTAAACTCGTAATTAGGACCATCTGGGTAATTCTTATTGTTTTATTGAATGAAATAACTTGATTAATTATTCAATTGTATATGACACAAGTTTGATATTAAATTTTATGATTGGTTAGTAATGCCCGTGACCCTAATCTGGCGACAGAAAGGGGTTAGGGGTGTTACAATTTCAAAGGACTTACTTACCTTATATACTTACCTAATAATGTAATGTATAAAAGCAACAATTGAAATAGTTCAGATTATAGAAACACAAACCATAAACTCCTTTCTATTCATCGACAACCTTGTCTTTTCCTTTCTTTCTCGAGGATTTCAGTTCGACATCAGCTACGGATTAAGATAGATATAATAAATTAACACTTCACAGACCACAAAATTTATCCTACTTTTACATGAAATTCAATTTAATCCCCGAAACTGAGACTAGCATAACTTCATAGTTAACCCTAAAAAATTAGGCTAAATTTTTCTAAAGTCCTTATAGGACTTCCTATTTCTCAATTTAACCCCCAATTTCAAATTTTACACAATTTAGTCCTTTTTGCACAAAACTATCAATTGGCTTTACAAAATAGTCTCATTTCACTTCCAATATTAAATTCTATCAAAATAACACCAAGAACTTGAATTTCTCTACAATGGCAACTTCTATAAACTTCAACAATTCCAAAAATTTCAACATGGGTAAGCTAGCTCATTATCTTAGAGTTCCGAAAACATAAACTTTATATAAAAATGACTAAAATATACTAAACAAATTGAGTTTCAAAATTTGAACTTAATAGTCGAAAGCTTCTGTTCTTTCTTCACCAATTCGACATGCAAGATGATAAGGAAAAAATGGTTTTTTTTCTTTTCTCCTCTATCTTTATTTTCTTATATTTTATTAACTTAACTTATGTTTTATTATAATAAAATTTATAACATTTTAATCTATCCTATCTTAATATTTTCCAATATAAATAGACCAATGGCTTAATTGCCTAATGAGTCCCCTGGTTATAATTTACTTATGCTTTAAGTATAATTAAACTTTTAACACTTACGCAATTTAGTTCATGTACTTAAAATAAGCACGAATTCAATGAAATTACCTAACTGAAATTCAATTTGATTCTAAAAAAAGTCTGTAAATATTTAATAAAAATATTTATGAGTCTGATTTATGGAAATTAGAGTTCTGAAATCACATTTTTCGACACCACTGACTTTTGGGTTGTTACACACTATATGTGCTAGTAACTTTTCTTTAGTATATCCGATGATGCACTATGGTGCCAGATTGAGTTGCAGGTTGTCTATTACATGTATTAGTATTGAAATTCAAGTTAGGTTAATAGAGGTCATTAATAATAAGTTTGGAAACTTATATCAAAACGAACTAATATGATGTTTGAGATTTTGAATATGTTCATATATGAAATCGAAATGAAAAGTATGCATCTTATTATGTAAAGCAAATGGAATCGAGCCTTAGGCATTGAAACGAATGTGAACGAGTCGCTAGACTTGAAAAATGGAATAACTGGTAAGTATAAGGTAAGTAATGGAATAGGTCATGATAAGTTGATTAAAGTAATGCCTTTGCTATATATGAAATTGAAAGGTGAGTAGCAAAAGTATAACTTTGATGATAACGTTGAAATGTTAAGCAAATTGGCTTACCTAATGGGATATGCACACTTATATATATATGAACTTATACAAGTTACAAATAGAGTTCACATACTTATTGCCATGCTTTTATACTAATTAATAATCTTTTGAATCATAAAGTTACCATTGAGGCCTATTGCTCAGTGTATGTTTGTTTTCTCCATGCGCAAGTTCAAGTGATTCTCAAAGCCCCAGAGCTTGAAGCCAACATCCAGGCTATTGTTTCTGACCCAACAATGTTTGTATTAGGAGGTTCATTTTGATTTTTTTTCATGTACCTAGGAGTATTTAGGTTTAATGTCTTAAATGGTTAGGTTTTCAAGTTGTGATCTTATGTACATGCTTAGAAATCATGTTTGAATAAGTTTTCTAAAGTTGATGGAGCCTAAGAGTTAAAGGCTAAGAAATATTATGTGTGTTTTGGTTGGTTTTTGGAAATATGAATGGTATAAGTTAGATAAATTAATTGATGTTTGTAACAACCTGAAAGTCAATGGTGCCGAAAATGGTGGTTTCAAAATTCTATTTTCCAATGATAGAGTCAGTAAATATTATTTATTAATATTTATGAGGTTGTTACAATACTATAATGAATTTTGGTCTAATAATTTTGGTTATTTGGAAAGTTAGTCAAGGTACAAGTGTATCGGTTCTGAAGTCAGTGGTTTTTGAAATTGAGGTATCGGGACCTCGTTCCTGTAAACTAAAATTGTAAATATTTTTATTAAATAGTTTTGGAGTTATATAAGATGTGAATTGAATTTCGATTAGGTAATTTTTTCGAATAAGTGATAAATTAAGGTATAGAGACTAAATCGTAAAAATACTAAAAGTTCAATTCTTAAAGAATCTTTAATTAGAATGAGGCTAAGGGACTTTTATAGCAATTAAACCATTTTAGGTTTAAAATTGGATGGTAGTGTATTAGTTATAATTGATGAAATGTGATAAAATTTTAATAAAATAATAAATAAAACAAAACCATTAATAATAAAAGTAAAGTTAGTGGAAACCAAAAAAAAAACATTTCATCCAACTCTTATGCAAAAACCGATTCTAAATGTGAAGGAAGAGTCAACGTTCGGCTTTAAGGTTTTTGAATTTCAAGCTTCAATTTGGTTCAATTTAGTTATTTTCTTATAATCTTTATGTTTTTCGAATCCTGGAAGCTTAAGCTAGCTGACCCATGTTATAATTTTTGGAACTGTTTAAGTTTGAGGATGTTACCATTGTTGAATAATTGAAGTTTGAGGTGTTATTTTGATAGATTTTAAGTTTAGTATTGAAAAAGGACTAAATTATAAAGTCAATTGATGATTTTGTGCAATAGGGATTAAATTGCATAAATTTAAAAAATTTTGGTGGAAAAGAAAAATAGAAATTTAAATTAGGCCTAGAGTGGAAGTGAAATTGAAATAAAAATTTGAGGCTTAATTTGAAAGTTATGTTAGTTTCGATTTTAGAGACTAAGTTGAATAAAATGTAAAATTTGTATAAATTAGAAATTGAATGTGAAAATGATTTTGTATTGATGATTTGGTGTATTTATGTTATTCCATAGCTAACGTCGACCCAGATTCCTCAAAACAGAAATGAAAAGATAAAGTCATTAACAAATAGTTCAGAGTTTACGGTTTGCATTTCTATAACCTGAATCTTTTCAGTTGTTGCATTTATCAACTACACTGCATGGTAATAACATAAGGTAAGTTGGAAATAATAGAATGAGCTGAATTAAATTGAATCAAATTAGTTTTCGTGATAAGGACTAAATTGAATAGATATGAAAATATGATATATTATTATAATCGTGTAATTGAATTCAATTTGGGATGAGTTGTGGTGGAACATATGTGATTTGATGATTGTTTGTTGAAATTATGTTGTGGAATTGAGAAATTGATTATTATAAATTGAAATAAGGATGGATAATGAATATCGGATTATAGATTCGAAAATGTAAAATTTGACTATATAAACAAGTTATATATTTTTTGACATGTAGATAGTCATATTAATTACATTTGAACTCTCATTTGTTGATTTGTGCATTAGAATATTTATATTATGATTTAAAGTTCTAATAAGAAATACCATTAAGTTATACTCATCGTACGGTTTTGTTTCTCGTGCATAGGTTAGGTTCTTTTTTATTTGATCGTCAATTTTAGCATCCAACGACAATTTCAGACTCAAGTGTTGGTGAATTTTTTTTATTTTGGGTCATGGCATGTACCTAATGTGTCATTGGTTAAATAATGTCTATCTTGGATTTGTTGGCATTTTGAGGATCAGTTATATAAATGTATATGTATGTGTTGGAAATGGTTATGTTAATATTATATTGTTGAAATAGTTTGGCGTATATGCATAATGATCTAATGGTTGAGAAGATAATTGCTAGGTGTGTATTTGGCTAATGCATAGATGTGAAAACGATGGTCGGTACATTTGTTTTGATCTTGCAATGAATGGCAAGTTTGGTGCATATTTTATAGTTGAATTTGAATGTTTCATTATGCCTTTAAAGGGTTAGAAGATGCAAACTTAGTTGAACATGTTGACTTGATTGCATATTGGTATGGTTTGGTTGAATTGTGTATATAGGTGTCAATTGTGGCATATTGGTTAGGCACTTAGGATAGTTGTTGTAAATGATGTTTTGGCATGATTATAATGCTTTTGGGATTGATTGTGATATGGTGTTAAGTATGTCTCCTATTTTCAGTCAAATTTGAAAAATAATATTTTAGTTAAACTCTGTTTATTTATTTCAGTCAAACACTGATTAGTTTAGATTATTTTATTATTATTTGACATATGAATTTAGCCTATAAATAGGCTCTTTTACAACATTAGAAAAATACACCCATTAGATATTAGAACCCATAACACATTTAGAGAATTTTTTGTTTACGTTTTGAGGGTTCTTTATTTTCGGGGTTTTGGGGTTTAGTTTTATCTCCATATTTTGTACTATTCATTCTTTTGCCATTATAGTAAAATTATCTTTGCCCATGGTTTTTTATCCTCTTTGGAGGGGTTTTTCCACGTTAAATTTGTGTGTTCAATTTCTCAATTTATTCCGTTATTTTTTGTTATTTGTTCCTTAATCGGGACGATCCTAACAAGTGGTATCAGAGCTAGTTTAAAGATCAGCCCATTCAGATATGGCAACAACAAGGTTTGAAATTGAGAAGTTCGATGGTGAGACAAATTTCAATCTGTGGCAAGTTCGGATGATGGCAATTCTAGTTCAATTCGGTTTGAAAAAGGTTGTTACCGGGAAAAAGCCTGAGAATCTAAATAAAATAGAATGGGAAGAGATTGATGAAAAGACCTTATCGGCAATCTAGTTGTGCCACACGAATACGGTATTGCAGGAGGCATTGATGGAGAAGACCTCATCCGCCTTGTGGAAAAGGTTAGAAACTCTTTATGCAACTAAGTCTCTGGCTAACCGTTTAGTGTTGAAACAACGTCTATTTACGTTTCGCATGAACGAATGTGAGCTTCTTAGAGATCACATCAGTCAATTCATTACTCTTTTAAATGATTTAAAGAACGTTGAGGTTCATATTGATGATGAAGATCAAGCTATGCTATTATTGTGCTCTTTATCCCTTCATACAAGTCTTTCAGGGAGACCCTGATTTATGGCAGAGACAAAATCTCGTTTGAAGATGTGAAGGGTCATTTATTGAGTAGAGACAAACTCGACAATGAGCTTCATTTGGATAGCAAGGCAGATAAGCAAGCTTCTATTTTGGTAGCATAAAAAAACGAGACAAAAGGTGTCGCTATTGTAAAAAGTTAGGTCACGTCAAAGCAGATTGTTATAAACTGCGAAATAAAAGAGCTGCTGAGAGTAACGATTAAAATGTAACTGATGCTAATTTGGCTGATGAAAGCGGTGATGATTTCTTGTTAGTGTCAACGAGCGATAACTCCAAGCTCACGTCCAAGTGGATCCTAGATTTAGGATGTTTTTTCCATATGTGTCCCAATAGAAAATTGTTCTCTACATACAGTTAGGTTGAAGGTGGAGTTGTGTGCATGGGAAATGATTCATCTAGTAAGGTAGTTGGTAAACTGTTAAAATCAGGACACACGATGGGACAATTAGGACACTCTCAGATGTCAAGTATGTACCTGATTTACGAAAGAATCTCATCTCCTTGAGTATTTTAGACTTGAAAGGATGCAGAATCAACATCGAGTCGAGCAGTATTAAAGTATCTCGTAGAGCTCTCTTTTTGGTAAAAGGTAAAAGAACTGGCAGTCTTTATATTCTGGAAGGTTCTACAGTGACCGGTGAAATCGGACGTCCTTCATCCGTTACAGAGTCGAAGTCAACTCGTTCGGAGCGGAGGCAACTTGGTCATAGGAGGGAAAAATGTATGACCGTTTCGTTGAAAAGGGTTTCTCTTTTGGATGTAGGTTTTGAATAGTTAGGACACTGTGTTCGTGAAAATTAGACCCGGGTTAGTTTTGATTTGGCAATGTACAAGTCGAAGGCTAGAAGTCATCAGTTTCTAAGCACAGATTTGACTCAGTTAATTACCTGCATAGTTCAAGATAGGCTTGTGGTGGGCTTTGGCAAAGATGGCGTTGTAGAAATATGAGTCAAGGTGGAGATTTGTTAAGTATGACTCCTATTTTAAGTCAAATTTGAAAAATAATCTTTTAGTTAAACTCTGTTTATTTATTTCAATCAAACACTGATTAGTTTAGATTATTTTATTATTATTTGACATATGAATTTAGCCTATAAATAGGCTCTTTTACAACCTTAGAAAAATACACCCATTAGATATTAGAACTCATAACACATATAGATAATTTTGTGTTTATGTTTTGAGGGTTCTTTATTTTCAGGTTTTTGGGGTTTAGTTTTATCTCCATCTTTTGTACTCTTCGTTCTTTTGCCATTATAGTAAAATTATCTTTGCCCGTGGTTTTTTATCCTCTTTGGAGGGGTTTTTCCACGTTAAATTTGTGTGTTCAATTTCTCAATTTATTCCGCCTCCATCTTTTGTACTCTTCTTTCTTTTGCCATTATAGTAAAATTATCTTTGCCTGTGGTTTTTTATCCTCTTTGGAGGGATTTTTCCACGTTAAATTTGTGTGTTCAATTTCCCAATTTATTCCGCTAATTTTTGTTACTTGGTACTTAATTGGGACGATCCTAACATATGGTATATTTGGTTGCTTGTGGAATAAGTGAAATAGGATTATAAAGCTTGTTTTGGAAGGTATTTTTCAGATACACACGCCTTGATACACAGTCGTGTGGTCTGTAAGATTTTAGGTGATTTTGATGCACACGGCCACAGTTTGTTACCCGGTCCAATGACACTATTGTGTGACCCACCTCACACAGGCTTAGCTTTCACACACAGTCATGGTACACGGCCGTGTGACCCCTATTTTCAGAATTTTTTGTAACTGCCCAAACCCGACTTAAATGTTATGGCCAAATTTCAGAAGCCACATTAATTCCATTGAAAAAATTCTTCATATTAAAAACAAATATGTTTAAATCATTTTTATGAAAACTTAAAATTTATTTCTAAAATAATTTAGTATTGTTGAAAAACATTTAATAAAATATGTTTATTTGAAGAAATCATTAATTAAATCGAGCTATCATCTTAAACATTAAATTAAAGAATTCGCAACCTCAATTTTGATTATTACTTAAAAATTATTTTGATAAAAATATTTTACAGTGGACTTTAAAAATATGCTTTAAATTATAAATTTATCTTAAATTAGATAAAACCGTTAAAATTTCTAATTAAAACATTTATAAATTATTCTATTATGCATGCATAGCAATTAATAAATCAAAAGTAAAAATAACCTATAAACAGTCCAAAGTCTAATGTCCAAAACAAATAAACCCGAACAATTTATAATGTATTTTATTAAAAATTGTATCCAAGAGACTCCTCCATATGTTGCACCCAAGTCCTATGCACGTGTATTATCTGAAAAGTTTATGAAAACAAAAGGGTGAGCTAATAAACTCAATATGAATTTTATAACAAATTAAATATCAATAATCACATGCATAATATACAAATTAACCAACTTTTATGCACATGATTATGACAATGCAATTTTGGTAAAACAATTATGCAATTTCTTTAAAACATCCTACCTATCACCGCTACACACCAAAAGGAGTTCCCCTAAGTCATCCCCGGTTGCTTGACAATGATGACCCGCCACCCCGATTGCTCGACAATGGCGACTTATTAAAATACAGTTAAACTGTTAGATTGAATATATGTGGTCAAGCCACTAAAATTGCAGACAAGCTGCCGAAACACATTTGTGGGTAAACCACCAATATTAGTAGATTATTACTGCCACATCTTCCTCCTTAAAAATATCCAAACCCCATGTAATGCATCATGGAAAACATATTGTAATGGCCCAATATTGCCCGGCCCACGCACAAATATAAACCAAAGTCCATTTACAATAACCAATTGGCCCAATAAGGCCCAAATCATTTAACCTAAACTACCAAAACCGTTAGCCCAATACAGCCCAAAACAGTTTCAAAAAAAAACCTAGCAGCAATGGCTCTCAGCGTCGCACCAGGAGCGCCTCTCTACTCTCCCTCGCACGCGCGTGGCACCCTCATGCGCCTCCGTACACTCTAGCTGGCCTCCGTACCTACACACAACCAAACAAGAAAAGACGAACAGAAAACAACAGCAAATAAAAAGGAGTGATACGTATTTCTTTTGTAATTTTTCATTTTTCTGGCTATATAAAAGCCAAATATGCATTGTAAACGGTTACACACATACTGAATACAAAAAAAAATCAAAGAAGGTGATTTACCATTTTTTTTTGCATCTTTTTACTGCACTTTTTTTTATTTTTCTTCTTTCTTTCTTTGATACGAAAAATAGAAAAGAAAAGGAAAAACTCATACCTGGGGTTGGTGCGTCGCCGAATCCCTCCTCTGTTCGGATTGGAGTTGAATGGATGGGGGGCTTTCGATTTTTAATGCGACGCAGAAGGGATGGCTTTAGGGTTGCTTAGGTTTAGTTTTCTTTGTTTAATACATATTATTGAAACGACACCATTTGGGCCTTTCTTCGATGGCACCAAAACGGTGTCGTATTGAGCTATACCCGATAACTGGGTCCAACTGCGACTAGATCCGCCTGTTTGGTGTGGGGAGGGGTAATTGCGCTCCAAGTCCTTCTCATTTTGTGTTGTATTTCAATTCAGTCTTTTGAATTTCTTTAATTTTGAGCAATACAATTTGTCGTTGATTTCATCTGGGTCCATTATGCAATGAAGCGTTTTGGGAGACAGGATGTTTCTTATTCTGATCCCCCATGTTATTCGTGCTTTGTAATTTGGTCCCAACCTTTTATTCATTTTAGATTTCCTCCCTGAATTACTGTTTTAATGTCAATTAAGTCCTTTGTTTTGTTATTGTTGCTATAAAATTATTTAAGTTTCTTAGTTACTGTTGTTATTATTGGTATTACTATTATGTTAGTTTACGTGTTTATTTATTTCTACATATGTACAATATTTTATTTTATTATACACAGTTATTTTAATTCTTTTCTTATCTAATATATTAATATATATATTTCTATGTCAATCTAATATTATCCAGATATTTTTTATGATTTATTTTTATAATATATCTTCTCTAAAATTTTTATGTATGCATATTTTTGTGCTTTAAAAACCAATAATGTTTTTATATAATGTTATTTTAATACATATATAAATTTATAATTTGTATTAAATTATCTTTGATTATTAACATATCATCGATTTCACATTTACATATCCTCTACTTATTACATACATAATTTGTTTCATTTAAAACATTATCCTATTATATACTTGATTTACATCAAATTTTTTATACATATTAATATACATATATCATTGTAGGAAATCTTCCAATCCATGTGTAACATTTATTTAAATTAACGCGTATATATCGTTTCACGTATTTTGGTTTTCTTTTCATGCAATATTCATTTTAAAATTCATTTAAATATTATTTCATGTAGTATTCATCTCAAGTTTTATTTTTAAAATATTTCAAATCATCACGTTAGTTATTACTTCTTTTTAATTTTTTTTAAGTCATATCGTGTACATTATATCATTTCGTTTGTGTTGATAGATTATTCGAGTTCATTTGCATGTATTTTAGGATTATGTTTTATTCAAATATTAAAATCATTTTATTCAAAACTTTCAAGATAACGTAATACTCGGAATTTGGGATCTTCGAGAAGATTGAGCCCTAACGTATTGGGTTCCAATTTTCCTCGTTGAATCTAAATAATCGAGGATATTCTTTAATCAAAACACATAAATAAAAAAAGCTCATTCTCGGGAATTCGATACGTTGTGTCCTAACGCATTGGATATGACATGTTGTTTTCTCGAGACGAGGATTCTTCTAAAAATAAAAGCAATATGTGGTATTTAGGAATTTTGGGAAATTGAACCCTAACTTACTGGGTTTTGATTTTTCATTTGACCCAAATAACCAAATATCCTTCTCAACATGCATGGGTTTTAAAAGTCAAAAGATAAACTTAATTTTGAAGATTAAAAATGTTGCCCCTAACTCACTGGATGTAACATTTTATTTCTTTGAAATAAGAGTGTTTTATTATTCAATTTACTCAAGTTAAAAGGATTGTATTCTAAAATCTTTTTAAAATTTCGATTCTAAGACATTAAACAATCAATTCGGTACCAATTTTAGGCGTTACGAGGGTGCTAACCCTTCATCGTGCTTAACCGACTCCTAAACCTATTTTCTCAAATTTCGCAGACCAAAATCGTTTTTAAGGTGAGCCGATCACACCTCAATAAATGATCGGTGACGACTCCAATTTTCGTTTTTAAGTTGACAACTAAATTTTTGTTTCAAAAAGTGGTTTCGACACATATCTTATAGCAAATCAGTAGACATGATAACCCTACTTTCATGTACATATAAGTTTCAATATTCATGGTAATCCATATTTTCACAAATAACATATATACATGGTTTTTGCACAACATGATATTAGAAAGAATTTATCAATTCAAAACAATATTTATCATATCATATCATTAAAAACTCAATTGTGAATAACTTACCTTATAACCACATAGTCACTCACATGTAATAACAAAAAAAAAACATTATGTTTTCATTTGTAAAATGGATCGGTAAATTTATAGTCAAATCCTTATGTATTTAACTCGCATAAAATGCACACCTTTTGTGATTTGAATAGTAAATCCTATTAAAGCTCAATCACTTCCAATCCAAAAGAATAAGAAATTTGATTCACACCTAAAGAAACTGTATATGTGGTTAAAAATTCTCTTATCTCCAATAAAAGAATAAAATCATCCACTAACTTCTCAACTTAAAAAACTTACTCTTTTATTCCAAGATGATCCAAGAAGAACGCTTCTAAAGTTGATGACTTGAGTTGGTGTGAGGATCTAGTTTGGTGAAAAGAATAAATGAATTTAATTAATATCCATGAAAAGAAAATAGAATAGATGAGATTATAAATAAGAATTAAAAGAAGAAATAGAAGATACTTTATTACCCAAATATTGACAAAGATGTCAAAAGTCGAAAAAGCTTCCAAGAAGAACTTAAAATTTCAACAATAGAAAGGAAATAAGGTCTCTAAGTGATAATCAAATGATATAGGAATAGAAGAGAACAAAAAAAAAAGAAATTAGTTTTTGGGTGGTGGCACAAGAGTGGTGGTACGACTGTGATGTGGTGGTGGTGTGGGGGTGCTAAGGTGATTGAATGGTGGTAGTTGGGTGGTGTTTCGGTTTTTCATAGAAATATTAAGCAAAAATATAAGAAAAAAAAATAAGGAGGAGCAACCTTTTTGGGTGGCACAAGGTGGAGGAAAAGGGAGGAGCAAAAAGAGAAAATTGTATCAAAACAAAAAAAATGAAAGTATGAGGGGAAGGAGGAGTGGACGGTCACAAGGTGGAATCTCCCAACAAAGCATTCATGAGAAGGGACAAGAGTGTTAAGGAGAGTTAATCACAATAACTTTGGAAGTTTCACCTTTTCAAATTCTAAAATATGGAGTTACTAAACAAATTAAAAATAGGAGTTACATGATTAAGGTTGGACGTTTTTGCATGGAAACTTGACCAACTTTTTGCATAAAATAAAAAAAATTGATGTTATAGAGACTTTAACTTGAGTTAATTAGGAGTTACTAAAGATTCTTAACCACTAAAATACTTTACAAGCTTTGTTAAATACTAACGACATTTATTTTTAAACAAGGCAAAACACACACTAGGATTTTGAAGCAAAATTGCTCAAAATAGAAAATGCTGTGAGGGAAAGGACTCAAATTCAGATCTTCAAGGACACTCTACCGCTACTTAACCACTAACTAAATACTTATTATTTAATGTGCAAAGATAACTTTTAAAAATTAGGGCGTGATCACTATTGGTTTATCGACCCCAATTTCTACTAACCTGGTTTTTAGGATGTGGCATTTTCCCAACTTTTTGTTTAAGTTCCAAATTGATCCTTGTTCATTATCGAGTTTATTTTAAACTTTTGTAAGCTAGATATTAATTTGATATTTATTGAAAGACATGTTAATTTGATTGTTTATGAATTGTATGATAATCAATTGAGATTTTGAGATATAATTTGTATGTAAATGGTTTATAATTGTTTGTAACATTCTATTACTAGGGTTTGGCAACCGGACTGGGTATAGGATGTTACAATGTTAGAAATTGGTAGTTTGATGGTACTTGGAAGCACCAATTTTACACAAATTGTCTTGAATGCTTTGGTATGTGATTGATATGGTAGTATTGAATGTGTTTAAATATGATTTTAGGTCTTCCAAACTTGTACCAAGTTGGTTATTGTGAAAATAGTGAGTCATGTCGCGATAATGAACTTCTGATGTCGAGACGAGAAACAAAGCAAAGTCCATGTGGTGACGTAATTTCTTCAAGGTCACGATGAGCACCAAACAAAGAGTTGCATCGTGACGAGGAACCCCTGGTATCACAATGTCAACCCAAAATTTTAGAATCCTTACAATCTATTCCTATTTCAACCTCAGGTTAACATAAAAGAGCTTTTGTAAGCTCGTATAAGACCCGGAAATGAATACTAATCGTGTTATATACCTATTTAATTTATATTGAAATGATTAAATTATATTTTGAACTGTGATTTGATCATAGTTACTCCGGTAAAGATTGTAGCACCTTGTAACTCGGACTCGGTGATCAGGTCGGTTATGAAGTGTTACAATTTCCATAATTTTTTTGGAAAAAGAAAGAAATCATAAAATTATTAAAAGATATCTCTATTAGATAATTAATACATGATGGGGATTTTGTTCTTTTAAATTAATTGATTCTAAATCCTTTATTAATTTATATAATAAAAAATGACAAATTATTAGGTATGCCACATAAGAATGTTTCCTTATTTTGAAATTGCTATAGTATATATATTAGATACCAGCCAAAGGAAGGTTATTAGCAAAAACAGTAGCCTGTAATAATGGATTAAACTTTCTATTTATATATGCATATGTATATAGTATACATTGACCATTTCATTTAAGCATTATCATCTGATTTCATTTGCCTCTCACCATGCACCTGTTGCGACACATTCTCAAGGAAGTTACCTACTAGTAGCCTTTGATCCAAAACCATATCGGGTACCTGCATAGCATGCATATGCATATGGACATGAGTATATGTATACGTAGATGTATGAGGCAGGGTCAATATAAAGCTAAAAAAGAGAGAAGACTACCTTATGACCAAAGAAAATTTTGGTGTTATTAGCAATGGCCTCTATAAACTTGAGCTCAAGAAATTCAGGGGTCAGCTTCATCTTGTTTGCTTCAGCTTCTTTCATTGCACTAAAGGGAAGGGGCAGAAACAGTATCCATCCTAGATGTTAGACAACACACACACACACACACACATACATACATACATACATACATAGAGTAGGAAAGATGATTTAATTACCTATAAAAATCAGCATCTGCTCGACATTTTTGATGAGCAATGAACATTTGGTTCTCAATCTCCTGCAGTTCCATGGCATTTTCCTTCTCCTTGAGCTTTTGTTCCCTTAGGATGTTGCTAACAGTGGCTGTTTTTTCAGCTTCATGAATGGCCATTTTTTTCTGGGTTTCTGATTCTTTCTCAACTACTTTTTGCCTCTCAATTGAAATTAAAACCTGGACTCCAATACCATTATAGATTGATACATATAAATCATAAAATTATGAATTAAATTATGGTTTTAGTTGCAAATTATACTAAACTTAGGAATTTAATCCCTAATCCCTATACTTTAATTTAATATATTTGAATCATTCTATCATTATTAATGTTATTCCTTAGTCCAAATCAAAACTTGAAATTCCCTATATGATTTAAAAAGTGAAATTATGATTATCAAAAATAAATATTTTTCACTAATTTTTCATTTTTTTAAAAAATTAGATAAGCCCACTAACAGAATTCTTTAATGGTTTTAGTAATTTGGATTAATGCATAAAATCTAAAATAAAATAAAATAAAATAAAATAGTGTACAATTTAGGGACGGAATCATAATTTGACCTAAAATTATGTGGGGATGGAAGATTAGGAAGTGATGAATACCTTGGTGCGTTCTTCTTCCATTTGTTCATAATTTCTTCTAATTCTTTCAGGTATAATGGGCTTTGTAACCCTTACACTAAGAATTTCAATTCCTGGTGCGTACTTTGTGCAATCGCATTGAAGTGCATCTTTCATCTTTTCATCGATCTAAAACATTAAAAGAAAAAGAAAACTTATGATTAATTATATATTATAAGTGAAATAAATTTTATATATAATATTCACCCTTTCTCCTATATACCTGATCAAAAACATCTATGTATACTTGCTGAAGAGAGTGAGAGCTGCAGAATTGATTGATCTCATGATGAATCTTATCATATATCCATGTGTTATCGTAATTAACACCATAGCTCAGCAATGTCTCATACACGTACTCTTTTTTAAGCTTATTCACAACCTGAAATATACGCAAAATCATATTTTAATATTTAATAATTACATTAGATTTCAATTAAGTTTGGAATAAATTTGAATTGGACTGTTAAATTAGAGAAATAAAATTCTTCTAATATTGTTTTCTTATTCGCAATACTTAAATTCGATATCTTATTTAAAGAGCACCTAAATCTTTACTATTTAATACAACAGTTAATAAAATAAAAAGGTAATTTAAAATAGTTTTAAAGCCTTACCTCTATCTTTTCAAAGTTAATCATTACGCCCCCTTTAGTACCACATGGAATATCCCTCACCTGCAATATTTTTTCTAAATCATGAAAGCCAAAATAATAATAATTTCTTCATAATTTGGGCCAAAACAAATACCTGATCTGTCTGAAGAGTAACTAGAACAGGCTCATACTGGGTTACAAGAGGCATCTTCAAATGGAAACCTGATCATATGGTAAAGATAAAATAAACCTTTAGACTATAGACTATATATGTTTATTATGATTAAATTTAGTTTCTTATTTTAACTTTGTAGTCCTCTTATTGATTCTAATCCTATTGTTCAATTTGATGTTATTTAATTCAGTTTGATTATAACTTAAAAGGTATTGGATTCAGTTTGCAGCTCACAAGTTAAAAATAATAAGTATTAATATAAAAATATTAGTAAAATAATTTTAAATTACTATATAAAAATATTTTTGAAAATATTCAATAACCTATGAATCCCAACCAGTGAAATTCTATTTGGCTATCTTCGAAACGTTGTTCAGTTTCGATTTTGTTTTAAAAAAAAAAAACCCTAATATGGTCCAGTAACCACAATTATTTTTAAACTGCTTTCATCCTATACTATTTATTACTCAGTTAGTGTCATCGTCAATCAAGTTTTAACTCAGTTAAAAATTATCAAAAAAATATTTTTATTTACAAAGTAAGTTATTCGACTTTCATATTTTTGTAAATCAATAAAAAAATTTCATAATGAGATTTAAACCTAAAACACCATACATATAAAATTTTTTTATTTACCGTTTGAACTAAAATAATTTTTAATTTTCATTTGAAACTTTTATAAGTATATTTATATTCTAAATTTGTATATATTTATGTATATATAAATAATATTATTGATTAAGTCAGTGTCAGAAATAATTTTATGTAATAAGATTATTCTTTGTTATGTTAATAATTTAGACTGATGGTCCATATTAATAAAACTAAGATTCCTCATACTAACCTGGCCCGGTTATTGTTTTTAGAAGAGCCCCACCCTTCCAATAAACACCAACATGGCCTTCAGGGACTTGATGCAAAATGGATAAGCTGCTTCTAGCATACCAACATGATGGCACCACTGCCTAAAATTAGGGTTTTAAGTTTTAACAAAGAATCATGCAAACGTATTAATAAAAAAAAAAACTAAACCATCCTCATAGTGGCTCAATTATTTTATTTTGTTGATAAGGATATTTAGGATGGTGAGGAGGAAATCAAATCAAATTCTATTTATAATTAATTTTTATTTTGTATAAAAACAAATAATTAATATTGAAATCAGTGAAAACAAAATTAAAAAACTATATAAAATATATTTTTAAAGAAAATATAAAAACTAATAAATTCAACCGATCCGAGCCAATAAATTTGATTTGGTTCTGTTATCTTCGATTACAATTTAATTTTTGAAAAAAAATCAAAATATTGTATGGTAATTGAATATTTTCTTTTCAATACCGATCTAAACCCGACCCATATTAGATATATGTTCAGATTACGTTGCAATTCCTTAGCATTTACGTGTGAAAACGAAGAATGAAGGCACTTACCAGGGAGGCGATGATAACTATGGAAGCAAAGGCAAGCCTTGCGGGGATTCCGAAAGAACCGCCGCTTTGAGCCGGGGGAGACGGTGGTGCTGCACTATCTTGCGAAGGATTCATGGCTGTTGAATATAGCCGTGTTCTGTTTTCTCTAATTTTTCTTTAGGGGAAGCTGCGAAATCTTGAGCACAAAGATCGAGACTCGAAGCTTTAAAGAGCATTGGATTAATGGCGGCGACAAATTTGATAAATTTTTGATGCATTTTCAATTAAATTTGTAGGAAAGTTCTTCAGCTAATTAACTTGGAAAATATATTTATTATTATGATAAATTTAACACTTAATATTTTTGTTTTAATTCTTTTTTACTTTGATCCTCAATTTCTTTTATATAATATCAGAGTTGGGAGATGAGAGTAACACAGTTTGAACTTGTGTCAAATCGGTGTTTGACAAGAGTTTTAATTATTATTCCATTCTAGTCAAGATTTGATCCTCAACTTTTAAAGTTCAATCAAATTGTTTTTTACGGAAAAAAATTTATTAAATTGTTAAAATTTTAACAACATTGACTTGACAACCTGCGTGGTACTCTTCATGCACATTATTTTTCATGTGAATACCTTTTTGGATTTTTATGAGATACATAAAAATTAGTACTTGGGCTCTCACTGTTAATACCGTTAAATTTTAATAGTTTAATTAATACTATTATTTAAAAGAAATTAAATGTCAAAATGATAAAAAGAGAATTAAGACTAAATTAATAAAATAATAAATATTAAGGTTAAATTTGATATTATGCTTAAATTAAAATAAGTTACATGTACTAACCGTAAATCTAAGAAATTGCACGTGCGCTGCATAGAAATAGCATTTTAGAAAAAAAGAAAACGAAAAAGAAGAAAAAAAAATAGTAGACTTGTTTGTTTGTTGACTTTAAGTTCTAATTTTCTCTTAAGAGAAAAAAAAAGTACGACCAAGAATTTGCTAGAAATATAAATCAATGGATAATGCAATTCAAGGAAATTGCCCCTTTTACTTTTATTATTATTTTTATATTAAAAATAGGTGAAAATTATATCGACAACTAAAATAATTTAGACTTTGGATTAAAATTAGTCATTTTTAAGTCATAAATTTATAGATATCATTAAATAAAAAAATTATCAACATCCTTTTTATTTACATTAACAAAGAATAAAAGCAATATTGCAACTTACATTCTAAGCTTTATTTGTTGGTAATAAAAAGAATATTTTCAGTTGTGAAAAATTCTTTAACTGTTGTAGGAAATATTTTCAAAATATTTTTTGTTGAAGAAAATCTTCTGCTATTTTTGAAAACTGACATTATTATTTTACCATTTTGCCCTTCAGAAAACTATATAAATAAGAGGACATTTTCTTCAATTTTCACAAAACACAACAAGAGAAAAACAACTCTCATCTTTCTTATTTCTAGATTCTGGTGTTTTGCGAAATTACACGAGAAAGAAATTCTGTTTAGGAGATTGGGTTTTAAGCAAGATCGTTTGTGGCCCCTCCAATCTTTCTTGAGAATTGAACTCAGTGTGGTTTTGCCGGTTTTCTTCCAGTTTATTTTCTGATCCGATTCTCGACCGACTGTTTTTGTTTTTTGGTTTCCATTCCTATCAAGAAGAGTAATGTCAATTGTGTTTCACCTTTTTTATTCGGGTGTACGAATATTGAAGTACTGTGTTAACCTTGTGAGGCAACGTCCACTACACGATTACACCGATCAGGGCGAATTTGCTTCTAAGGTAGTTGTTCTTCCTCGACACAGTGATTGCTATTTTATTTACACTTAGTTTAGTTTCCTATCAACGCTAATGGTTTTGTTTTGTAGTAATATATTTCCAACATTATTTTCTTCTACGCTTTGGAAGCAAGATTTGAGTTAATTTAAAAGTAAAAGTAACAATTTCATGATAAATAAATAAAACTAACAACGTTTTCTAATAATTTTCTCATTCATCAACAAAATGTGTTTGATATGCACAACCTCAATTAACTTATCAACCCCCTTTTAGTGGTAAAAATATCGTGAAGGCCCATATGTTAAGAGTCAGACTATATTTTGCTCTTTTTACTTAAAAAATGAGCAAATTAGTCTATGTATGTTAAATCAAATAGCAAACTAGTTGTTTTTGTTAAAAATTCTATCCATTTCTATTGTTAAAATTTGAGTGGTTGATAAAATGACTAGAAAACGTGTACATCATTTTAACGTAAAAAGATTAATTTTTAATAGTGAAAATAGATGAATTTTTAATAGAAACATCAATTTACTCTTTGATCTAATGTATAAGGATTAATTTGCCCATTTTTTGAGTAGAGGAGGCAAAATGTAATCCGACTCTTAGTACAAAGGCCTATGTGGTACTTTTAAGTCATTGATACTCTTAGTACAAGGGCCTCCATGATACTTTTAAGTCACTGCATCAGTATAATCTCTTATTCGGTTGTCATTAATGGGGCAACGAGGGGGAATATTATTCCGGTGAGAGGCTTGCATCAGGGTGACCCGTTAAGTCCTTATCTGTTTCGAGGGTTTTTCGACACTACTCAAGATGACTAGTAAGGAAGGTCAGTTTTCTGGTGTAAAGTTGTGTTGTCATGAGCCAAGTATTATCCATCTGTTTATAGTATCATATTTGGGAATGCCTCTGACAAAGGAGCTTTGGCTATCAAAAGAATCATTGACGAATTCTCAGAGGTGTCTCAGCAATGTTTTAATTTCAATAAATCTTCTATGGTGGGTCGTGGTAATATTTTGAGATATGGTTTTTAATATTTTGAGGATTCAAAGTTCGAATAGTCCAGAATGTTATTTGGCACTCCCTACAATGGTAGTTCGTGGGAAGAGGGTTGTATTTCAGAACTTGAAGGACCAACTTGTTAAAAAGGTGAGTAGTTGGAGTTCTAATATGCTTTCTCTATGTTAGATACTATGCAAAAAATGTATGAATAGAAAGATAAACTACAGAGTAATTCTTTAATCAATATTCCTTATCTGTTGAATGAACACATTGATGAAGTTTATATACTCATATGAGAATAACTGCTCCCTACCAACTAATTAACAGATTTGATAACAGACTAACAATCTTAACAATCTTTATACTATTGTTTAACATTCACTCAGCTTCTCAATGGGTAAGACCCTAAGTAAACTTCAAAATCGAGCAAACAAAGAGGCAGACAATAGTTTAGTGAGAATATCGACAATTTGATCACAAGCTGGCACTTCACTAACAATGAGGGACCCATTAGCCACCTTTTCGCGGACAAAAAATAAGTCAAGTTCAACATGTTTAAATTTGGAGTGTAAGACTTGATTAACTGTAATAGCTACCGCACTTGAATTATCACACCAAACTGTAGGAGGATCATCAAAACTGATTTGTAACTCTATTAACAGAGACACTAACCATGCAATATCACTAGAAGCTGCAGCTAGACTTGATATTCAGCCTCTGCCGTAGACCGAGACATAACTTTTTATTTATTAGAATACCACGAAATAGGTGTATGACCGAAGTAGACACAAAACCCTGTAGTAGACCGGCGATCATCAAAATCAAGACCCTAGTTAACTTTAGCATATCCAACCAAAGATAGTATGTCGGATCATCGAAAAACCAGCGCATGAGTGATAGTACCATGTAAATATCTCAGGATATGTTTTAAGGCTATCAAATGAACCGTAGTAGGTGCATGCATGAATTGACAGACACGATTTACAGTATAGGCAATATCCAGTCGAGTTAGAACCACATACTGAAGAGCACCGGCTAGAATTCTGTATTCAGTAGGATCAGCAGGCCGATCACCTTTATCTTTAGACAAAGTTGATGAATTAACCATTGGCGTATTAACACTCTTTGAATTAGCTAGAGAACTCCTGTCAAGAAGATCTCGAATGTATTTGCACTGGCATAAGTGAAGACTACCAGTAGAGGACCTACTGACCTCAATCCCTAAAAAATAATGAAGCTTACCCATATCCTTTAGAGAGAATTTGTTATGTAGCTGCTGAACAAAACAATTTATTTCATCAGTCGAACTGCCAGTAATAACAATATCATCCACATAGACCAAGATATAAACAGTAGACGTGGTTGAAACTTTAACAAACAAGGAAGTATTAGCTTTAGATAAGACAAAACCAGTAGAGATAAGAAACTATTTCAATTTTTCGAACCAGGCACGAGCAGCTTGCCGTAATCTGTACAAAGCCTTCGTCAGACGGCACATCAATGGCTCACTATTTGGTCCATATTGAACATATCTTGGAGGCTGCTGCATGAACGCTTCATTAGTCAGGTCTCAATTTAAAAAAGCATTGTTTACATCGACTTGAAGAAGTTTCTAATAATTAGATACAACAACAGATAAAATGGTTCAGATAGTAGTAGGTTTGACCACTGGACTAAATGTTTCTTTGAAGTTACACCCAGGAACCTGAGAACATCCCTTTGTTACCAACCGTGCTTTTTAACGACTAACTAACCCATCAGGATTCTTCTGGATTTTGAAAAGACATTTGCACCCAATTACTTTCTGACCAAGATGTAAAGAAACCAGTTCCCAGGTAGAATTGACCATTAAAGCATCAAATTCAGCTTAAACTGTAAATTTCTGTTACGTATAAGCAAGAGCTTCCTCAACAGATCGAGGCTCAAAATCTACAACATCGACTGAAAAAGCTTTAAGCTTAAAAATTCCTGCCTTAGGCTGAGTAACCATAGTACGAGTATTTCCTACAGAAAGAGAATGTATAATTAGAGACATACTGGATTGACTGACCGAACTAGCTTCTGTGGACGAACTTCAAAGACAATGCTCTCTTATATTATTCCCAAATTCAACTGGTAAATCAACTGAGACAGACTCACTGGGATGACACGAATCTTGTAACTCAACTAAAACAGATCGGTCAGAATTGCAACTTGGATCAAGAGGCAGAGGTACAACTGGTGACGGGACAATAGTGCTGCTGGATTCTACAGTAGACTGAACAGAAGAGGTCCAAACAACAGAAACATATGTAGAAGAACTAGAAGATGACTTAACAGTAGCCAGAGCAGACAAATGAAACAGAAATCGACGTTCATCAAACACAACATGACGAGAAATAACAACCTTACCCTCCGGTTTAAGACAATGATAGCTCTTATATTGAGAGCTTTACCCTAGAAGCATACATGGTTATGAGCGAAAATCCAGTTTGTGTGACATAAAATGACATAAATATGAAAAGCAACAACAACCAAACACCCTTAAGTGGTCATACGTAGGCTCATGAACATAAAGATTCTGATATAGAGACTGACCTTTTAGGACCGAAGTGGGCAGTCGATTAATAAGATGTATAGCACTGCAGAATGCATAACCCTAATAATTCATAGGCAGATCAGCCTGGGCCAAAAGTGTAAGACCAGTCTCCACAATGTGTCTGTCTTTGCACTCAGCAACACCATTTTATTCTGAAGTATAGGGGCATGAAAGGTTATGAAAAATCTCATGACTCGCTAGAACTAAGGCAAAAGCACGAAACTCACCGCCCCAATCACTTTGAAATTTCTTAATAGTATTCCCAAACTGAGTGCTGACCATATTCTAAAACTGAAGAAAACATTCAATTGCTTGATGTTGGCACCATTTTTTTGATAAAACGTGTCAACTTGGGTTTTGAAAATGAAAACAGAAACGGGAGTCGCCACCAATATTTTTTGATAAGGTGTGATCAGGCCACCTTGAAAAGTGGTTATTTTTAATAAACAATTTAATTTTATTAAAACAACGACTTTGGTCTACGAAATTCAGAAAAATGGGTTTAGGAGTTGATTACGTATGAGGAAGGGTTAGCACCCTCGTAACGCCCAAAATTGGTACCTAGTTGATTAGTTGATGTCTTAATGTCGAAAATTAAAAACTTTGAAGAATTTTAAAAATACGATCCTTGTATTAAAATGTTGAAAATTTTTGGGAAACGAAGCATATCACGTTAATCGAAAAAAATCACATCCAGTAAGTTAGGATACCATGCCCCAAATTCTCGATACGCGAATGAATGCTAAAAATTTACTTATTTAAAAAGATATTTAATTATCTCGAGTTTAAAAAAGAGATCATGCCTAGTAAGTTAGGACACAATATTTTCTCAATTCCCGAGATTGTTTAAAACTTGAGTTTGAAAGGATTCGTGTATTTAGATTTATTGTAAAAATCGAGACCCAATAAGTTAGGGTACGACCTTCTCAAATCTAAACACGAGATTTTGCTTATTCAAAAATCGTAATTTATGCATTGAAATAAATTAATCTAACATGAAATAATAGAAATAAAACACGATGTTAATATTCATAACAAGGCGATATTGAATACAATAGTGCAAAAATAATACGAGCAATTGCAACAAAAAGAAGATAAATAAAAAGTACAAATCAATAACATACAAAATAGCAATGTACACAAGCAAATAAAATTAAAGCATTCATTCAAATCAATAATGAAAATGAAATAAATAAATAAATGAACAAAATGAACAAAATTATAAAAATGTAAAGTATGGATATATATATGTGTGTATTAAAAAAATGTACGTAGATATATATAAATAGGCATATACAAATTATAAAATAAAAAATGTATATAAACATACATATATATATGTATATAAAAATTATAAAATATAAGATCAAAGATATGTACGTATACATATATAATTAAACCTAAAATTAAAAAGGTGTAAAAGAGTAAATAACAATAATAATAAGATTAAAAGATATTTAAACTTAGATAAACAAATAAAATAGAAATATGATAACAATAATAATGTAAAAATCATAACATAATATAATAATATAATAGTGAGAAATAATTAAATAAATTTAAAAAAACTGAGTTAATCAATAAAATAACAAAATAACAAAAAAAAGGACTAATTTGAATTCTAAGACAAAGATTCGGGGCAAAATCAAAAGTAAAATAAAAGGGGAGGACCAAATGGGCAAAATGAATAAATTCGGACACGTGTCTGCCTTCCAGTACGTCAGCGGGTCAAAGACCCAATCGAAAACCAAACAAAATTATGGGGGGCCAAATTTATAAAAATGAATAAATAAGCAACAGCACCAAATCAAAATAAATTGAAAATGCGGAATGACCTCGGTCGTAAATAACCCATTCTGCGAAAACCCGCGGATCCTCCCTAGAGCTGGTCGGGTCGCGCGCGGGTCTAAGGCAAAACGGCACCGTTTTGGCTATTGGTGCTCAAGCCCAAAACGACGCCGTTTCATGGGCTCTATTTAAGTTAATTTTTTTTAAATTATTCATTCTTCATCCACTCCTAAATAAAAGCTCTCTAAACTCTCTCAAGTCTTCTCCCCCTTTTGAAAATCCGGCCAGGAGTCCGGTCATCAGCCGCCGCTCCGGTCGCCGGCCGCCGGCAACGGCGCCGCCATCCGCAGTGATTGGGAAAACAAAAATAATCCCTTTTGAAACCCTTTACCCATTGAGCGAGGATTCGAGGCCAAAACCCCCGTAAACCCGGCCAAACCCAGTGGAGCAGCGAAGAAACATGACGTTTCTTCTCCTTTTCCGACGAGGCCATCGACGACGAGTAGATCGACCGACGCAGATGAGTTTCTTTTCCTCTTCTCTTTTTTTCCTTGTTTTAGTTTACAAAATTAAAAAATAAAAAAAATAGAAAGACTGAAATAAAAAACAAAGAAATCACCTTTAAGTTTTTGTTTTCTTTTTTTTTTATTTTCTAATATGTCTGTAAAGAGGAAGAAGCCGTTACAATCCGTTTGAATGGCCTCTATATAGCCATTTTTACACAATTTTTATTTTATTATTGTTTCTACTGTCTTGTCCTTCTTTGCTTGCGTGTTCTCCTTTGTTTTGCAGGTGGAGCAGGTGGTGCAAGTGGCGGTGGCAAAGGGCAGGTGGCTGCGGCGGCAGAGGGCCAAAGGTCAAAAGATGCAGCGCTAAGGTTTCAGAAAGTCTGAAACCCTAGTTTGACTAAACTTTCTGGGTCTAATTTGATTTTTGGGCCATACAAGTTTTTGGCCATTGTAAGGGTTATTTGGGTTAGTTTTAGGTGGGTTTGGGATTTGGGCCTGTAATGGACTGGACTTTAGCTTATTTTGGTTTTATTTATTTTTGGTTTAATTGGGCCTGGGCAAATTTGGGCTTCTACAACTGCCCCTCTTTGCTCGTTGTCGTGTAACGAGAACAGAACAAAGACTAAGAAAGACCAAATTTTCTCGGTCTTGCCGAGTCTTGACTTCTTCGAGTGCTTCTCTTTTCCAAGTAGCATCCTTCCTGTCCACTGCGTCTTGTCGCTTCAATCCACTCTGCTGCACTTCAAAAAGACACAACTTGTAGCTTCAATCTTCTTTGCAGCAACTTCAGGGGGATGAAGCTTGTGGTTTCAGTCTACTCCTCTACAACACGATAAGATCCATTATCAACAGTCTGCTCCACTAAAATTTCAGGGAAATAAGACTTGTAGTCGGTCTTCAATCTACTCCACTACATCTTTAGGGAGATAAGGTTAGTGATTTCAACCTGCCCCACTGCAACTTCAGGGAGATAAGACTCATCGTGGTCTACTCTACTGCAACTTCAGAGAGATAAGATCTGCTATCTTCAGTGTATTTTACTGTAACCTTAGTGATACAAGACTTGTAGCTTCAATAAAGTTTGATGCGATCTGCTTTACTACAACTTCGGAGAGATAAGATCCATCCTTTTAATCCGCTTCACTACAACTTCAGGAAGATTGGACTAGTAACTTCAATCTGCTCCACTACAACTCCTGAGAGATAAGGTTTGATATGATCTACTTTCTACAGTCTAATCCACTACAACTTTAGGGAGATAAGACCTATATCTTCAACCTATCCCACTGCAACTTTAGGGGGATAAGGTTTGTTATTTCAACCTGCTCTACTGCAACTTCAGAGAGATAAGATTTGTAGCCTCAATCCACTCTGCTATTTTTAATCCGCTCCACTGCAACTTCAGGGAGATAGGATTAATAGCTCTAATCTGCTCCATTGCAACTTCAGGGGGATAGGATTGATTTCTTTCGTCTGCTCCACTATTGCTTAGGGAGATAAGACTTGATGCGATCTACTCCACTACTGCTTAGGGAGATAAGATCTGTTGTTTTAATCCGCTCCACTGCAACTTTAGGGAGATAGGATTGATTTCTTTCGTCTGTTCACTACTACTTAGGGAGATAAGACTTGATGCGATCTGCTCTACTGCAACTTCAGAGAGATAAGATCTGTGGTTTTTAATCCGCTCCACTGCAACTTCAGGGAGATAGGATGAGTTTCTTCTGTCTGCTCCACCGTAACTTCCGGGAGATGAGACTATCGGCTTCAATCTGCTCCACTGCAAACTCAGGAAAATAAGATTCACCATCTTCAGTCTGCCCACTACAACTTCAGGAGGATAGGACTTGCTTCTTCGGTCTGCTCCGCTGCAACCTCAGGGAGATAATACCTGATGTGATCTACTCTACTGCAACTTCAGAGAGATAAGATCTATTATTTCAATCCGCTCCACTGTAACTTCAGGGAGATAGGATTATCGGCTACAATCTACTCCACTGCAAACTCATGGAGATAAGATTCAACATCTTCAATCTGCCCCACTGCTACTTTAGGGGATAAGACTTGTTTCTTTGGTCTGCTCCGCTGTAACCTCAGGGAGATAAGACCTGATATGATCTACTCTACTACAACTTCAGAGAGATAAGATCTATTATTTCGATCCGCTCCACTGCAACTTCAGGGAGATAGGATTATCGGCTACAATCTGCTCCACTACAAACTCAGGGAGATAAGATTCAACATCTTCAGTCTGCCCCACTGCAACTTCAGGGGGATAAGACTTGCTTCTTCGGTCTGCTCCGCTGCAACCTCAGGGAGATAAGACCTGATGTGATCTACTCTACTGCAACTTCAGAGAGATAAGATCTATTATTTAAATCCGCTCCACTGTAACTTCAGGGAGATAGGATTATCGGCTACAATCTACTCCACTGCAAACTCAGGGAGATAAGATTCAACATCTTCAATCTGCCCCACAGCAACTTCAGGGGGATAAGACTTGCTTCTTCTGTCTGTTCCGCTGTAACCTCAGGGAGATAAGACCTAATGTGATCTACTCTACTGCAACTTCAGAGAGATAAGATCTATTATTTCGATCCGCTCCACTGCAACTGCAGGGAGATAGGATTATCGGCTACAATCTGCTCTACTGCAAACTCAGGGAGATAAGATTCAACATCTTCAGTCTGCCCCACTGCAACTTCAGGGGGATAAAACTTGCTTCTTCGGTCTGCTCCCCTGCAACCTCAAGGAGATAAGACCTGATGTGATCTACTCTACTGCAACTTCAGAGAGATAAGATCTATTATATCAATCCGCTCCACTGCAATTTCAGAGAGATAGGATTATCGGCTACAATCTGCTCCACTGCAAACTCAGGGAGATAAGATTCAACATCTTCAATCTGCCCTACTACCCCACTGCAACTTCAGGGGGATAAGATGAAAATGCAATGCAATCACAATCAAAACACAACGAGAGGGGTTAGTACAAATCAGAAGTAAACAAGGAAAACAAAAGTACCTAATCAGGTAACCACTAGGGATTTGAAGTGGCTCTACCTAGGATGGGTTCCTAGGTCTTCTATATGCGGTTTGGCTCTAAAGTTAAGGTACCCGAACCAACAGATTCCTCGATCTTCACCCTTTATAGGCTCATACAGACCAAGTTCGGTTCAGGGGGATACATTTCCTTATGGCTGCACGGAGATGAAAATCTCACGAAGACATAGGTACGGATGTATCCCGAAAGTGATCTACTATCCTACACGGAGGTGAAAACCTCACGAAGGAGTAGCTTCTCACTCCCACTTAAAAGGGTAAGACTAAATAGTCTTTATGCAATATGATGCCAATGTATAAAAACACAATCTATAATAATCATACAAAAACATGCAATGAGAGGATTGTAATTTTTCAAATCAAATTTTCAATTTTCGATTATAAGATAGGAAACAATCAATTTTATGGCTTGACTCTCTGAAGTCCCCAACGAAGTCGCCAAGCTGTTAGCACCATTTTTTTGATAAAACGGGTCAACTTGGGTTTTGAAAATGAAAACAGAAACGGGAGTCGCCACCAATCTTTTTTGATAAGGTGTGATCAGGCCACCTTGAAAAGTGATTATTTTTATAAACAATTTAATTTTATTAAAACAACGATTTTGGTCTACGAAATTCAGAAAAATGGGTTCAGGAGTTGATTACGTACGAGGAAGGGTTAGCACCCTCGTAACGCCCAAAATTGGTACCTAGTTGATTAGTTGATGTCTTAATGTCGAAAATTAAAAACTTTGAAGAATTTTAAAAATACGATCCTTGTATTAAAATGTTGAAAATTTTTGGGAAACGAAGCATATCACGTTAATAGAAAAAATCACATCCAGTAAGTTAGGACACCATGCCTCGAATTCTCGATACGCGAATGAATGCTAAAAATTTACTTATTTAAAAAGATATTTAATTATCTCGAGTTTAAAAAAGAGATCATGCCTAGTAAGGTAGGACACAATCTTTTCTTAATTCCCGAGATCGTTTAAAACTTGAGTTTGAAAGGATTCATGTATTTAGATTTATTGTGAAAATCGAGACCCAGTAAGTTAGGGTACGACCTTCTCAAATCTAAACACGAGATTTTGCTTATTCAAAAATCGTAATTTATGCATTGAAATAAATTAATCTAACATGAAATAATAGAAATAAAACACGATGTTAATATTCTAACAAGGCTATATTGAATACAATAGTGCAAAAATAATACGAGAATTCCAACAAAAAGAAGATAAATAAAAAGTACAAATCAATAACATACAAAATAGCAATGTATACAAGCAAATAAAATTAAAGCATTCATTCAAATCAATAATGAAAATGAAATAAATAAGTAAATGAAGAAAATGAACAAAATTATAAAAATGTAAAGTATGGATATATATATGTGTGTGTATTAAAAAAATGTACGTAGATATATATAAATAGGCATATATAAATTATAAAATAAAAAAAATGTATATAAACATACATATATATATGTATATAAAAATTATAAAATACAAGATCAAAGATATGTACGTATACATATATAATTAAACCTAAAATTAAAAAGGTGTAAAAGATTAAATAACAATAATAATAATAAGATTAAAAGATATTTAAACTTAGATAAACAAATAAAATAGAAATATGATAACAATAATAATGTAAAAATCATAACATAATATAATAATATAATAGTGAGAAATAAATAAATAAATTTAAAAAAATTGAGTTAATCAATAAAATAACAAAATAACAGAAAAAAGGACTAATTTGAATTCTAAGACAAAGATTCGGGGTAAAATCGAAAGTAAAATAAAAGGGGAGGACCAAATGGGCAAAATGAACAAATTCAGACACGTGTCCGCCTTCCAGTACGTCAGCGGATCAAAGACCCAATCGAAAACCAAACAAAATTATGGGGGGCCAAATTTATAAAAATGAATAAATAAGCAACAGGACGAAATCAAAATAAATTGAAAATGCGGAAGGACCTCGGTCGCAAATAACCCATTCCGCGAAAACGCGCGGATCCTCCCTGGAGCTGGTCGGGTCACGCGCGGGTCTAAGGCAAAACGGCGCCGTTTTGGCTATTGGTGCTCAAGCCCAAAACGACGCCGTTTCATGGGCCCTATTTAAGTTAATTTTTTTTTAAAATTATTCATTCTTCATCCACTCCTAAAAAAAGCTCTCTAAACTCTCTCAAGTCCTCTCCCCCTTTTGAAAATCTGGCCAGGAGTCCGGTCATCAGCCGCCGCTCCGGTCGCCGGCCGTCGGCAACGGTGCCGCCGTCTGCGGTGATTGGGGAAACAAAAATAATCCCTTTTGAAGCCCTTTACCCATGGAGCGAGGATTCGAGGCCAAAGCCCCCGTAAACCCGGCCAAACCCGGTGGAGCAGCGAAGAAACATGACGTTTCTTCTCCTTTCCGGCGAGGCCATCGACGACGAGTAGATCAACCGACGCAGATGAGTTTCTTTTCCTCTTCTCTTTTTTTCCTTGTTTTCGTTTACAAAATTAAAAAATAAAAAAAATAGAAAGACTGAAATAAAAAAAACAAAGAAATCACCTTTAAGTTTTTGTTTTTTTTTATTATTTTCTAATATGTCTGTAAAGAGGAAGAACCGTTACAATCCGTTTGAATGGCCTCTATATAGCCATTTTTACACAATTTTTATTTTATTATTGCTTCTACTGTCTTGTCCTTCTTTGCTTGCGTGTTCTCCTTTGTTTTGCAGGTGGAGCAGGTGGTGCAAGTGGCGATGGCAAAGGGCAGGTGGCTGCGGCGGCAGAGGGCCAAAGGTCAAAAGATGCAGCGCTAAGGTTTCAGAAAGTCTGAAACCTTAGTTTGACTAAACTTTCTGGGTCTAATTTGATTTTTAGGCCATACGAGTTTTTGGCCATTGTAAGGGTTATTTGGGTTAGTTTTAGGTGGGTTTGGGATTTGGGCCTATAATGGACTGGACTTTAGCTTATTTTGGTTTTATTTATTTTTGGTTTAATTGGGCCCGGGCAAATTTGGGCTTCTACACTTGAGATTTACTTTTAATCATATAAACCCAGGTAAACCGACTACACATGTCAATAAATGAAACATAATACAGATTACCCCCACAGTCAACAAAAGCTGGTCCCCACAAATCAAAGGCAACCAATTCAAATAATTCCATATATTCATTAGTAGAGTGTGAAAAGGGCAATTTATGTGATTTCCCTTTCTGGCAGGCAATACAAACATTATCAAGACATTTTTTATTGGAAACAATTCGACACTTGTCAAGCACAAGTTTAACAATCGTAGGAGAAGGGTGACTAAGCTTTTTATGCCACAGTGTAAAGACATCATCATCCAAATGACAATCTTGGATCCCGGTGTTGTTAATAGAGGGAATTATATTAGAAAGGACAGATGAACCGACCGAAAATTGATAGTGACCATCACGAACTTGGCCCTGCAGTAAAATTTTCTGTGTCTAAATGTCCTTAATAACACAATAAGAGGGGTGAAATTCAAAAAAAATACAATGTTGTCAATAGCAAATTGAGAGATAGGCATAAGATTTTTTCGGATGCTTGGCATGCACAAAACATTAGAAAGATGTAATAACTTCTTTTTTGGTAGAACAGTATTCCCAATAGATGAAATTTTAGTGGGAGCCCCATTTCCCATTAAAAGAGAAGAAATACCGATATATGGAGTGGAGGCATTTAAACCAGACGCATTCTGACAGACATGATGAGTGGCCCCTGAATTTGAATACCATGATGAGGTTCCTATCGGCACAGGAACATATGAGTTAGTATTATCAAAGTTGGAATCATACTGCGTGGCATTCGAAAAATTAGACGCATGAAAATCAGGGATTCGGGGTAGCCGAACACACTGTGAGGAGTCAAAATCAAATACACGTGCTCGTAGTTTAGTCCGTCACGAAACTTCAGGATCATTATTTTGCATAGAGCCTTCAAGATCAACATAATTAGTATTAGCCCCAAGTGAACTCAGTCCAAATTTTTTTGCTAGCATTGGCCTGCCCACTATTCGGCCCACTATTCTGTCCACTAGTAGGCCCAAGAGACTGGCCTACATTTGGCCCAAAATACTGCCCACTATTCTGTCTGCTAGTAGGCCCAAGAGACTGACCTGCATCCAGTCCAAGGTACTGCCCACTATTATGCCCACTATTGTGCACCACAGCAGATGGGCCAACACGGTGCTGGCCCAAATCACGCCCTAGCTCATGTGCCACATCACACTACATGTCACGTCCTATGGATGGTCTAGCATATGGACCATAAACATCAGGTGGGCCACTAGCAGACCCAAACCAAGCATTTTTGATCAACCGCAAGCCCAATTCCATGACCAGTTTCATTAGGGTAAAAATAGTAAAAAGGAGTAGCCCTAGCTTGCGACAAATAATAACCACGATTTTGAAAGTGTGGCCAGCCTCTCCAAAAATTACCACCAAATCCAGAACCACCAAAAAAACCAGAACGGCCAGAGAACTCATCACCTTGTATCCCTTGTCCATCATGCGCAGAAGAAAATCGTGCCATGGTGGAAGCATTCGGGCCACCGTAGTTGCGATTGAAACGATAGAAGCAGCGTTGCGCCAAATGACTGAATCGGTTGCATATTTGACACTGTATTCGTGGCTGAAATCCATGCCCACGTGAACCTACCTAATAATGCTCGCCACGTACATCGCACGAAACTGAGTCGACCACCGCAGCAACCAAAGGTTTTTCAATTAGATGGGCATGCATTGGAACCTCACATGCTGCTTGCATCTGTCAACTTTCAAACTCCATAAGGATGTCGACTAATTGCTGGAAGGGAAGAGGCTTCATCGAGAACGAGGCCAAGGTCAACACTGCGTCAAAATCCGACGAGAGGCCAGCAAAAATAACTTCCACCTTTTCGACTTCTGAAACCGCCGATCCTGAAGCTGCAAGTAACGCACAAATAATTTCTATTTTTGCGATATATTCTTTTATAGTTAAATCACTCTTCTTCGTAGAGTGCATGCCATGTTTAATACGGGAGACTTTCGCACCAATTGAAGTAGCGAAAATATGATTTGCTGTGATCCATATTTCGCATTCAGATTTAGCAGATGTAAAGCATGATAAAAGATATGAACTAATTGTAGAGAGGACCAAGAGAATAACAACTTATCTTGTTGATTAAACAAAGACACATCTGGAAAATGATGGACTCGTATGATCAGCAGAGGTAGAACCGGCTGATGGTGCCATAATGCGGAAGCAGAAGCATGTACCAGGACTAGGCAACTGATACCATGTTAGATACTATGCAAAAAATGTATGAATCGAAAGATAAACTACAAAGTAATTCTTTAATCAATATTCCTTATCTGTTGAATGAACACATTGATAAAGTTTATATACTCATATGAGAATAACTGCTCCTAACCAACTAATTAACAGGTTTGATAACAGACTAACAATCTTAACAATCTTTATGCTATTGTTTAACACTCTAGGAGGTAGGGAGGTCTTCATTAAATCGATACTTCAAGCCATACCTCTTTATGCGATGTTGAAATCTTTTTGTGGAGAGTTAGAGGCGGTAATTAGCAAGTTTTGGTGGCAAAATTCTTATGATAGAAGAGGGATTTATTGGTGCTATTGATCGAAATTATGCACGCTTAAAGATGATGGGTGTATGGTGCAAAGATCTTGCAAAGTTTAATTTTGTGTTATTGGCAAAACAAGTTTGGAGGCTTGTTAGTAATGCTGGTTCGTTGGTGAGTTGAGTATTGAACGCTAAGTATTATCCCAATACAAATTTTATCAGAGTTGAGTTAGGTTTACAACCTTCTCTTAATTGGCGCAGCATTTGGAGTGCTCGTGATCTTTTGGAAACCGGTCTTCGTTGGCAAGTTGGTACGGGCAGCAACATTTCTATTTGGAAGGACAGATGGATCCCACATGATAAGCCCTACACAGTGCAATCAACCATGGTAAGTGATGTGTCTTGGGTGTCTGACTTGATAGGAGTCACGAACATGGAAGATGGATGTGCTAAGTCACTTTTTTAGTAGTGAGGAGATGAATCGTATTTGTTGTATTCCTATTTCGAGATCACCGCATGAGGATATCTTTTGGTATGAGGCATGGAGAACACGGGGCAGTATAGTGTTAGGAGTGGGTATAATCCCCTAATGCAAGGGATTGGCAGCAGTGAGTATAATGGGAGCCCTAGGATTTCGAATGATGGGAGGCGGCTAAGCAAATGTAGGAATGCAGAGTGCCTGCTAAAGTGCGAATCACAGTGTGGAGATTTTACAGAATTTTGTTCCGAGTAAACTTAATTTTCTGATTATATGATTTATATCGGACGCTGTTTGCCCAAGGTGTCAATGTGCTGTTGAGGATTTGCTACATGTTGTGCAGGATTGTCGTGTTGCGAGTCAACTTTGGAGTAAACTAGAGGTGATTTGGCCAACAGATGATTCAGGGAACGATATGCAGGAGTGGCTGGGGTCTGTCTTCACAAAATTCACACTATCGGAAATGCAAAATGTAATCCTGGTATCAATCTGGGCACTTAGGTTCGACAGAAACAAACTTTTACATGAAGGAGACGATCAGTCGATGACTTTTATACCTTTATTAAGAGATAGTGTCAGGACTTGAATCGGATCCAAAAGGAATGACGGTTTTTGAATGCCGAAGCCAAACTCGTTGGGTGGTGTCGTCATCTCAGTACGTAAAAGTGAATTCTGATACAAGCTACAAGGGCGAGAACCAAAGATCAGTTTCTGGGATAGTTATTCGCAACTTTGAGGGACTAATAATGGGAGCTCGCCAACAATTATATATCTAGCTCTTTTGCAGCTAAGGCTGTTGCAGCATTGCAAGCGCTTAATTTGGCTCGGGACTTGGGTTTTTCAAATATAATGCTGGAAGGAGACTCCTTGTCTACGATTACAAAGCTTAGAACAAAGGAGGATGACACATAGTAAGTGTGTATATCAGAGATGCAAAACTTGTTGCCCAAAATTTTCAACAATGTCAGTATAGTCTCGTACCTAGGCAAGGGAATATGGCAGCTCATGTTCTGGACAATGGAGGATGACCAACAACAATTTGATCTATCCAACTCTAATCACCATGCTGTTCCAATTTCGTATGTTTTACCTTTAATACAAATTTTATTAAAAAAATATTTCACTTATCAATTTTAGTTTAATGAATCCTTTTTGTCTTTAATTTAATATCTTCCAATTTTTAAGGACAACCTTCCTCAAAGAAAAGGTAATATAAAACTTACAATCTTAATACTAATATTTTGAAATTTTCATTTCAATTTTTGTTATTAACTTTGATTGAAAAAAAAAATATCTGTTGATTCACTTTGCAATTTGCATTGTAGTTAATTCAATTCTGGAGACAAAATTAACTATTAATATTTAGTGCTTGATCACTAAAGACTATACAAATAAACTCGAAAAATATGTTGATGTCAGAAACAAATGGGATAATGAAACTAAAAAAAAAAAATTTTCCGCATAATAAATATTATTTGTGTAATAAATCATAGATATCATGTATATAATATATATATAAGAAGGAACACAAACATAACGGAAACATTAAGTTTTGAGTTAATTTTTTAAGTTTGAAAATATTTCTTATTTTTAATTATATTAAAATTGAGTCCCATTTCTAAATTAACTTTTGGGTATGATTAAGTGAGTCCTATTTTTAATATATATTAATTATATTTAAAATTTGAAATTATGTTTTAAATATTATTATATGGGTCCCATTTTTAATATATTTATAACATAAAAAAGGAATAAAAAATATGTATGTAAACATTAAGTTTTAGGTTAGTTTTTTAATACTTCTTTTTAGTTATATTTAAAGTGATTCTACTTTTTAATTAACTTTTAATAATAAATTATATTAATCATATATATAATAAACCAAATATTAGTTTTTTTTTTTGCATTATTCGTGTTCATTTTACAGTTTATATTTGAGGTTTGTAATAATGTTGTCTCTAAAGTTCGAACAGACGTTTTCGCTTAGGACTATAATGTGCCTCTCCATTGACATTTTTTAAAACAGGAAAATATATTATTATACATCATTTTAGCTTAGAAAAAAAATAATGTATAATCTTGAGTAAAAATAGAATCTGTTGCGTGTCAATTTCATTTTTAATAATTTACAATATTAAAATAATAAAACATATAAATGTATATTATTATCTATTTAATTTTATAATTAATGGCGTTTCAATATAAATTTACAATATTAATATACATCCGTTATCATATATATTTTTAATCAATTAAATTTATGAATTTATGGAATAAAAATAACATCATCTTTGTTTATTTAGATTATAATTTTTTTTATCCATTTCATGTTGCAGTAATACTTTTGACTTTTTTATGAACTAGAATTTATATTTTGTTTTTTAAATCATTTTAATATTATATATCCAAGGAAACAGACAATTTATGTTATTATATCTTTTTTAAATTTTAAGCAAAATGCTACAATTTAAAAAATATTTTAATTAATCAACATTGGTATAAAATAAGGTACGGGAGCATATATGGAAATATTGAGTACTTGATTAGTTCATTGAGTTTCAAAGTATTTTCTTTTTTAGTTATATTTAAAGTAGGTCTCGTTTTTATAATTAAGTTTTAAATATGATTTTCTTGCCATTTTTAATTAGAACTTATTTGCAATTTTTTGTGATTGTGTATAATTATATTAATGAGAAGTTTAAATTATCGATTTTAAACCTATAATTCTCTTTACTTTTATTAACGCATTAAACAACACCTCAATCGATAATAATAATTAAATTTTCTTTATTGATAATATATGAAAGGCTTAAATATAAAATTGGTACCTGAATTTGTCCACTTCTCCCAAATTGGTACCCGAATTTTTTTCCTTCAACTAAATTGGTACCCGCCTCTAATGTTGTTAGTTTTTTTGATGACGTGGTAGCGCTAGCCAATCGCGCATTGCCACATGGTGTCTTATTTGGCAACTGACGGGACCTTTTTAAAATCTCATTAATTAAATTTGCCTTTAAAAAATCCCTTAAAAAATTTTCCATTTAATTTCTTTCCTTTCTCCAGATTTCTTTAACATTCAAACATTTCCATAAACTTCTTCCTTTTCCATCTGCTCATCCTTTTCATTAACATTCTCTTAGGGTTTATCTTTATAAAATACATATTTCCATAGCTAGAGTTCAAGAACCAAAGAAGGGAAAATATCTTCATCAACTAATAGAAAATTTAAAATAAGAAGCATTTTGTATTGCCATTGCGGGTTAAGGGTTCTAGTTTGCAAGGTGAATACTCCACGGAACAAAGGGAGAAAATTCTTTGGGTGTGCTAACTTTAAGGAGGTAAAAGTTTGAATTTTAATTCCGGGTTGAAGGAAAATTCTCTGGGTTGTGTATTATCATTGTTGGGTGTGTGAAAAACAAAGGGTTTTGTGATTTTAGTTGAAGATTTTGTACATTTTATGGTTAACGACATGTTTTGGAAATGGGTTTGAAATATTTTGCTTTGAAATTGGAAATATATAAATTTTACCTTAATTACAAATATATATTCTATTTTTTTGTTCTATTAGTGATGATCGGCGATTGTGATTTTTTTCGGTGGGTTGAAGGTAACAGTGACAACACGAATTCAACTGGAGAAGAACAACGATGCAAAATTGATGAAATAATGCTTCAAAATAAGATGTTATTAATAGAGAAAAAGTGATAAAGAGTTGAGAAAAATGAACTCAATATTGACTAAATGCAAAGAATGTGTCTGAAGGTAACTTGTTTGGAAGAGAAGACCATATTCTACAAGACTAAAATGTCAAGGAGTAACAAAGTAATATTTTCTTATAAGATGTTGTTAATTGTATCATGGATGGTGTTTTTGGGTTATCTTGCTTATGGATGGTGATTTTTGTCTATGTAGGAAGTTTGTTTTCCTATTTGAAATAAACCACTACAACTCAATAAGGGTTCTACCTTCCTTTCCTTTAAATAGATGACACTAGTAGAGCTATTAACACAACTTGAAGAGATTACTACTCTGCCGAAAAATAAAGAGAACTTATTCTCAACTATCAAATATATTTTTCCAGAACAACAATTCTACCAGTTTCTATTAAGAAGAGATTTTTCACTTTTACCCTAAATAAGAGTGTGACAACTTTTTATAGTTTTGTGTTTCGATTCAATTGGTTCAAGCCCACACTCAAAAGAAATTTATGGTACGAGAATAGCAGAGAAGATCATTTGGTTAAAAGCTAGGAACAACAAACGTCTGCTAGCCAAAAACAAATGTGTGAATTCAATTGAGATTTATTGCTATAAATATCACAAATCAGGTCAGTTTTCAAAATTTTAATTTTCCGCCATGCAAGAAAGTAGTTTTCAAATCGGGTTTTTTCCAACAGTTTCCTAATACAGGATGGTAAAGTAGTTACTTATGCGTCTCGATAGTAAAAAATGCATGAATGTAATTATTCAATGCATGAGTTAGAAATGACCACTGTGGTCTTTGCTTGAAGGATCTAGAAGTATTATTCTTATGGTGAGAAGTGTCATATCTATACAGATCACGAGATTCTCAAATACCTTCTCTCCTAAAAGAAGTTGAATCTAAGATAATGTCGTTGGATTAAGCTGCTGAAAGATTATGATTGTATATTATCAATTACCATCCTGAGAAATCAAATGTTTTAGTTGATGCTTTAAGTAGAAAGATAGGAATTGAATTGCGAGCAAGGTTTGCTCATATCAACATTTGTGTTGAGGTTTAAGCATGTGTTGTTTGAATAAATAAAAGAGGTGCAGTTTGTCGATGCTAAGTTACTTGAGAAAAAGAAGCTTGTTCTGTAATCGGATCTGTGTTCTTGATGATGCTGAATTAAAAGAATTAATTTTGCATGAGGCTCATGATGGTTCCTTTGCTATGCATCCTAGTGTTGCAAAAATGGACCGTGACCTATGAGAATCATATTCGTGGCCCAAAATGAAAAGGGAGTTTGTCAAATATGTCGGTAAATGTTTGAACTGTTAGTAGGTGAAGGTTAAGTACCAAGTTTCTACTAGGTTGTTACAGCCTACATCTATTTCAAAATTGAGATTAGAACAAATTGCAATGGACTTCGTAGCTGGTCTGCCAACTTCGCTAAACAAAAGAAATACGATCTGGGTGATAGTGGAAATGGTTGACAAAATCTATTCATTTTTTGGCGGTTAGAACTTATTGGTCACTCTCAAAGCTGGATGAAGTGTATATTCGAGAGATAGTTAGACTCCACGGTGTGCCTATGTCTATTATCTTTGAGCAAGACCTTCGTTTTACCTCAAGATTCTGAAAACAGTTGCACTAGTGCTTAGGTACGAGGTTAAATTTTAACATAGCTTCCCATCCTCAACTGATAGCCAATTAGAACGAGTTATTCAGGTGTTGGAAGATATGCTGCAAGCCTATGTTACTGGTCCTGAATATGGCTGGGAATGCTATTTACTGCTGGTGGAATTTGTGTATAACAATAATTTTTAATGGTGTCAAAAATAGTGATTTTGAGATCACAATTTTGACGCATGATTCTATAAATATTATTTAATTAATATTTACGAGGTTATTAGAGTGTCGCATTAAATTTTGGTCTAATAATTTTGATGTTTGAATTGTTAATTAAAGAAAAGGATTAAATTGTGAAAAATGGTGAAAGTCAATTGTTATGGATTTTATTTAGTTAAAATAGTTACATGGTTAAAGTGGAAGGATTAACATGGTAATTAGACCATAAGGAGTGGTAATGGACGATTATGACCTATGAATTAGTCAAATTAAAGTTTTAACTTAAGGTTAATTTGGTAATTAAGACATTCTGTTAACTTTAACAAAAAGATACAAGCATCATCATCTTCACTTTGCTTTCTTTATCACCGAAAACTCTATTGTTGATTAAGGGAGAATTAACCAAGCTTTATTTCTCATGCATGGTATGTAAATTGAGCATGCTTCTTGTAATTTTTACGTTTTTGAGATCGCTATAGCTTAATCTAACTAGTTTACGAACTATTTTGAAATACTGTTAAAGTTTTGAAAAGTCACCATTAATGTTCTTGAAGCTTTTTAGATGTTAATGGTTAAGTTTGAAGCTTGGTGATGAAACATGACTATATTGTAAAGTGATTTTGTAACGCCCCAAAATTTTTAATTTCGTTATTGTGAAAATATGACACAAATATCTGTCAGCTTTAGTGGTTATGTGTTCTGGGAGTGTTCGGGAGGTCTCAACTTCAAGCCTTCACTTGGGCAAATTTTGGTATTTTGAATGAATTAGGCCTTACTCTTGTTTAGTAGGCTTTTATTTGATTGTTGGGTAAATTATATCAGAATGGGTTTGCTGGTCTGGTGGTTTAATGGTGTGTTATTATGGTGTAGGTCTTGTGTTCGAATCCCTATGCAGGTAAGAGTATTATTTTTTTTGCTCAGATTTCGGGATAGAGTTGTGTAATAGGGGGATTCTGAGTAGTGGATGTGTAGTAGGAATTAGGGGAGAAGATTAAGAGATTTTGGGGGTTATCAGGATTTTATTTTATTTTTTCCTATAACTGAATTTTGACTCTATTTTCTAAAAAAAATTCTACAATCTATTCTTCTCCCTCTCCTCTTGCCGAAATTCTCTGAGTTTTTCCATCATTCTCTTTTTTTTCTTCTTCTTGATTTTTCCCTAATCCATTTATTTTCCTTCATTTTCGCACGCGGTTAGTGCTCGTTTAGTTTTAGTAAGTGTTTCTCCTTGTTTCTGTCATGAATCTCTTAATGGCTGAAGTGGTAATGTTTTTTCTCTACAATTTGGGCGTAGGGGGAGGCTGGGACTGGTGAATTCAGCGTTCTCGTCTTAATAATAGTTAAACAGAGGGTTATCGTTGGTGGTAAGTTGAGTTTCTATTCGTTCTTGGTTGCCAATTCACTTGTAAATCCGTTAAATTGATGTTGAGTATCTTTATTATAGGCTTTGGAGTGCTCGAGGATTGTTTTAGCATCAAACAAAACCAGGTGTGTACCCGAAATGCAAAAAAAAAGGATTCGGCGAAAAGCCAAAGTTTCTTGCTGTTTGGATAGCAGCAGTAGGCTAAATTTGAAAAGTCATCATTAATGGTGGAAATCAAATTAGAGAATGAAAAATTTATAGAATTCAAGCTTATTGAGTCTAGTTTCTCATTGAAAAAATGGTGTAAGTAATGGAATTGTAAATCGTGAAGTATAATAAACTTTGTGAGACAAAGTCAGATTGAATTTGAGTTCCCCTGTTCTGACTTTGAAAAATCATCAAAAATTGGAGAAAAATAATAAGGGGTTAAAATTTATATGTTTAAATTATTAATGAGTATATTTTCTATAGAAATAAATGGCAACATCCTCCAAATTATGTACTAAGAGATAATTAATATTTAGCAAAGAAGGGACGAAGCTGTCAGACAGCAAAACAAAGGTAAGTTTGAAGATTTTACTGTACTTATTGGCTGAACCAAAAATTCTGAAAATTTTATAGTAGAAAGGTATTTGAGTTTAGTTTCAAAGACATTAAACGGATCTTAATTCGAAATTCTGTAGCTCAAGATATAAATAATTTAGTAACAATGACACAAGTAGACAGCTTTGAAGGAACATATAAGTATATAGTGAAAACATATATGAATAATTAACTAGCACGGGTTACATTAAAAATGGATCACATGGCCAAGGACAATTTGGGCCGAGTGGGCCACATGGGCGTGTGAGCCCATTTTTCTGAAAAGTTCTGTAAGGTTGCACGGGTCGCCAAAGCCGACTGTGGACCTACTGTAGGGTCAGTAAGCTTTACTTAGACCCCTATATGTGTGATTTGTCTGTCTAATTTCTATACCGAGCATGACTTATGATATCTGAATGTATGTACTATTAATTGCATAATGGCATGACATATTTTGTATGTTGCATTGCATCGGGGTGGGTTGATGATATTTGGTGGAAGTGTCTGAAAGGCTATTAAGCCTGTTATCTAGCAGTTCAGCTGCAACCTTTTGATTATGTGCCGCATTTCGGTACAGGATGGTGTGTAGGGTTGGACGGAGATGGTGTGTAAAGACTGGTAGGTAGGATTATGATTTACTGTATCTGCATTTTGTATCTGATGTGGGATAAGGCCCTAATGTATTTCTGAGACTGTATCTGAATGAGCTAAGGCCTAAACTAATTCTGTGATGGGCACGGGCCCCAGACTGTATCTAACTAAATTTTGTTAATTATTTGTATGCATGTTTTCTGTAGGGATTACACACTAAGTTTGCGAAAACTCACCCTTTTTCTGTTTAATCTGTACAGGTAATCCCCAGACTTGACGAGTTGGTGCAGCGGAGTACTTGTTGGTGGCCACACGTAAATTTTAGATTGTTTTTCGTTAATGCCTAGAATTTATTACTTATTTGGGGTTTTTGATGTATCTTCTAGACTATGGACTTGTTGGCTTTAAATTTGGGACTTTATACTATTTTTTATGGATTTTTTTAAAACTGCAACTCCACAAAACACGACTTGTTTTAAAAAACTAAGGTTTTTCGTGAATAGAAACGATTTTCCCTAAATTAATTGGTTACAAAAGCTTCCGCTAAGAGACAAGTTTTAAAGCAAATCAACTAGTTTTTTTCGAATTAAATAAAAGCTAACTTACTGTAACGGTTTTTATACTCGACAATCTTGTCTTCAAATACCTTTCTATGTGACATCGCCAGATTCGACCATAACATCTAGGCCGATTTTGGGGTACTACAAATTTTGATTAGTTTTGAGTTTAGGGACTAAAGTGATAAAATGTTGAATTTGATTTGGTTTTCTTGTAAAATTTTAGTTCTTGAAGGTTGTGTAGGGATGTTAATGAATTTGGCACTATGATTTAAGGTTCAATTGTGAAAATAAGGGTAACACTCCAAACCCGACCCTATAATAAGATCCAATTTTGATATGTCACTACTCAAAATGCGACTAGCTTATAGCAAAACAAAATGGTGGAAGCTTTATAAAATTATTACAAAGTTATACTTATAATGTAATAGCCTGATTTTCAGTGGTGTCAAAAATAGTAGTTCGAGACCACCAAATCCGGCGAGTAAGCTCGTAAATTTTATTATTTAATATTTATGAGTCAAATATGGTTTTAAAAATATTTTTGAATTAATAATTTATGTCTTATAGTGAATTATTAGATGCGAGTGATAAAACCCTAGTTCAAGTGGTTTTGAAAAATGAGGTATTGGGACCTCGTTTCTCTAAACTGAACCGTAAATATTTTTATAAATATTTATGGAGTGTTAATAAGGTGGTATTAAAGTTTTGTTGAAAATTTTTAACGTTTCAATAGTTAATTAATTAAAAAGAACTAAATTGAAAAAGGTGCAAAACTTGGTAATTATAATATTTAAGAGATTAAATGGCTTGATTAATAAAAGATGGACTTAAGAAGAAAATATACCTAAACTAAAATGATGAGACGGCATAAGCATGGAAAATAATAAAATAAAAAGAAATAATGGCGAAATTGTAATTTAATGGAAATTAAAATGAAACAAATTTAATTTAAAGCTTTCCTGACACTTTGTTCTCAAAGTTTCGGTTAAAAATAGATATGGGAGAGATTTTAAGCTGGCTTTCATAGTTTTTTTGCAGGTAAGTTCAATTTAGCCCCGTTTTCAATAATTTTTATGTTTTTGAGATCGTTACAATTAGGCCTAGCTAACCCGTACCTTTGATTTTGAATGTTGCCATTGATGAATCTATATGATTTGTCATGTTAAATGATGAATTTGAGATATTAGTTGTTAATTAAAAGTATTTTTTAAGTAATTTTAATGAATTTCCCGATTAGGGACTAAATTGTTGAAATAGTAAAAACACAAGAGTTTGTTGTGAAAATTATTGCAAAAATGGGTTGTATTGGATGCCATGAATATTTGGATAGCTTTAATTTGTGTTAAAAATGGTTAATCTGCATGTTTTGAGTTCAGGGACTAAATTGAATAAAAGTAAAACTTTAAGGGAATTTTGTAAAAATTTCAAAAATACCAAATTACAGGAAATGAATTTTTTATTGTCTAAACTAATAAATTGAATGAAATTATTAATTTAGATCAAGATTGGGTGGAAAATCGAGGAAAATGGAAAATTACCAAATTGCCCCTGAATCTTAGTATTTCTGTAATTTAGCCAGGTAAGTTTGTGTAACTGAATTGTATATATTTATATGTTTGAATTGAATGTTGTATATGTAAATTATATAAATGACATATGTATGAAATTGATCACATATCCTATAATACCCGATAAATAATAAGTCTCGCTTGAATAAATGAAATTCGATTGGATACAGGGTTCTCGAAATGGTTGTGATTCCTGCGTATGTTGCGGACACACCATAGCTCTTACGAGAATCCTGTTATAAGCCCTCTCGAGCTTCTTGTTATATGGTTCCTACTAGCATCTCGATCGGTATTGATCCTGCATGTGTTGCAGACATACCGCAGCTCTTTGTGAGCGTCCTGTTATATGATCGGTATTGATCCTGCATGTATTGCAGACATACCGTAGCTCTTAATGAGCGTCTCGATATTTGTCTCTTCATGAGCTACCTGTTATGGCTCGCTTGAACTTCTTGGTATATGACTATCCGGAGCTTTCTGATAATAGCTCTTCGGAGTTACCCGTTAAGCTCACATGAGCTTTCTGTTTTAAGCTCTTTTGAGCTTCCTGTTATTAAGCCCGGATAAGCTTCCTGTTACATGGCTCACATGAGCTTCCCGTTATATGGCTCGAGAGAGGACTTCCCGATTATGAATTGACGGATTATGGATTCGTACACTTCATGTGTATTACCGTGTATCCATCGATATTTCAAATGGTTCAACGGATAAAGTTCTGATATAAGTTAAGATGAATTCTGAATGAGATACTACCTGTATACACCTGAAATACATCGAAATGATATTTATTTGATATATTGAAACATGACATGGAAAATACATGTATATGAAACTTGCCTGATAATTATGTATATTCATGGTTATGAACTGTTATCAGAATAAATATACATGAAAATCATGTAAATGATGGTACATGAAATATTGATATAATGAAATGAATGATAATGTTTATGAAGAAACGACAAGAGAATGATATATATCATGACATGTAAATATTTGACTATCTTTGATATGTTGATACAAAAAAATTATGTATGTTGAGATGAGTAATAAACTAAAGTGTGAATGTTGAGAAAATAAGTTTATTAATGTTGAATTTATATGTAATATGTTTATGAAGAAACCAGTGTTGTTGCTTGATACTTAGGCAAGTGCCAAGCTATTTGTTGAATGGTAATATGTTTATTTATATGATGTATTGAATTGGTAAGTATTTAAGTGAAAATATGCTAGTGCTCATGAAAGAGTGGTAAGGTTTAAATTATGCAATTTCTTATGAAATGACTTATCATGTGATCAATTCGAAAAAGGCTTTGGTTAAATGCACTAGCTTGTGACCATGGTTGAATGATATGTTTATGACTTGTGTGTCATGCATATGGAATAAGTGTGGAAAGTAAAGAAAAAAAATAAAAATAAATAAATTTGGAAGAGTTAAAGTTATATAAAATCCTACTAAGCTTGGGATAATATGTAGAAGTGATGATGTGGATTTATTCACCTTATGAGTTGATGAATATAACTTCATGAATATTGTGGTATTAATATTGGATTATTCTTGATATGTATAGATTTCATATATGAAATGAATTAATATGATTAAAGATTACACGAGTTTACTAAGCATTCATTGCTTACATATTTGTTTATATTTACCCTACAGATTATCAGAAGCTCGAATGAGATGGAAGCTTGTCGAAGTTATATCACACTATCCATTGGTTCTATCGGTAATTTTGGATGATTTGAATCTGGTTGTAATGGCATGCATAAGTTAATTTGGCCAATGTTGGCTTATTAATGTTTTGTTATATCTAGCCGTAGGGATGGCTTGTGATGAAAATGTTTTGATTTGCATATGAGAGGCTAGATCATGTTAGATGTGAGTGTTTGGTATAGTTGATTGATGATAATCTTATAGGTATATTATTTTTTGTATTTTGATAACATTTTATTAAATTTTGTATATTGTGAATGTGAATGTAAGTTTGGAAGTTACAATTTGTACAAAGTGAGAAAAATGGACTGAAATAGGAATTATTATACTGGTATATGTATCGTGCCCGAATGAATATAGGATAGGATACAATTGGCATGCCAATAGGTTATTTTGTGCACTGTATGAGATTGGTACGTGATGAAATGATGATATATGAATTGTTATTATATACTGAATATACCAGAGTCCAACATTTGTTGCGTATTAATGAGTTATATTCACATTGATTCTGGCGTGTTCCTGAGGGTGGATGTAAGGCCTACGAGTTTGGCACTTGGTGCCCAGACATTCTTTTGCAGGGATGTTAGCCTACGGGTTAGACACTTGGTGCCCAGGCTTGTTCTTGGTTGGATTAGCTCGGTTGAGCATTCTGGCTTATTGTGGGTGGATAATCAAATATCCATATCTGTTTATATAGTTCATCGGGCTGGATGTTGATGGTTTAATGATACAATGATGTGTATCTGAAACTTAGAAATAATGCTTTGGTGAATGATTCGTAAATTTTTTCACATTTTTTAATTTTATATCGTGACTTGGTATTGAATGATCTTGTACTGTTTGAATAGTTTTATAATTGGCGCATATAAAGATCTCACTCGTTAACATGGTTGTGATGACTTGATTTTGTTAAATTATTAATGTGATCATAAGGTATGTATACTATTTTCGACCTATTAACTTACTAAGCTCAATTGAAGCTTATTCATGTGGTTTTCCTATTTCTTTGTAGATATCATTTTACAGAACCGGGCGATTGGATCATCTTGAAGATCACACTATCCAGCCACCCTTTTGGTAGGCTTTGAAACCATTATAATTCGATTTTGTGGCATGTAATAGGAGTGTTTTATATATGTACATATGTGTTTATAAAAGTATATATGTTTTGATTGATAAATGGTAAGGTTTTTCATGCTCTATAAATGAAAACTTGAATGCGAATTATGTGTGGTATATGATAGAATCAGATGAAATGTTGATATGTGGAAATTTTTGATAGAAGGAATGATTAGTGATAGCTTTGTTGGATGTTGTGGTAATATGGTTGGATATAAAATTTGAATGTCATGAATATGATATTTGCATTGGCTCTTTTGTTGGTAAATCCATTAGTGAATGTGATTTGGTTCATGGATATTAGTTGATGAAAGAAATTGTGGCATTTGACGCTTCACATGACATTGTTTAGGCAAGCTTGAATTTGATAGAAAATGGAATTGAGTTTTAGGTTTGAATGTTGTATGTGATGGTGCCTTATGGCATATTGGTTAAAACTAGACAAATGACATACTTTGGTATGATGTTGATGTGTTTTGAGTTGATTTAATGAATGGCTATTGGTTTGCTTGGGACTTAAGTAAACCATTGGTGCATGTTTTGCATTTCAAGGTACAATTTAGCACACATGGGCTTCACACGAGCTGTTACAAGGTCGTGTGTCACATATGGGTAAGTGACACGACTGTGTGCTCTGTTTGATTTTGGTGACTTTAGGTACACACGATCACAGTCTATTACATAGCCTAGTGACACGATCATGCAACCCTTTTGTACATGGCATCAGTCTGTTGCACGATTTGGGGACTCTACTGTGTGATATTGCATCACACGGTTGTGTGACCCCTGTTTTCTATTTTTACCTTGCTTTTATGTTATATTTTGAATTTGTCCCTACTTGTACATGAATTGATCCTACAACTTCGTATGCTCAATTTAAGCCTTATTTTTGTATGAATAACATGAACATTAAAAGATTATTTGTTTATAATTGTTTCAAAAGTAGATTTTGAATTGAAATTGTATGTTCTTGTCCTGTTAATTCTTGCAGCATCTTGTAACCCTAATCTGACGATGGCGACGGATGAAGGGTATTACACGAGTATTCAGATGGCTCCATATGAAGCATTATATGGATGACGATGTAGAACGCTTTGTGTTTATTTGAAATTGTGTGAAAAAAAGGTTGTCAGGCCAGAATTAATTAAAGAAGCGAAAGATGTAGTTACGTTGACAAGGAATAGATTGAAAGCGACTTTAGATAAGCATAAATCATATGTTGATATGAAACGAATGGATATTGGGTATGTTGTGGGTGATGAGGTATTCTTGAAGGTTTCTCCATTGGAAAAGATATTGCACTCTGGTCACAAGGGAAAGTTGAGTCCCAAGTATATTGGGCTTTATGAAATTATTGAGAAAGTGGACCAGGTGCTTATCGTCTAGCTTTATCGTTAGAATTGTAAAAAATTCATGAAGTATTCCATGTGTCTATTCTCCGATGATATCGGTTCGATCCATCTCATATTATATCAATTGAGGCAATTGAGATTCAGTTTAATTTGTCGTCTGAAGAAGAATCGGTAGAGATTTTAGCTTGAGAAGTGAAAGGGTTGAGAAATAAGTGCATACCATTGGTGAAAGTCTTGTGGCACAGTCATAGCATTGGAGAAGCAACCTAGGAACCAAAAGAGACAATGAAATCCTAGTATCCTCACCTCTTTCAAGGACGAAATTTCATAAGGGGGAGAAGTGTAACGACCTGGTTTCCTATAGTGTTAAAAAATGTAGTTTTGGAGCCCCATTTTCATAAACAGAGTACGTAAATATTAAATAAGGATATTTATGGAGTTAGTATATAAATTAATTGAAATTTGGTTAAATAATTTAGTTGAAATTGTGGTTAATTAAGGCTCAGGGACTAAATTGTAAAATGTTAATGATTCTAGATTTTTAATTAGATAAAAGCTTGGGGACTTAAATAACAATCATCTAAAGGGCTAAAATGGTTAATAAATCATCTTAAAATGGAAGTTAGTGCAAGATGATGATAAATACCATTAATTTAGTTTAATTATGATTAAATTTAATTAAAACATGATTAATTAGGTAAATTAAGCTTAATTAAATTATAATCCTAATATGTATATGAAATTAGTGGAAGGATAGATGCAATTTAATCTGTTCCAACTAGCCAAAACAAGGAAACAAAAGAGAGGACGCCATTTTTGGGTTTTAAACTAGTTGGTCATTAATTCAAGTCCCTAACCATTGTTCTTTGATTTTTATGGAAATTGAATCATGGCAGCTTGATTTAGCTACCCCATGTACTAATTTGCGAAAATTTTAAATTTTTAGAAAGTTTCCATTGTTGATTTATTGAATAATTAGGTGCGGAATTGATATAAATTAAGCTTATTTGATGAAAAAAGCTAAATTGTAAAACTTAATCGTTAGTTTCATACATTAGGGACCAAATTAAATGAAATGAAAAATGTTATGAAATTTTGATAGGAACAGAAAGTAGTAGGTCCCTAATGAATATATGTGAAATCATATTTTAATCTAAAGCTCTAGATTGAAAGTTAAGCTTGTTCTAGTGTTAGGGACTAAATTGAATAAATTGTAAAATATGCTTGATATTGTATTTGATTGTGATTTGAATGGAAATTAATGGTGTTATATGTTTGTGATTATATTTAGCTAATGTCAACGCGAAACCTTTAAAAGGGAAAGGAAAAATAAAAGTTGTCGGCAAGTGACTCAAAAATTCAGTTTGTATTTCTATAATTTAACATCTATTTAATTATTGTATATTCATGAAATTTTGCATTATATGGTGTTGGGGTGTGTTTTTAATGGTTATTTGAACTAAACTGTTATGATTGAGATTAAATATCGAGATAAGGACTAAATTGAATACAATAGAAAGTAGTATGATTTAATTGATATATGCTATTTGGTATGAAATTTAGTTGAACATTTTATATGATGTGTTGAAATGATGATAAACTAAGAATGGAAGAATTTGAATTGAACTATATGTAATGAATTGATAATTTGGTTACCTTATTAGTAGTTCGGACCGTGTCGGATATAATTGGCATGTCATAGGGTTAGGTTACTGATTGAAAATCATCGTTGTCGGGCAACCTAGGGTGGTAGATTGTGTAACACCCTTACTCGAGCTGAAATCTGAATATGGGTATGGAGTGTTACAACTGACCGAATTGGTCCTAACCACCAATTTTAAACCTAGCTATTTAAAATAGCATACTTCCTTACTTAATAATAACTAGTCCTACATCAGAAGCCTTAAATTAAAATTAAAATTTATATCTCTAATTTCAAACTCTAAGGAAAACGTTGATTGCATTATATTCGACCCCTAGGCGAAGTCTCTAAAGGTACCCCTTCCTAAGTGCATGACCCCAAACTAATGATTGCTCCTTGATCTATCTCAGCCTGGCTTGGTCCCTCCTCAAGATCTTCAATCAACCAACGATTCTATAACCATAGGTCAACATTTTGTAAGTTCGTAAAAAACTAAGTGAGTTTCTTTTTTGCAATACTTAAAAATAGACCTCGTCTTACAGGAATAGTAAATGAAAAGAGACTAGGAACATTTAAATCATTGATCATTTAAGGGCGACTTCTCTAATTTGGAATTACGAAATTTGATTTCCTTTTCGAGCTTATCTATTGACAGATGTACTGTCAGGTAATCTGCACCTGGTCCTTTCTCTAACCATTCAACTAGCTTTGGTAGTTCCTCAAGTGTCTTGCCCTAACCGTGATCTTTGTTCTTTCCTTACATACATTCTTCCTCCATTTATCCTCTGTCCAGGATATCCGTCTACTCGTAGCATATAGCCCTTAATCACATAATTTGGTGGTTGGTTACCAATGTGGATTCTCTTTTGCAATATAACTTATGAGGTAGTTCCTCCTGCCTACCATCCTAAGGACTCTTTTATTATGCCTCCCTTGGCGATCATTGCAAGTTTGAAAAGTCTTCGGCGGACTTTATTTTCTTACTTCAATCTTGTATGTCTTGCTTACATCCCACTAGTAGGTTTTGCTAAATGAGGACACACACCACTCTGGCAGACTAGATCTCATTTCACACTTCATTCATGTTGCAAAGTTGTTTGGGTTACTCCATTGTGAATAACTTTAATGGTGATACCTTGCTTTTAAGCCGCATGTCTTTTTGTTATGGACAACTTTGGTCTACAGTGATTCTACAGATTGTCATTTAAGTGACCATTCGAGTTTACTATTACTCTCATATTTTGGTTCCCTATAGAACTAGCGCTTCGGCTGATATTTTCTTAATAGTTTCCCCTAAAGAGGAATAGTCTTTATAGACATATATGTCACTCAGTTATACCTTCTTAGTACCTCTTTTCTGTCATTGGATTCTAACAAATCCCTCTTTACCAATTAGTCGATCTGGGGTATATACGATTACACCTCCCCGTGCCAACCATAGGTTCAACAAGCCTTATATCGGGAAAATAACTCCCAATAACCTTCCAAGGTTCTCCTTTAAAATATAGAGCTTCTTTGAACCCTACTTGGTAGATCCTTACTCGCGATCTATGAATAGATCCCCTTCCATTGCTTATTTACAAGGTATTTACGGCATATCTTTTCCCCAATAGATCTTAGTTGGGTTACCATCATACACCATACTGGCTCTCATGTTTACCATTGGGTGGAATTTTCCAATTTTTATTACTTTTGTTCCTTTCTGGCAATTTTTCTTAAATCTGTTGGTTAGCCATTGCCTATAATTACTTGCAATTCTTTTCGTTCACATGACTTTTCGTATTCATAGTCTTGGTGGACTACTTGTGTTTATCGTCCTAGCAGGCTATCCCATGTTTAATATCCTGGTGAACTCTCTATGTTGTCATAGTCGAGCCATGGTCTTACAGAATATATCTCATATTTAATGTCCAATAGACGTCTCTGGGTTTACTATCCCGGTAAAATACCATGTGTTTACTGTTTTGACGAACTATACTGGTTGCCATAGCTGAGCTATGGTCTTACACGTTAGAACTCTTTTAAGGCGTCGCCCCATAGGACCTTACCGTTGTTGCAGTGTCACCCTATAGAGCTTGCGAACTGCCGTTGTAGTGGTTCTCTATCGAACCTAATTACCATCGTCACAATGTCACCTTGAAGGACCTATTTCATATTTCAGTAGACATATGAGCATGAAAACATAATACCATGGAGCACAACAAACTTATCTATGTGTTACTTCAACCATTTTATGCATACCGACACACTTACAAATACTCAATTACCTACTCAACTATGTGCATACATAGCACTCTCAAACAACAAAGATCATATAACTCATTCTGGACTCGACTTAGATTCATGCCAGTCATGCAACATCCCAGAAATGGAGTTTAGAAACACACCTGATTCTTTTTTTCCTTCTTAGCTTAGCTTTTCCGATTGTCAGAGCTTCCGTGCTCTTGGTAGCTAAGCATTACAACCAAGGTCATAGTTAAACACAACATTTTCAACTTAAAACTCAGTTTTCCAAAATATGTAGAACCTCTAAAAGGGTTCCTAAAAATCCTTAACTTCATTTTCTAAATCATACGTATATCCAAGGATTTGGAGCCTTACTAGCTTACTAGATTCTCTACTTTTCCAGACTCAAACCTCATGATCATCGTTCCATGCAGAGCTTCCCATGAATGTCTATCCTTTGGAGCAACCAAAGAAGAATATGAAGAAGAGAAGAGAATGATATATAATTGAAAGGATTTCACTTGAGCTCATGCACGATCTTCAACCGTATAAAAACCATCCATTGCTAATCATTTTGTCTCCCACTAAAGAACCAATTGGTTTTAATCCAACTGAACTAGTATTGTATTTCAACCATGTCCAAATCAGTTACTAACTTTTCTTGATTTTTCAGTAGAGGCTGCCAACTTACGACTTTTTCAATTTAACCCCCAGTTGTTCCTAATTTTCAGACTTAAAGGAAACTGGTTGTGCCAACTCTTCCCCCTTAAAAAATTTCATTAGAAATTCCCTTTTACGCTTTGCCTTGGAGGCGAACTTAGGAAAGCCCTTCCCAACTTTGCCCTTGCAGGGTTCCACGAAAGTGATCACTTTTCATTCTTACTGAGACCTTCAACTTGGTTACCTTTTTGTATATTCGCTTTATACCTACTTTATCTAGCTTGCGAATCCCTTAACACTTAATGAAATATAAGTATTGTCTTGTTGGTGAGTATTTGGCTTTTCTGTTTTAGATACGCTCCAATCCATCGATTCTTCTTACAATCTTAATTCGTTAACACTCTAAGGAAAACAACGCTTGACTGATAGCTTCTTCATTTTAATCCTGGTGAATAATTCTACAAATCCTAGATTTATTCACGTGTTAACTTATCCTTTTTAGCGGGCCAATTTCCTTCTCGTTCTGAGTCAGCTATGTTTGCCCAAAAAATATTTTTACTACTATCTAGGCAGAGTACCAGGGTTACTACTCTAATTCTAGAGTTCCACTCAAATAGTAACAATGGCTTTTCAACCCCACTGGAAAAGGGTTGTCATTGAACGGACTTATGATTTGCTTTAATGCGTATCAGTTGGAAGATATTCCCATCTTGGGAATACTGAAGGATTCTTCCTTCCCCCGATGCGAATATGTGTCCTACATGCTTTGATGGACTTGAACAGTTCATTACTATTCATTTAATTATCCATTACTTCCCACGTACTTCTTTGGTTATAAATAAACTAGAACGCTAAGGGGAAGTTCACAACTTCACAAACCTTTTGCTTGACTAACTTTGCTAATACCTCTCACTTCTCTTCTCCCTATCTTTCTTTTCTCATCTAATTACATTACTAGGGTGCAATTTCTTGGCTATTACTGACACTAAAATCTCGAAAATAAGTCATTTATTTTTTCCCTTCCTTACCTACTCACTAACTAAATCATCAATAGAAGGCATAGGTAAGGCAAAGGTTCCTAGTTTATAGGGACAGACCCACCGGATATAATATGGTGGTTTACTTGTTACCCCTGAAAATTTGTTTTCCCTAGTTTTTATTCTTAGTGTGAATCAAGGAAAGTTTTGACTAGGTGACGCCAATGGCTACCTCATCTTACCCTGGTGAGGATGTTTCATCACAAAAGGTTATACACTGTGTCTTTGGTAAATTTAGAATAAGGCAAAGTTCTGCCTCAAAATTGGGTAATTTATTTTCCTTAACCTCCTTGTTACATTCTTTGGCTCCACTCATTATGACTCCTACTATAGCATCATGGGGAAACCACATTAGCATCTCTTACCTCTCCATCTTGGAGGTTTAAATTCAAGCCTTTGAAGGCTTGCGAATAAAGGGTGGGTGAGAGCTGCATCCAAACAAAAAGGTGTAGTTGCAACATAAGGAGTTACCTAGCCCCCGACTGATACCAAGTCTAGCATCCAAGCGTGCCTTTCTTCTAATTTTTTCATGTCTAATCTCCATTCAATCTTGACACAAGGGCCTTCCTTTTCAGGCTTCAAACCCGCAGCTTAGTATATCCGCAACTATGGATCCTTCCAATATGAATCTCCCAACTCCTCTTGTATGTGAAAACTTGCCCGTGTTGTCCTTGAATTCAACATTCTCACTCCTCTAGTTCCAATAAAGAGATTATCAGAGGAGACAAAAAGGATCTGAAGACTTTTTTGTTTCCAAGAATCAGGCGTAGTCATTCCTCCTCTTCTATAACGACTAGCCAAGAGGAAGTGGAGACTCAATTGAGGCAGCATATTACCTGACGACTAGAATTGCTTAATTTCCTTTGTGTCCTTTCTTTAATGAAATTTTCTTTTCTTCATCACTTGTGCCTTTCTTTTCTTTTTATCTTTTTCTTGATTATTCTATTTTTACTTTCATTTATGTCTACCAATTTAGGTGAATATAAATTAATAAAATAAGGACTCGAAGAACTTAGCCAGATTGAACATCATGCACATAAGAGGTACTCTTTCCAATTCCTGTCTCTAAAGGAATTACAAAATCAGGCTCTAATACCACTAAATTTGTAACACCTTTACCCGACCTAAAAGTCAAATACGGGTATGGAGTGCCACAACTGACCAGATTAGTCCTGACCACAAATTTTAAACCTAACTATTTTAAAGAGAAAACTTCCTTAATAATAAGTATTTCTACATCAGAAGCTTTAAATTAAAATAAAAATGTATATATCTAATTTCAAACTCTATGGAAATTGTTGATTACATTATATTCGACCCTATGCGAAGTCTATGAAGGTACCCCCTATGTGCATGACACCAAACTAATGATTGCTCCTTGATCTATCTAGGTATGGTTTGGTCCTTCCTTAAGATCCTCAATCAACCAACGATTCCTACAACCACAGGTCAATATTCTGTAAGTTCATAAGAACTTAGCGAGTTTCTTTTGTGCAACGCTCAAAAATAGACCCTGTCTTGCAAAGGTAGTAAATGAAAAGAGACTAAGCACGTTTAACTCCTTGATCGTTTAAAGGCGACTTCTTTAATCTGTAATGAGGGGCTCCAATTTTCTTTTCAAGCTTATCTATTGATAGATGTACTATCAGGAAATCTGCCACTAGACCTTCCTAAAGTTAATCGACCAGCTTTGGTAGTTCCTCAAGTGACTCGCCTTGACCACGATCTTTGTTCTTTCCTTAAGTACATTCTTCCACTATCTATCCCTTATCTAAGATATTTGTCTACTCGTAGGTTTTAATTCTTAATTGCATAATTTGGTGGTCAGTTACCAATGTGGATTCTCCTTTCTACCATAACTTATGAGGTAGTTATTCCTTCCTACCATCCTAAGAAACTTTTCATTATGCCTCCTTTGGTGATTATTGCAAGTTTGACTAGTCCTCGATGGACTTTATTTTCTTACTTCAATCTTGTAGGTCTTACTTACGTCCCACTAGTAGGTTTGGCTAAATGAGGACACACGCCACTTTGGCAGACTAGATCTAATTTCACACTTCATTCAGAATGCAATGTTGTTTGGGTTACTCCCTTGTGAGCCACCGTAACGGCGATACCTTGCATTTAAGGAGCATACATTTCTGTTTTGGACCATTTTGGACAATAGTTATTCGGTAAATTGTCCTTTGAGTGACCATTCAAGTTTACTATTTCTCTCATATGTTAGTTCCTTATGGAACTAGCCTTTTGGCTAGTACTTTCTCAATAGTTTCCCCTTAAAGAGGAATTATCTTGACAGACATATTTTTCACTCGGTTATACCTTCTTAATACCTCTTTTCTTTTAATGGGTTCTAGCTAACCCCTTTTTGCCAATTAGTCGATTTGGGGTACACATGATTAACCCTCTTTGTGCCAACCACGGGTTCAACAAAACTTATATCAAGAGCGTAACTCCCAATAACCTAACAAGGTTCTCCCTTACACACAGAGCTTCCTTGAACCCTACCTGGCGATTTTTAATGGTGGATCCTTACCCTGCAAATAGCTCCTTTTTCCATTGCCTATCTACAAGGCATTTATGGCATATCTTTTCCCCAAATGAACTTAGCTAGGTTATCACCAAATGCTCTATTGGCCCCATTTTTTACCACTGGGCAGTCTTTTCCCCTTTTTTTTTACTTTTGTTCCTTTCTAGCAGTTTTTCTAAAATCTGCTAGTTGGCTATCACCTATGATTACTTGTAATTCCCCTTGTTTATGTGACTTTTTGCATTCATAGTCCTAGCAAACTACCTTTGTTTATCGTCCTAGCGAATTATCGCATGTTTAATATCCTAGCAGACTCACCATGTTGCCATAGCTGAGCCATGGTCTTACACAATATATCCCATATTTCATGTCTGGGCAAACGTCCTTGTGTTTACTGTCCCAGGGGACTATCTCATGTTTATTGTTCTGAAGGACTATATTGGTTGTCATAGTTGAGCTATGGTTTTACACTTTAGACATATTTTGAGGTGTCACCCCGTAAGACTTACTATCATTGAGTGTCACCCTATAGAGCTTGCTGACCGTCTTCGCAGTGTTGCTCTATAAAACCTAATTATCATCATCATGTGTCACCTCGAAGGGCCTATTTCACATTTCACCTTAATACTCAAACACTGAAATGTCCCTCTCCCCCACAAGGCTCAGAGCTTCCAACATCACAATTTGCACTCAAGACCACTCCGTGAAAGAATCTTACCAGATATTCCATTTTCCCTATCCATCCGACCATTCCTCCATTTCACCAAACTAACCTTGATGCTTGAACATCGCAGTGTCCCCTACATAAGGCCCGTAGCTTCGCACATCACGAGTTGCACTTAGCAACACCATATGGCGATATTTAACTTAAATTCCCATTCCCAGATCCTAGGTTCAATTATCCCGTCAATACTTTCTCTTTATTCTCAATAATTTTAAAATACGCAAGCATAGACATATGAGCATGAAAACATAATAACATGGAGCAAGACAAACTTAGCTATGTGTTACCTCAAAATTTTTACGCATACCAACACACTTGTAAATACTCAATTAACTATTTAACTATGTGTATACATAACACTCTCAAACAACAGAGATCATAGAACTCATTATGAACTCAGCTTAGACTCATGCCAGTTATACAACATCCCATAAATGAAGTTTAGAAACTCACCTGATGCTTCTTTGCCTCTTCAGCTTAGCTTTTCTAATTTCCAGAGCTTCTATTCTCCTGGCAGCTAATCATTACAACCAAGGTTATAGTTAAACTCAACAATTTCAACTTAAAAATTAGTTTTCTAGAACATTCAGGACCCCTACAAAGGTTCTTGAAAATCCTTAACTTCATTTTCAAAATCTTAAGTATATCCAAGGACTTAGAGCCTTACCAACTTACTAGATTCTCTAATTTTTCCAACTCAAACCTCATGATCAATGTTCCATGCATAGCTTCCCGTGAATGTCTCTCCTTCGGAGCAACTAAAAAAGAAGAAAAGAAGAGAATGAAATATAATTGTGAGGAATTCACCAGGAAATTCACTTCTTAGCTATTTATAGTCCTTCATACATGATCGTCAACCGTATAAAAACTATCAATTGTTAATCATTTTGTCTCCCACTAAAGAATCGATTGGTTTTATTTAATTTAACCTTTAATTACACATTTACCTTTTTAACCTTTAATTAACATCAAAATTTCAATAAAATCTTGCTGAATATCCACTAACTATAGAAATGGTCTAATTACCATCTAAGACCACTCACTTTAAAGTTTCATAGCCATTTGGCCCTTTTAACAAATAAAACTCTATTTTTGCACCTTTTACGATTTAGTCTTTTTCACTTAATTAATCATGCAAACATTAAAATTTCTTAACGAAATTTTAATACGACCTTACTAACACCCCATAAACATTAAAATAATAATAAAATAATAATTTACTAGTCAAATTTGTGGTCCCAAAACCACTATTCCTATTTCACAGGAAACGGGTTATTACAGATAACTTGTACATGTCCATGTTTTATTTAAATCATGTCTCCAAAGACCTCCTACATAGTGAAAAATATATACATTACTAAATTAACATGAATTAATATAAAATATGCATGAAAATCATGTAATTAAGCATAATTTCACATACTTTCTAAATTAATGTCTAAAATTACTATTTAAGTAAAATTAACTTATTTCAATAATAATTGCTCAAGATAAACACATTTATTAAGTAAAAATATGGTAAAAATATATAGAAAAACCCTATATAATTTTGAGTTTACACACCGCCAAAGTTAAATCATTGCTCGTCTCGAGTAATGTTCATGCACAACACAAGTTTTGCTAAGACAATTTTGAAAAATGATAAAGCAACATCAATATTCACACATAATCATGCATCAATAAAATCATGTTCAAAAATATTTTTTTTATTAATAAGCAGCTCGAATGCAAATATTATTTCTAAATTTATACTAAGTACATCATAATGTCAACATGAATCATAGTTTGCATGCATTTTCAAATACATACATAACATTCACCAATGAATATGCTTTCCTTATCAACTAAACATAGCAATCCCAAGTTTTAATTAGTGTCTTCATGTGTTGAACTTAGTAATTCTTTTCCACTAATGTAGTCGATATAATCATCCAATCAATAGGTCTTTTATTAGGTTGTAATGGGGCTAGGCTAAAAGTAGGGATAAAGAGAAGTGAATTTTAAGGTTCAATCATCTTAACCAAAATTTGTCTTGGATATTTCCATGTCACAACCTTCATAAAATGGGTCTTTGGAACACCCCCAAACTTATTTCGAGCTCATACTCAACCTTTAGTATTTTTTAGACTATGAACAAACTTTGCTCTTTATTTTTGAGATTCTGAACAATCTTTTCTTTGCTTTTTATTCTTCAAACTTACATTCACCCTTTTTTTGTGAATAATGTGAAGAGCATGTACATCATTTTATATTTTGCTCAACTTTATTCACCAAGACAAATTTTGGTTAAGATAGGTGCAAAAGAATAGGATAAAAATAAAAAAGATGATAGTGTGGCTTATAATGTAGGTAATTTGCAATAAATAGGCCATTCAAAAATTAAGTTTTACAGGTTAAATTCATAAGGTCGGCTTGAAAGGCTCAAAAGATCTAAAGAAAGTGTGTCTATATCATATTAGATTTTTATACCTCCTAGGATCTCACCCCAAGAAAGTTACTAAGTCAATTCTAAAGACTTAAACCTTCATACATGTCTATTTCTAAAGAAAACAAATGTTCATGGCAATTCCTACATAAGATTAAGATCACACAAGCATTCCATCACTCAAGATAACATACGAATAACTTAGATAAAATCACAAATCTTGCTTGCATTTGAACATACTTATGAACAAGAATTCTTTCTGAACACTCATTTATTTCAGCTTATTGAAGTAAAAAGATTGAAACATATTTTAAAATTCATGCGAAATACCTTATTAAAAATTCATGCGAAATGCCTTACCCCCTTTAAAAAGAAGCAATGTCCTCATTGTGAAAACAAAGTAATGAATGAAAACTAAACACCAAGTAGGGTTGCAAGAAAAGAAATGTGAGTAATAAAGACTGCTTAAGTATCAAGTCTTTCTCCATAATCCAATCCTAGACATGTTTATTCCCATTACCACATCACATTATTTTTTCTATTGAAGAGGCATTGAGCTTATTTTATCCATGCTTGCTATTTTTGTTATGCGAAAGCAAAAATTCTAACTAGGAAATAAAACTAAACACCTAAAAAGAAATAAAAACCAAAGACAAGAAATTCCCCATTTTATTTATTTGACTCATCCTCCTCGTCGTCCTCCTTTGATGTTTCATCCTCGCTTACATTCTCATATTCCTTCTATGAATTGAAGATATAATCTAGGGACTCAGGAACAAAACTGTTAGAGATGTTTTTAAAAGTATTTCTTACAGAATCATCTTTAATCTTTGCATATTTCCAATAAACCTATTGTTGGTTATGCATAAATTTCATCTTATTCATCATAATTGACAATTTTGATTTCTTCACAGTATTTGAAGAAGTGGGAATAGGAATAGTCAACTCAGGACCAACACTTGGTTCAACTAGCTCATCAGCATTCGGCTCCTTTCCTGGTTTAGAGACTTTTAGTTTTTTTATCGGTTTAAGATCATTTGGTTCTTCCTCAGATTCTACCTTTTCTACCTCAGTAATTGAGTTAGCCTCAATTTCAGATTTATTCGATGACTTATCAGTTTCCGGTTCTGTTGGTTCACTATGTTCAAGTGGGTTTAGTTCATGGATATTCTCCACTAACCTTTCAAGATCATGGGTTGTGATGCAACCTTCAACATATAGGCCCTTCAAGTTTTTTTTTTAACTTGGGCTCTTAAGCAAAGTGAAGTTATCAATGATGGGAAATAAGCACTTTCAGTCTTCTTTCTAGCACAATCATGGATCTCCTTAAGAATAATCTTCCCAATCATTGATAGACCTTTCTGCTATAATTGCATACAACAAAAGTATTCACTCCATCAATATGGTGGAACTGTGTGAGATAGGCATGAAACTATATTGAACAAAGTAAAAGCATACCTTAGTTAATGGTTTTCGATATTCCCTTCGGCAAGAATGACTACTGTACTTTCTTATAATCAATTGGGATCTCGAATTTGTCACAACATTAAAAACTTATTGAATAAAATGGCATAGAAATCCCAAACTAACTCCTCATTGGGTAATGATCATGCATCGCAAAAATAATTCTAATTGAGGGCATCAATTGTCTTTCAAATTGGCAAAGGCACAACCATCTTAACATTGCTTTCCAAGTTGAAACATTTTTCCAGCATCATAGGTTGATTCTTGAATATGTAATCAAACCTTTCTTTCACTTCCTTATCTTGATCACAATGGGATTTTCATCATAGGTCTTGGAAGATCTAGTTCTTCTACGAGACATGGTGATTTTTCTAGAAAAATAGGCAAAATTTTGGCAATGGATGAAACAAGGTGTTTTGCGATGACGATAGGCGTGCGGTAGCAATAAGCTAGGGTTTTGCGATAATAGGAGAAATTTTGGGAGCTTTTTTGGGATTTAGGCCGACGACTAAGAGGGAAAAGAATGAATGGCTAGGGTTTAAGCTAATTTCTTGAAAGGTTGTGAAAAATATGGTACTAGAGAGAGGTTTGTATAGTGATGAATTAAGGCAAACTTGTTGCAAAATTTTAGCTACTTAAGTGAATTGGGCGGCAAGTATAGATGGAGGGAAAAGTGGTAGCAAAAATTAGGGTTTTGGGGAACCCTTATGGATGACAATGTGGGTGAATTCCTCCTCTTTGTTGTTTCAGGCCTTGAGCCCAAACTGTATTTACAAACTAGACTGCTTAAGATAAAATAAACTGACTAGTATTTGGGCCAAATTGATCCCCTTATTGAAAATAAAAATAAAATGGAAATGAAAATGAAAAATTTCTTTCGGGCTACTTAGAAAATTCTCAGAAAAGGTTACAAGGGTCACAAATGGTCCCGCTTAAGTTCCAATCTCCTTAGATAGAATTAATTTGAATTATTAATTCAATAAAATAATTTCTAAGCATGTCATTTATTCAAATGAAAGAGAAATAAAACTGATAATAAATTAACGACAGAGAGAGTGAAGAGGACTCCCTCAATGTTATTGATGATTTTCACTGACAAAAGTGATACCGAACGACCATTTATCATACCAACCATATCCATCTAGAAAGAATAAGTAATGTTGCCTAGCAATTATATCCAATATTTGCTCAAAAATAGCAGCAGGAAATCATCTTTCTATTTTTCTTTGCTCGACTTTCTATCATTCGTACAAATTTTCCTACCCATGATGATCCTTAACGAAATCAGCTCATTTTCCATTATACCTTCTTTCTTTGCTACAATTCCCACCCACTGAATTTCATAGATGGGATTCATGATCATTGCTTTTAACCATTGAGATTTGAGTTTCCAAGGATCAAATACTCGAGATTGATTCAAAATCTTCTGTCTTTTGACATATCCCTTTTTAGTATTTGTAATAGTCCACTTGATACCTTTCTAATGTCTTTTCAAAAAAATTAAGTCTAACTCAGATGACTCTTCTTTTCATGGGTTAGGTTGCTTGTACTCATATAATGATAGCTCTAATCACTCAAACTGAACTTTTGAAATAAATTCTTCCAAGCTAGCTTTCAAACATGTATCATCCTCATTTCGATGTGAGGATTCATATGAAATACCTTTCAATAGATCATTGGGAATCAATAGATCTTCCATGGAGACAGTAGCACAATCTTTAACCTCATTAGGAGATCTTAGGGCCTTGAGTACATTAAAGGTTACTTGTTCGTCTTGAACTTGCATGGTGAGTTTACCTTTCTGTACAACGACTCTCATTCTACCAGTTTCCAAGAAAGGTCTTCCTAGGATGATTGGTACTCCTTTATCTGCTTCAAAATCTAAGAGAATAAAGTCAGCAGGATTTATGAATTTATCAACACGTACAAAGACATCATCAATCTTTCCTTCGGGGTATTCTAAAGATTGATCCACCAATTGGAGTGTAATTGTAGTCATTTTGGCCCTACCAATACCTAATTGTTTAAACACAGATGTAAGCACTAAGTTAATACTCGATCCCAAATCGCATAAAGCCTTACCATAATAGGATTCTCCAATATTACAAGGTATGATGAAACTTCCTAGATCCTTCAACTTAGGAGGCAACTTGTTCTAAAAAAATAGGCTACATTCTGTAGTCAGGGCTATAGTTTCAAATTCTCCAAACCTTCTATTTTTACACAAAAATTCTTTCATGGCTTTCGCATAGTTCGGCATTTGCTCTAAAGCTTCTACCAACGGGATGTTGAAAAGTATTTTTTTCAACATGTCTAAAATTCTCTTAAATTGTGTATCCTATTTTTGTTGCTGGAGTCTTTGAGGATATGGAGGTTGTGGAGGTTATAGAACTTTGGCTTGGATTAGACAGCTCTTCCAAGTTAATATTTTTGCATCTAATAGAGAGGTTAGCTTATCAAAATTTACTAGTTTAGATTTTACCATTTTATAATTTGTAGAATTTGGCTTTTTTGGTGAAGGAATTTCAACTATTGATTGATTTTCCTCTTTCTGGGGAGGTTCATCTTCAACCTCAACCTTATTGGGTTCAAAAGTCCTTTCGCTTCATAAATTGACTGCTTTGCAATTCTTATTGCTCAATTTTCTTAGGTTTTCCATGTCACTGGGCAAAGCTCCTTGTGGTCTATTTCAAAGTTCATTAGCTAGCTGCCCCATTTGGTTCTCAAAATTTCTCGAAGTTGCATCATTCTTTGCCATGTATGCTCTTAATAAGTTCTCAAGATGAGAAGACTTGGCTAACAGTGGATTTTCTATGTTGTTTGGTACAACACCTTGGGGTTCGTTTCTAAACTCATTAGTTAATTGTCCCACTTGATTTTCCATATTCTCCAATGTTGTTGCTTGGCCTTGAACCAATGAATCATTTTTAACAATGTATGCCTTCAACAAGTTCTCTAAATTATTAGAAGGATCAACTTGCGGTGGGTTTTGAACTTGTTGATTGAAACCAAGACGTTGAGTCGGTCTATGCTTCATGTAAGTGTTGTTTGGTCCACCTTCTTGGTAGTGGATTGGTGGATGAGCTGCAACATGATTTAAACCATTAGTAGTAAACTATTTCAATATTGAAGAGATAGAAGATACCTAAACTGAGAGTGAAGAAAGGGCATCTACTTCATGCACTTCTGCAACTTATCTTCCTGAAGCTGCTTGATTTGTTGGCCACTGGTAGTTTTTATTGGCTATTCTCTCAATGATTTCTTAAGCCTCATTATAAGACTTCGATAAGAGAGCACCATTTGCAGAAGTATCTACCACCAACCTTGTGTGTGCGTTGAGACCATTATAAAACATCTCAACTGAATGCAATATGGAATCCCGTGATGAGGGCATCTATATAGTAACTCCTTGAATCTTTCTCATGCCTTGTATAAGGACTCGTCATCCAGTTGTTGAAAAGTGGTGATCTCATTCCGCAACTTAGCATTTTTGCTAGGTGGGAAATACTTTACCAGAAAGCATTTAACTAATTCTTGCCAAGTAGAAATTGAGTTGCATAGTAATGAATTAAGCCATACTCGTGCTCAATCTTGCAACGAGTATGGAAAAAACTTCAACCTAGTCCATTTTCAGTTACACCAGCTATCTTGAAGGAATCGCTCACCTCCATAAATAACTGAAGGTGAAGATGTGGATCTTTTGTGGGCATTCCATTGAATTGGCCTATTGTTTGAAGCATTTTAAACATCACAGGCTTCAACTCAAACTGTGGTGCCTCGATCTTCAATCTTCTAATTCCCAATTTTAGTTCGTTAAGAAGTGGCATAGCATACTGTATTATGAGTCGGTCCTTATCATCAGCAATAAGGATTGGATTTTGAGCATTAGCGGCTCTATTCCCTTGAACATCATTTTGATTCTCAAGGTCCATTTTTACGGCTTGTCTCTGGGCTAATTTTTCTCGTCATCTTTGTCTAAATGCCCGCTCGATTTCAAGATCTACAAGGAGTAAATCGATGATTCAATATATGCTCATAACGACCTAAAAAATCACAAAAACTAAATAATAAAGAATAAAATAATAATGATAATAAAGGGACAGAGAAAAAATTGAAGAATTAATTAGTAAAATTAGAAATAAAATAAAATAAAAACTAAATTGCAAAGAATAATTTTACAAAAATGAATTAAGGCAACAGTCTCTGGCAACGGGGCCAAAAACTTGTAACGAGAAATATGCGTAATTGTATACAGTCGTTCAAGTAATAAGTATGTAAAATAAGTTATCGTCTCCACAGGGACTGTATAAGCTTAATTAATTAATTGCAAAATTATAAATTCACAATTAGATGTAAAAACTCAATAATTTGGATGGTGATGATTAAACTAAATAAAATTAATTGGATGTAAAGATTGATCCCTATGTAATTCTAATCTAGATGACCCTATGTAATTCTAATCTAGATGAAATTTACCTAAATGTATGAATGAATGGCTTTAGCAGCAGAAAAATCAACATTAAATGGTCTAGGATAATTATATTAATCAATTCAATTTACTTTATCATGCTTAACAATGTTCAGAAATACTTCCACTGCAACTCGATCTTTCATGAGTTTGGAAACCAAATTAAGTCCTTTCGGAGTCTTTTAATTAGTTAAATATGCATTTTACTGATCATATTAACTAACAGTTTCTTATCATTTATGTATGGTCACAGGGACATTTACGTTTGCAACAGTTTAATTACATAAACATAAAAACTATGCAAGACAATAGAGCTAACTAAAGATATTACGAACCTCAACTTAGTAGGGTTTAAGGATCTAAATTGAGCATTGCACTTTTCAATTATGTGTCTACTAGCCGTCGTCTGGTTAGGATCGCCCAACTAATTTGAGTGCACCCAATCACGTATGAATAAAATGCATCATGATATTAATTGAAAACATGATTGGCTAAGGCCTAAACATGTTAAACAAGAATAAAATAGATCTTATTGAATTAACATAATCATCCTACCAAATAGGATTTAAAATATCATTGTTGATGTCAAAAACAATAAACTCAAAGCAAACATAATTAAAATAAATAACAAGAGGAAAGAGTAAACTATATTCAGTTAAGTGGCCTTTCAGATCTATTCTGGCTGATTCAGTTTAGCAGCCTTTCAGATCTATTCTGACTGATGTGCTCCTTTGTTCTACTCAATGCTTCTTTTCCTAAGAAGTTCCTAATGTATTCGGCCAAAGAATGCTTTTAACAAAGCTTTTGTGGCTAAAGGAAATGGGCAGCTAAGCAAGGGAAGGAAAAGAGAAATAAAATGTGGATAAAATGCTAATGAGATAAGAGAAATGAGTTGTGAAGGATGAGGGATGACAAGGTATTTATAGGTGAAGGCAAGGGTTTGAGTTTACTAAAAATAGGTTTAAATTTCCTTCCTTTTGTAACACCCCAAAACTCGGCCCAAACATTATGGTCGAATCTGGCATGTCACATCAAAACGTCGTTCAAAAGTTGAGTTTTTCGTTAAAAGTTCATTTCTATGTTTAAAACCTCTTGCTCGAGTTTATCAAGCCATCTCGTAAAAAACGTTTACTTAATTCCTGACATTGATACTTTAGGTTATTCCAATCGCAGAAGCTACTAAAGTTTGAAATGTAAAAACGTCTATTTTTAAATGTTTTTGGAAAATAGTTGTTAATATTGAAAATTCGTGTTTAGCAGTTTTAAATAAGGAAATCTAAAGCCCATTTAAACATTTAATCCCTCAAAGGCCTTATAACAGAATTAAAACCCACAATATAAAATTCAAATAAAAAGCTACAGCAAAGCGTCAGCGGACGTGTGGCCACCTCCGAGTCTCTTGCGACTCCAAATCGCCTAAGGTTGGGGATTACCTGCACAGTTCAGAGGAGAGGGTGAGTTTACAAAAACTCAGTGTGTAATCCCTTATTAAACAGTCGGTATACAGAACAGAATCAGTCTAGGCCAAAGCCCTTTAACAGTAACAGTAAAGTGTGGGCCTTAGCCCAATACAAAAACTGTGTAGGCCTAAGCTCGATGCAGTATCAGTATGGTGCAAGTATGCAAACACATCCCAATTCAGCCAACACACCACCCGTACTAACCCAACACACCATGTGGGGATAGAGTCGACCCACCCAACCCTCAAACCAATATCGTAGCATAGCTGCTAGTAGTAATAATGTAGTAGAGCTGCCAGTAGTCAGAATGGCTAAGAGCCGTAAACAAGATAGCTATAAGCTATAAACAGAATGACTACAAGCCATAAGTACAGTAATGTGATTAGTACAAAGCCATCAGTAGCAATGATATGATCGGCACACAGCCATCAATAACGGTAACATGACTGGCACAAAGCCATCAGTAGCAGTGATATGATTGGCACACAGCCATCACTAACAGTGAAATGATCGGCACACAGCCATCGGTAACGGTAATATGATTGGCACAAAGCCATCAATAATGGTACTATGATCGGCATAAAGTCATCAGCAACGGTATTATGATCGGCACAAAGCCATCAGTAATGGTACTATGATCGGCAGAAAGCCATCAGTAGCATCGCAGTAAAGCTGCCAGCAACAGTATTGCAACAAAGCTACCAGTAATAGTATATGTGGCCAAGCCACCAGTACAGTACTTCCTCCGTAACAGTATCCCAACCCCATGCAGTATGTCGTGTATGCATAATGCCCTACTCAAAATTAGTCATTCAAATCACAAACAAATCAGTCATACCAAACACAGACATATCACTCACTTAACCACAAACAAAACAATCATTTGACCTCAAGAGGCAAAAATTGTCATTTACCCACCAGGGCATTACGATCATTTTACCCTACAGGGGTATTACGATTATTTTACCCTACAGGGGCATTACGATCATTTTACCCTACAAGGGCATTACAGTCATTTTACCCTACAAGAGTTTACGGTCATTTTACCCTATAGGGGTATTATGGGGGTATTTTAGTATTCTACCCTACGAGGGTATTTCGATCATTTTACCTTATGGGGGCATTTCGATCCAGATATCGACCTCTTGAAAGATCCGCAGTCGCCTCGAGCGACTCAGGTAACCTAATTAGTCATAACAGTGTAAATGGGCCCAAGGCCCATTACTCAACCCAAGTGGGCCCACACGCTCGTGTGGCCTGTTCAGCCCAGATTTTACCACGGCTATGAGATCTAAATAGCCCAGTCTAGTATTTTCCACAAATAGTTGGTTTCATCCATGTAGGGCCCACAAGCCCATTGAGCCCACATGGCCCGTTACGGCCTAAGCCCATGAAAAAGCTCATGGAGGCGTCCACAGTTTATCGCTCATGATTCGCATGTTCGGCTTTCCACACGACTGATCGTACGCTCGTGTGGTCTCAAACGTCGTATTTTATCTTTTCGGCTTTTGCCGTTCTACAGTTACAGTGGGGAGTTTACACACCTGATGCGATTTGCAGATTCCCTTCGATCCAAACACTCTTATTCCGCAAATCAATGATCATCACACCCTTGGTTCCCAGGCAATGTGTCAATCAACCTCGACCACCACCAGTTAGGAATGAAAGCAATACAGGTTGGAGAAAGCGACGAATACCTTAAAAGCCTCACCTATCTGCCCCCATTCAAAATAAGGAACAAATGAGATGATGATATATAGCTCTCCACAACAACAACCTCCCCAAATCCCAATATTCTCTCCTCAAATCTCTCCAAATATCCTCCATAACAACCTCCAAGACCCATTCAAATTCTCACCCAAAAGAGTTCGAAACCACCTCAAACTCCTATCGCCTCATGCTAGCAAAATAAACATCCTTTTTGCTTACAATGGGATTCGAACCCAAGCCCCCCTCAATAGCTCAACACGCCACTTGCCTCCTTGTCACAAGCTCTTTTGTGTCACATTTTGTCTTCAATTAACTAAAAGGTCTAAAGGCCAAAGTCCAGGTTCCTTTAAAAGAAAAACCAAAATAAATTGCAAGAGTCAAAACCTGAACCTAGGCTCCCTTACAACCTTAATGACACCACAACCACTAAACAACATGATTCCTTATGACATTTTTTTAACATAATAATTTAAAAGGCCTACATCCAAGCATCCAGGGTTTTATCCACTTAAAACCAAAATTTTTGCTAAAGCCCAGGCTTGAACCCAGGACTTTTCCAACTCCTCTCAGGACCCTTAACCACTAAAGCAGACATACTTTTGTACAAAGTTTCCAAACCGTTCTCTTGCTCAAGGCCCAGTACTTCTAGGCCCAAATTTCGGGGCGTTACACCTTCCCTCTCTCATGTGGCCGGCCATGCTTCAAGGAATAAGGGATGACCAAGTCTTCTCCATTTGAATTTCAAATTCAAGCTAAAAATGCCTATAGAGTGGACGGTTTCAATAGAGAAGTTGTTGGGTTGAATTTTGATTATTTTTCAACTGTAAGGACCTTCTATTAATTATCCCAAAATATATTTTGGGCAGCCACCTTTAAGTGCCAAATTTGGGCTCTTAGTTCCCCTTATTGGATGGTTCTTCAGTCCAAAAACTTAGCAGACATGCCCATCTTTCACCACTTTCTTTATTGGGTCAAGTAATCAACCTCATGCCCCAAATTGCATAGTCTTGCTATCCACATGGATAACTTGTAAATGTTCATATTTTGTTTAAATCATGTCCCCAATGGACCTTCTACATCGTGAAAAATACATACAATAATAAATTAATATGAATTAATATAAAATATGCATGAAAATCATGTAATTAAGCATAATTTCACATACTTTCTAAATTTATGTTTAAAATTACTAATTAACTAAAATTTTCTTATTTCCATAATAATTGCTTAAGATAAACATATTTATTAAGTAAAAAGGTGGTAAAAATATATAGAAAAATTTTATATAATTTCAAGTTTATGAGGGTTATTTTGGGATTTGTTTTTCTTTTTGTTTTTGGGGCAGATTCAGCCATTTTGGGCTTCTCTTATTTGGGGGTAGTTTGGGCTTGCTAGGTTTGGGTTGGGTGTTGGGTTGGTTATGTGAAGAAAAGGGAAAAAATAGGGTTTTTTTCATAAATAATATAAAATAAATTAAGAAATATCACATAGGATAAGGGGATTAGTGTTTACAGGAATAGGCTGATGTAACAGTGAAATATCAGTGTCGCCTAACCAATCGGTGGCACCTATATTTAACACCAAAAATACGAGTTTTTTAAATAGTATACGAAAAAATAAATAATATTTTTTATTGGTGTCACCGATGTGTCAGCCAGCACCCAAATTTTTTTAAAAAAAAATTGTAAGCTAGAACGGTAAAAAAAACTGGTATAATAATTTTTTTCGAGTATTGGAACTCGGGCTCGTGACCGACGAGTCACATTCGCGACAGGCCATCAGGCCGGTACCGCCTGTCCAATACCAAAAAAAATCATTATACTAATTTTTTTACCATTTCAATTTTAAAAAATATAATAAAAATATTTTTTTAAGTATAAAAGGGAGTTGGTTTGGTCCCCCAACCCCCACACAAAAATTTTGAAGCTGAAGGTCCCCCTTCCCCTGCCACCACCAAATGTAAGTTTCAATTTCCCTTCCTTTTTTATTTAATTATTATTTTTAATACCAGTTTAATATTTTTAAAGTAGATTATATTTTATTAAGAAGATAGTATTTAATTTATTATCTCCAAAAATTAAATAAAAATATTTTATTAAGAAGTTAGTATTTTATTAAGAAGTTAGTATCTTTTAGTTTTTTTATATTACAAACTTTTGGATGATTCTTTCTTTCCTCCCTCTCTACAGCTAAAGATCTCCCAAAAAGAAATCATGTATTTATTTTTTGTTATTATTATAATTATTATTAATAGTTTAAAAATTGTCTTAAAAGTTTTTTTTTTATTTTTTTAAATATGTAGTTATTTTATATTTCATATTTTTATCGGTTGATATTATTTTTAAGGTAAATTTAGATAAAATTAATAATTTAAGTATTAGTATAAAGCATTATTTTTATATTGTTTATTTGTTAAGTTGAATAAGAAAATTTTAATTATTTTTGCAGATATCGATATGAGTTCTTTAGTTACTGCAGAATATCACACAGTTAGGCCGATCCATTTATCGGTAAGAGAATGTTCTAATGTTATGAGATGCACACCTTTCATTTACCGTGTGGGGGAATGCACCATCACATTGGAGGATGTCATAATGCAATTAAGGCTCCCCATGGACAGTGATGCAGTAACTGGTACAAGCGGCATAACAGATCCTACGACTTTTTGCTATGACTTGCTTGGACACTCTCCTAGTGATGGTATCGATAAATTTATGAGTTTAAAAATTTCGTTGCTAAAGGAAAATTATGAAACATTTTCAGATTATTTGACTGATATGGAAAATATATAGGCTGCTCGGGCCTATATACTACAGCTTATTAGGGGTACTTATGCCGGATCCAAGAATAATAGAGTCCACTTGATGTATCTGCCCTTACTTTGTAATTTGCAAGGTGCTCGTTCATACAGTTGGGGTTCGACAGTACTAGCTATGCTATATCGTGTGCTTTTTCAGGTGACAAACCATATAACTGCCGATATAGGTGGCTACCTAATATTGCTACAATCTTGGACACTATATAGGATGCTATTTCTGGCATCAGTAGGTCACCAAGTACATGTGTTCCCACTTGTGAATAGGCAAATAAAATTTAAACTTGGGTTAAGACTTTTTCATGAAAATATTTTCTAACAAGTTTGGTTTATATTTTTAGATGGTATAGTTGTCCGAACATCGAAAAGTCAGAAACACTCATTATATACCGATAGATGATCGAGGGATATGTCAGGGATGGGGTAATTTATTTTCAAAAAATTAAACTATATTAATGTCTTGTAAGCTTATTTATTAAATTACATTATAATTATTATTCTAACTAGGTGTTTAATTATGCAGTTCATGTGGATGTCATATATCGCGCTGGATGTTACTTCCGTCATTCCTCTGTCGGCTAAAGTACATGCAACCGTGTGATGTGCTAGCTCACCTATTATAAATTTTTAAACAGTGGAATGGTATGCTACGATTGGGTGTTTCGTTAATTCGGGTGTAGTCAACATATTTCGGACATTCCTATACAATTGGGAAAAGATCTCCATGAAATTGACAAGAAAGGGAAACATGCAAAGAATTGGGCGTTAGAGCATCAACCATATATTGTGTTGTGGAACGCCCGGTTGGAGAAAAGGCCCTATTTAGTGTCATGTTATCCTAATTTCACTCCCTCGAGGGACTACCAAGAGTGGTACGTAAAGAATGGGTTGCCCTACTTATACGATGGTCGATTGATGTTAGTCCCCCACATATGGAATAATGAGGCCCTCTACAACCCCATCCTCGTCAGCAATCTCCTCCAACACCCAAGCCCAAGCCCCAACCCGATCTGACACCTTTGATGTCATACATACACTCGAGCGGTAGTTCCTATCATCTAGAGATGGGGGGTTGGCCCCAGTCTGAGCCGACACTTTCATTATCATACACACACTCGACTGGTAGTTCCTATCACCCGGAGATGGGGGTTGCAATTTTGCCCCAGAGTACTCAAGTTATGCAATAGACCCGGAGATGGGCGGTTGTAGTTCCTATCATTAGCAGATCTCACCAATGATGTTTGACATGTTTAACCTATCCCCACCTCAGTACTACACCTCTCATGAGCAAACGCTTGTGAGCGATGATTTTTCGAGTTTCCTTAGTACACCCCGAGGATCGCCTATGGGTAATGACACTATAGTTTTGAGTGAGACAGTCATTGACCATCGGGAGCACCTGCAACATCAAAGAAAGCCATTGCAGGGATACACCCCGCGAACAACCTCAATAAACCATAGATTTTGATGGTTTTAATTCAACTAATTCGGTTTATTATAATGTTTCATTTATTTAAAATTTGACATATTTTATTCCAAGCTAAAGTTTGTCTCATATTAATGAAATGTTTGAAACAAGTTCATGCAAATATACGTGGCCGTCAAGTAGCTAAAGTTCATTCAAATATTTTACATATTCATCTAAGAAGTTGATAAAGAATGAAAATTCAATAAAAAAAAAGAAACATAATGCACATATATGTAAATAATTTAAGTTGATACAAGAATGAAAATTCAATAAAAAAAATAGAAACATAATGCAAATATATGTAAATAATTTAAGTTGATACAAGAATGAAAATTCAATAAAAAAATAGAAACATAATGAAAATATATGTAAATAATTTAAGTTGATTCAAGAATGAAAGTTCAATACATAAATCACATTCTATTCGGTCGAGACGACTCTGCCGGGTGGTAGCCTCTATGCGGGCATTTGCTTCGATTATGACCCGCTCATTTGCATATGCCACAATGTTTAATGTTGACCCTTTCCCTTATGTCCATGTCATTTCTTATCCGATGCGGATGACCTCTGGGCTTCCTACGGAGATTGCGATCTGGGACCAACTCGAAAGTCGGCGGGGGAACTTCCCACATTGACACATCCCGCATTGTTAGGAATGCGTTTCCTCAAATACGTAACGTGCATTCTTGTGTGTATACCTCATCGATATATTGTTCAACATTTATAAAGGCATCAACGCATGCTGCAACGACGTGCACACACGGGTAATGAAATGTCTGGAATATCCCACAACCACATCACCTATTTAGGAGATCAACTCCGTATGACCTAGGCTGGATACCCAGTCAACAACCGATGGTGTCTGTCACCCGAAATGTTTCATAATGTCGAGAATATAATTGAATGCTCATAGTTCTCGCTTTTCTGCTGTTGACCGCCATTTTCATCCTAACATGATCGACGTACACAAACCCCGCATTCATTTAATTTACTTTTCTAAGCCCAATTCTCGGTATCAGTATGGCCATCCAGTAGAAAGTAACTGAGAATATAGATGCAATCGGGAGATGTCATGTACGCCACAATATCGCGTTAATGGCTCTACTAGATTGGTGGTCATATGACCATATCTCGAATCTTTATTGAAACTTCGAGCACATTGCTAGGGCTCTATACTCGAAAACCACTACTATAATGTAGTAGTCGTTTGACCATGCATATCAACTTCGAGGTCAGCCCATCTTCGTCTGAATCGATGTGGCTCCACTTCATACCCTTAACTGTTACAACATGTTATGTGTCATTTGGCAAACTCTAAACATATGGGAAATAAAAATGAGACAGGTAATTACCCACATTCACAACTTGTCTTCGCCAATCTGTATTTTTGAATTTCTTGTGGAAGTTCACCACAATGTGCCTGATGCAGTAGGCAGATCTTCACGGAATACCCGAACACCTAATTACGGAAACTAGCCCCTTTGAGTGACAACATATCTCCGCAAGTTCTCCATAAAAATTGCCACAACTCCAAGTTCTCTCCTTCGACAATGGCAAAGGCTTGGTTCCCATCTTGTGCAACTGCAATGAGAAGGATTTACGTATATTTCTCGTATAGCCATGTCTCATCTACCTGCAAAAAACAACTTACAGTAGGGAAATACCCAAATGTCCAAAATATACGGTGAAAATCTCTTTTTCCCGAATGTAGTTGGTTGCCCTGGTCGTGATAAGGCAACGTCTACAATTCAATGACAGTCCCTGGAATGTACTCTCGCATTGCGGCAATCAACCCTTGGAGTTTATTATCGAAGCATCCCAATCTCTGTACAATTTATCCATGACCATCTGTTTAGCCAACCATGCCTTCCAGTATGAAACTCAGTAGTGGAACTGTTTTTGCATTTTGGTAATCAGCACAGATACAGTAATGGTGGGGTCATCTTTAACCATTGCCAATATGCAGTTGTAGATAGTTTTTGAGTCAAGCTTTCGATGGTCCTGCATCATATGAGCAGAAGTGCATGTATGAGGCCTAACATATTTCTATATCTCCCACTTCTGGGACCTTTGAATAAATGCAGCTTGTACCCGCCACTTGCACCCTTCTGTCAACTTCCAACATTCACCAACATAGATCGTCAGTTTAGAGTCAGCCACCCTATAGTCGACAGAAACCTTCAAACTATAGCGTTTGATGGCATCAACACACTAATCTTTGCTCGTGAATCTTTGACCCATGAACAACTCTTCTGATTCAAGATCTTCTAACATCAGGTGACAAGGTAGGATGTCCAGGTACTCAGGGAACTCAAAAGCATGCGCCGCATTGGGATCAGCGATCGACATATGGGCCCCGGGATCATTGCGTATGATGATTCCATGACTCAAGTTTCTGACCAAAGGGGCATGATCATTTGCACCATATGGTCCTTTGTCGTCGATATCGTCTGGGACATCATCCAAATTAGGGTCACTAAAATCTTCACATTTATGATCAGAACAATTATTATCATTGAATCAATCTTCACCAAGCACATCAATTTCAATAAGAATTGGATGTATTTGTAATCCACCACCGTACTGATTTGAACATCCAACATTAAGATCGATGTCAAACTCATACACAGACAACCTGGGAACCTCTGTACGCAAGTCTTCAAGTCCATATTGTTGACTTAAATGTGTTATAATTTCAACGGGTTCTGCATCTTCTAACTCAGCAAATAACTGGATCGGTTCAGTGTTCAACCTCCCTAGCAGGCAATACAATGCGACCATTGTTTCAACGCCATCATCGTCCAGAAGTTCCATCTCAATAAATTTGATAGGATTTAAAAAAACTGGAAATTTGTAGAATAGTTTCGTCATCTTCCTTCCACAACGCTGAGAAATTTTTTCACTGACCTTCTCTTTCTTATCACTGATGGACACATTCTTATCGAATCTCATCCCAATTTTTTGACGAGTTTCAAAAATACAACCAACGATTGTTTCTAGAACAACACCATCAAAATGATTTGCTGCAAAAATATTGATTCTCCATTTTTTTAAACCGCAAAAACAAAATAAAAAATTTAATAAAATAACAATAAAAATATTATAATTAAACTATAGAAAATAAAATAAATTGTAATATAAAAAATTTAAAATGTCAAAACAATTAGTGAAGAAACTTAACTAATAGGAGAGGGGAGAAACTTCAGATTTTTTTCTCATTGCAATGGATGTTTAGGGTTGGAGATCAAACCAACCCCCTTTTATAATACATAATAATATAATAATCAAACATCTTCTAACGGTTTAAAAAATTGGTATAATAAATTTTTCGAATCACATCCGCGACATGCAGTCAGGTTGGTGTCGTTGATCTGTCAGGCGGGACATGCCTGACGGCCTGACGCAGACATGACTGGTCGGTCATGGGCCCGAGTTCCAATACTCGAAAAAAATTTATTATACAAGTTTTTTTTTATTTTTTCAGCTTAAAAAAATTAAAAATATTTGGGTGCCGCCTGACACATCGGTTGTACCAATAAATAATTTTTTTTATTTTTATCATTTTAGCTAAAAAAATTAAAATATTTGGGTGCTGCCTAAGACATCGGTGGCACCAATAAAAAATTATTATTTTCATTTTTCGTATACTATTTAAAAAAATTGTATTTTTTGGTGTTAAATACGAGTGCCGTCGATTGGTCAGGCTGCACCCGAAAAAATAATATTTTTTAAAATTAAAGTGGTGCCGTCGATTAGTCAGGTGGCACGATATATCATTTTTGCATTTGCATATTCTCGTAAATATTAATCCTCTTATTTTATTATGATATTTATTTTATATTATTTATGAAAAAAACCAAAACAAATAATAGCACTAAACATGGCGTGCCTACGCTATGATTGAAATCCGATTTTTGGATGAAAAATGACAGCTTCCACCAACATTCCTAGGAAACAACACGTTAAATGGAGTAAATAACAATCTTATTTTTTTTCAACCTAAATTAAACTGAATTCAAAATTAAATAAATTGAAATAAATATGGGTTCCCTTCCAAAAAGCGCTTTTGTTTAACGTCATTAGCTCGACAGCCTGAAATTTATTCGTTTGGCTCCTCGAGAATTAATTCTTTCACCACATGCACTTGGAAGTTCTCGTATGTAACACCCCTAACCCGTATCCGTCGCCAGACTATGGTTACGAGGTATTAACAGACATAGCACAATTGAATACAATTAAAACAAAGTCATAATTCACAAAGTGATTTAAAGAAATAAATATATTTTACTTCATAAAATACATCAACCGAAAATGCAAAGTCAAACATCATTTAATCTCAAAATATTATAGACACAAAACCAAATTTTTTTTATCAAATTTATTTATAAATACCAAAATCGTATATACATATTCAAAATTATTTATACAAAAACTATTTACAAAAGTTTTTCATTTTATTACCATATAACAATGCATTTCATAGCACATTTTAAACATATATATAATTGAACATTCATTTAATCTACTTATAATATGTTAGTAAAATAATTCCAAAATTTCGCATAAATACTTTCATTTATAAGTATAATATATATACCTATATATATTAATCATATAGAACTAACTCAAACATACCACATAACCATGCATCAATATAACAAGTCTCATATAATACCAAACCACAACCACAATATGCCTAATTTATCAATCAAACCAAAACCAACTAAAACACTAATTTAGCCACATTACATGGCTTTAATATAGATATACTAACAAAATAACAAATTCAACTAGTCTTAGACTATACATGCCATAGACTCAAAAGGAACTTCAACTTAAAATACCATTATCTATCGATAGTGTGATAAGCTTTTCTGACAATCCCCGATCTTGTATCAACTTCAAAAACCTATAAAACAAAGAAAATAAATAGAAGCAAACATAAATAGTAAGCCATCGATAGCTCAATAAGTTATTAGCAATTAAATTAAAGAATCATAAAATTTTCTAAGCCAATTTATTTTAAACACAAATACCACATATGCTCACTATTTAAACATGTACTTACTATAATCATTTTATTGATAATCAAATATTTACATATACTCCTCGAATGCTTATAACCAAATATTTATATTCATCAAGAACATATAACCGAATGTATATATATTACTCACAAATATATTTAACCTAACTTGTATTCACATCAACGCATATGTCCAAATGCATACATATATTTATCAAACTCTTATATTCAAATGCATATACTCATTCAAGGTATATATATATCACCCAAAACATATGTACTTATCAAATACTTTTAGCCGAATACACATATACATCAAAATATAGAACCGAATACTCACAACCACATTTTTTTTTGTATTTCATTACAGTTTATCAATGTGATCATCTAATTTCAACTGAGATATAAATATCACTTATTCAAAATTATTCGCCAACGTATAGTCTGCTAAGCTTGAAGCTTAACTCAATACACCGGCATTAAGCCTGCTAGACATTAATTAGGGCACGTTTGGTTCGCTGTATTGGATTAGAGGTGTAATGGAATAGAGGTGTAATAGCAAATCAACTGTTTGGTTGAATGTAATGGAATAGAGGCGTAATAGTAATCTTGTGTTTGGTTGAATGGAATAGAGGTGTAATAGCATAATGGAAAAAACTAAAATGACTAGAATACCCTTAGCATAAATTTGTTTTGGTAAATAATTATTGTTATTGTTATTTAAATTTTAATAAGATTATTATTATCAATAATAAATAATTTAATCATATTTAAACATAATTATTATTAAATATATTTTAATTAAAATATATAATTTAATAAAATTCTTAATAATTAGCAGAAATTTGTTTTGGTAAATTATTATTGTTATTGTTATTTAAATTTTAATAAGATTATTAATATCAATAATAAATAATTTAATCATATTTAAACATAATTATTATTAAATATATTATAATTAAAATATATAATTTAATAAAATTCTTAATAATTAATTTTCTTATATGAATTTACTCAAATCATAATATATGATACTGTAAAATATAAATTAACATAATTATTATTAAATATATTATAATTAAAATATATAATTTAATAAAATTCTTAATAATTAATATTCTTATATGAATTTACTCAAATCATAATATATGATACTATAAATGAAAATTTGAAATAATTATTATTAAATATATTTTAATTAAAATATATAATTTAATAAAATTCTTAATAATTAATATTCTTATATGAATTTACTCAAATCATAATATATGATACTATAAATGAAAATTTGAAATAATTAATATTAAATATATTTTAATTAAAATATATGATTTAATAAAATTTAAAATAATTGTAACTAATAAATTATATTTTATGAATTTGTATAATTTAAAATAATAATTATTACATATAATTTAATAATTAATATTAAATTTCATAAAGTTCTTGATAATAAATTTTCTTATATGAATTTATACAATTTAAAATAATTAATATTAAATATAATTTAATAGTGATATATAATTTCATAAAATTCTTAATAATAAAATGTTCTTATATGAATTTACTAAAATCAATATATAACTTGAGAATTATATTCCGCATAAACATAATTAACTTATATTAAGAAAAGGTTAGATGAAAATGAAATTGAACATCATAATCCATATGTTATATAGTTTTACAACATCAAAAAGTTTGAACATTGATATTTAATGGTGAGAAAGAAATCTTCTGACCCATTCCAATCGGGCAACAGAAGGTAAACTAAAGAAAACGATCATTTGAGTTGGATGATCGAGAATTTTACTCAAAGCATCATACCGCTGATCGTCGGTTAAACCTTCAATTGACCATAAGGCTGAATATAAATTTGAAGCTTTCTCTTCCATCTTTTGATGTTCTTCTGACTTCTGCTGAACTACCACCTCGGAGGCAATACTCCTACTGATTTGATCGCCAACGGCCTGGATTTTTTCCCCCAACAAAGTGGCAGCCTCATCAAATGAAGAATACACATTATCACGAGCATCAGATTTCTTCTTTCTCTTGTTTGAAGATGAGGAACCCCCTTGGTCTCTATCTCCTCGCGGATCCGTACCAGAAACATCCATGTCGTCTAAAGAGACGTCAGCTTCGCAGTCATAGAATGTGTTTCTCTCTTCATTCATATCTGTAGTATGTTCATCCTCAGCATGTATTTCTTCAAGAACATCAGCAGCTGTTTGAGCGTCTTTCCCAGTCGCCCGATCTCTTGCGTATATGGCAGTAAGCTGGTTGTAATAAGGGAAAGAACGATGTCTGAACTGAGAGGCTTCTTTGTGACTCTAAAAAAAATGAGGAAATCATATTAGTTATAAGTTTTGTAAAAAAACAAATAAATACTTGAAATACATTTTACCTTTACATAGGATTCCCAAACTGCATCTTCAGCAACAACGAGCTGCCTATGCTCGTCCCAACCAAAACCGCTATTGTTTTGGCCATTAAGCATGTCGTAGACGACTGACCATTCCCTTTTTAGGCACCTAATCCGAGATTCAATATTTGGCTTCGCCTTCAACATTGCTCTTGGTAAGGCCTTTTCTAGCATTTTTTCTAGCTCGTTCAAATAACCGGCATTGAACTCGGTATCAGCATTAAATGTTCCTACATTGTGCAAATCCACCATGCAAGAAACCAAGGCTGCATCTTCTTCTGGAATCCATTTTCTTTTGCTTCCTCGAGAAGCTTGAGAAGAATCATGTGATTGTGGAACACCTGACATAATTATCTTAAGAAAAAAAACAAATTAACATTATTTACGGTTTTTAATATCATGAATCAAAAGGTGAACAGTTTATAATATTATATCATTAGTTCAATATCATGAATCAAAAGCTTAATACTAAATTTAATGAAATAACACATGCTGAATGAAAAGATAATTAAATTATAATTCAACAAAGTTTAGTACAATACAGAATTTTATTCAAACACCACCAAAGTTTCATAAACTAGATACATAAAATAACATTAACAAATTAATTGTAACTCAATTTGTCCCTAAACCTAACTAATTTCTAGATGTTTGCCATTCATCGAACATTTGGTTGGCTAGTTCCATCCTCCAAGTAGCCCAAGCATCCGATGGATGAATATTTGTGATATTCGGTTCATCGTCATCCACCACATTAGTAGGTAATCCTTCTCCCACCTTCGCTTCAATGGGATCAATACTCATATGAGTTCGAATAAATTTATGGAGCAAACAACATGCAATAATAATTCTATTGTGCACCCTTACAGGATAAAACGATGGACTCCTAAGTATTCCCCATCTAAGTTTTAATAAGCCAAAGCATCTTTCAATGACATTACGTGCTGAGGCATGTTTCATATTAAAAAACTCTTGCGGAGAACTTAGCTGATAACCCTGACGCCACTCGTTCAGATGATATCGCTGTCCTCTAAATGGTGCAAGAAATCCCGCACAATTTGTGTATCCAGCATCAACTAGATAATAACAACCTATAAAATAAATTTTTTAATAAATGATTAATTCAGCACACAAAGTTTGATCTTAATGAATAATTCAAATTCCTCTAACTATACACTTTACCATGAGGAACTTTTAGTCCATGTCTTCTATTAATGGCATCTCGAAGCACCCATCCATTGGCAACTGAACCTTCCCAACCAGGAAGAACATAAACAAATTGCATCTCAGGTGTACAAACACCTAGCATATTTGTTGCTATGTCACCTTTTCGGGTTCGATATCTAGGTTTATCAACTGTTGGCACCCTAATCTTGATGTGGGTTCCATCAAGAGCACCTAAGCAATTCTATATCACATGATATAAAACCTTGAGTTAGAATACTAATTTAAATCTAAGTCAACTAAATGTTGTACAAGCTATATATAAAACTCAGTCTAATACCTTAAACCATTTCCACCTTGTGTCAGAAGAATCGGCTGTAATTGGCTCCGGCTTTTTAAATAAGACATCTTGTAAGCGTATGACAGCATTTAAAACACTATGAAATGCTCTGCTAACAGTTTCCCCGGACCTTCTAAAGTGATGCTTGATAACTCGATTTTTCAGGTGATGGGAGATGATATGTAAAAACATTGCTACTTGCTCATCAACAAGCATGAACCTTGACGACTTCAATCCCCCTATCGATTCTAACATCTCACATAGTTTAAAAAGGGCAGTTCTATTCATCCTAACTTGTTCAATACAAGTCTCGTCACTAGCATATACAAGCCTCTTCACATAATCCCGTTTTGCATAAAAATCTAAGGTATAGGACCTAATCCTTGGTCTATAAGTCTGTAGACTAAGGCTGGCACCCATTCTAAATAAGAACCAAATCGCAATTCTACAGATTTCCAACCATATTGTCAATGCAAGACCAATTCTTTTACGCCTCACACTTTGTGCAATTAAAGGCAGACGAGTCATTACTGCAACATATTAAAATTAGAACACACTATCAATGAATTGAAGTTGCAATTACACATTATCAAATAAAAATAAACAATACAAATTTAGAACACACGAAGCAAAAAATTATCTACTAAATGATATCGTTGCAACAAAGTTAGAGATTTTGGTTGGCCAAATTTTTTTTAACAAAAAAATCCTAAAAGGATTAAATTGTATTACTAAATAATTAGAAGGTTTAATACTGCAATAAATCTATTTTATTCAAGGGAAGCTAGATCCCTACTTGCCCTCCCTTATATTAACTATAGTAATTAAGGTATCAAAACTTGTTTATTTTGTAAAGCAACAAATTTTGTGGTATGATTGAGAAAAATATTTTGTTAAGCAACAAGGTTTGGTTTGTTTTAGTACTTTATTTAATAATAATGTTAATTGAAAAATCATACATACGACTCCATTTTATGATTTCACATTATTGACCACTTTGAAAACAAATTTATATATAATTTTCCTTATTTTAATTATTAAAAAAGGGTTCAATAAATATGAATTTGGAGACCCAAGTTTAAGTAGATTTCCTTCACATGGTAGGTTCAAATGTGAAAATATTTTCTAAGCAACATTATTTATTTTTATAAGAATGAGGATTTACTTTAATAATCTTCTTTCTCTTGTTTTAAAACTTTTACCACATTTTAAATTTAAATTTCTTTATTAAAATATTAAATTTCTTGATTTTTAATAAAATATTAAAGTCCTTATTTTAAATATTGATTAGTCCTTATTTTAATAAAATATTAAAGTCCTTAATTTAATTATTGATTATTCCTTATTTTAATAAAATATTAAAGTCCTTATTTTAATTATTGATTAGTCCTTATTTTAATGAAATATTAAAGTCCTTATTTTAATTATTGATGTAATTATTTAAAATCAAGTGAATCAACTAAAAATTTACTAATAATCGAGTGCTTATTTATATAATTTAGCAAAAAATATTATAGAATACAACTTATTTTAAAATATATATTTTATCAAGGAATGTTTAATTTTTTTTTCGAATTTGATTTTCCGAGTTACAAGATCCCATTAGCTATAAATAATGTATCATTTTATCGATTATATTAGAATTTTAACTTCCACTCTCAAAATAACTTTGATTATTATTATTTATGATTAATAAAATATAAACTTATATATTAAAGATAATGTGACATTAGGAAAACCAAAGAGACAAATTTGTATAATATGGAATCCATTATAAACATAAAAGGCCCTATCTATTTTGTTGATTTTCATTCACTGGCATTCAATATTCATAGTTTAATTATATCAATCACATCTTATTTATATAGAATTAAATGCAGGATTGTGATCCCATTTAATTTCAAATTTATAATATTCTTTCAATTATTTGAAAATCTTAAACAAAATATCCGACATTAATGTACTAATAAATTACAACTTTACTAGTATATGTTAATAGACTTCAAATATTTTATTTTCATATGGAAATATAGGTATTCTTTTGTACTTTTTAAAAACTGTTCAAAGAAATTTACCAGAACAACCAATTTACTCATATTTCATATTACAAAAGGACCTTTATAATACTTTTAGTAAAACTTCAACATTCTCGAAGATAAATGTAATATACTTGAGTTGAATTCAAATAGTAATAAGTTTAAATCGAAATTAACTCCTCGATGTTCGACACAAACAGATTATAATCATTTTATAAATTTTTAGCACCGAAATTCGACCGATTTTAATTGGTGTAAATGAAAACATATCATCAATCACACGTTTTGATTTAATCTCCATTTTAGCAAATCGGAAAAATCCAATTTTTATTTTAAGATCTAAATTTATTATTATCTTAATTCACTTATATAAATTTACTATCAATTATTATTAATAGTGAATTATCAACCAAACGGTTTAATCACGTGTATCTCATGTATCTAAGAACACAAATAATGAACATGTCCTACAAGTAACTCGTTTTCGTCACTAGCATATCCATTTTCATATTCTACTGACTAACAAATCAAGAACAAATCAAGTAAATTGTTTTCATATTCTACTGACTAACATAAACAAATTCAATTTCCAGCAGACAATCAAAACAATTTCCAGAACAAATCAAGAACAATATCAAAACAAATGCAATAATTTTCAGTTTCATCTTCTAGTCACTAACAAATCAATACAAATCAATAACATTGTCCAGCAGACTATCAAAACAATTTTCAGAACAAACTAACAAAATCGAAATCACCTATAAATTCTTCAAATATGAAGCAAGCAATCTCATATTTCCAGTCACACAGGCTGACTTTGAATAGAAAACCATGGTCGCACACATCTAAAAACAATACAAGGCCTGTTACATTAAAATATATAAATCCAAAACTGCTAAGATATATATATCTAAATGGCAATGGCCAAAACTGCTAAGATTTAGCTTTTATTTTATGCAAAATGATACAATATAAATAAAACTTTAAACTGAAGCCAACAAATTTTGACATCTAAGCTAAGGGATCAAAGATTAAATCCATTTTGTCCACTGCTTTTGAGACTATGCATGCAATGCATGTATATCTACCCCTCCCTACACCAAAAACCATATATGCTAAAATGCCATTAAAGTCTAATCGCCTATTTCTTTCCCATTATTTATCATATTTACAAGATTTAATCAGACATAAGCAAAAATCAGTGAAATTAATCCCAGCACTGTATCTTCCTGTGCTAAATGATGAATAACATAATAAACGGAATCAATGATAACAGAGACCGAGATAACAAATCTATATTTCAATCATATACATGCACAACAGATGAAGATAAACATCTCTTTTACTTCAATGATATATGATGACTCAAAGGGAAATAAACAGTAATAGAAAATAAATAGCAATAGAAACATGCAATCGGGGAAACTAACCTGTACTGACTTGATCGGGGCAGAGATATATGAAGAACAACCTGTAATCGAAAAAGGGGAAACCGATTAGGTTAACAGTGCAATAATCGATGAAGAAGTCACTGCACTAACAAGGCAGTGATTCGAATCTGCTAACATGCAGAAAAAATCTAAAGACACTACAAGGCAGCCATTGAAACTAATTACAGAGAGAAAAAGAGAGTTAGAAAAGAAAAGAAAAGAAAAAAGAGAGTTGAAACTCATTACAGTGATTCGAAACCTTTACCTTTCAGTTGCAGTAACCTGGAGACCCACCAACTGAGAGCAATCAAAAGAGTGACAGAGAGAACAAGAAAAGAAAAATGTCGACTGGTTGAGAAGGCAATCGAAAGAGTGGCAGAGAGAAAAAGAATAGAAAAGAAACGGAGGGAGCAAATCGGCAAAAAAGAGGCGTAATGAACTGGGAGCAAATCGGCAGAAAAGAAAAGCAAAGAAACAAGGAAGGAAATCGGATGAAGGAACAGAAGAGAAACAAAGGGGATCGAGGGAGGGTAAATCAGGGAGGTGATGCTGAATCGGTAGCTAATCTGGGCAAAAGAGGGGGAATAGAAATCGGTGGTTTTCACCGATTAGGAAGGTAATGGATTACACGTGTATTACCAATACATCAAACCAAACGACGGAATAAAGCCGGATTAGGTGGGGCCCACCGATTAGGGGTGTATTGGCTATGCCAATACACCAAACCAAACATGTTGTAAGTCTGTAAAGTTCACCGGCATTAAGCCTGCTAGACATTAAGCCTGAAAAATTCACCGGCATTAAGCCTGCTAGGCACAGAACCTGAATATCACAAATACGAATGTAATTTCTCATATAACTCTTACTAGCAATACACATGTTCAAAACATCTATGTATAATTCATGTAACATTAATCTCACGTCAAGAAATTGGCAAACCATAGTCGAATTATATCAGTACTTAAAATTCATACTTTTAACTCAACTCAAGTAATTGTATATACATTTATATCCATTCGAACCACACACATTCATATATATATATAGTTCATATCTTAAATTCATTTCAAGAATTTATATATGTACATACAACTATGTTTAACCTCATACATTTTCATGTATGTTTTTCACATCTTTAATTTAACTCGAAAACTTATACTTGTATATATACATTTATAACATACATACCTTTAAATCAATTCCAAAAATTCATTCAAATATATACATATATATGTTGGGACTTCGTATATATAAATTTATAACTTCTATACTTCAATTAAATTCAAGAACTTATATATGTGTATACATATATATTCGAACAATATGTATATATATATCATTCACAGTTTAATTAAATTCAATCTATGTACTTTTTATCACAGCTCATTAAGAATACAATAAATATACATGTATATATACTGATCTAAAAATATTAAATTGCTAATAGACTTACCTCGGACAGTGTAAAAATCGAAATCAGACAATTAGTCGACGACTTTAACTTTTCCCCGATCAAACTCTGATTTCTTTGGTTCTTGATCTAAATATATTCAAAATGAGCTAGTTTAAATATTATTACATTTAATTTAGTCCAAAAACACATAAATAGGTAAATTACCATTTTACCCCTAACATTTACACTGTTGCAATTTAGTCCCTATTGCATAAAACACAAAATACACAAAATTTGCCCACACTATGATAGGGCCGAATGTTCATATACTTCATACTAGTCCACACATTTCTTTTATTTCACATTTTAGTCCCTCAAAAATTTATTTTCACAATTTAACCCTATTTATTCAATTTCACCAAAAATTCAACGACAAAACATATTAATCTAACACCTATATTTCATATTTCATCAACTAACATCATAAAACTCAAACATTCATCAATGGCATATTCCAAAATCATCATCAATTCACAAAATTGAAACATGGGTTTTGAAGAACACAAAGCAATGATCTCAAAAACGTAAAAATTGTCAAAAACCAAACAAAGAACTAACCTCAATCAAGCTTCAATATTGCCGAATGGAACTATGTTTTCTTTCTTTTTCTCTTGTTTAGTTTCGGCTAAGGAAGAAAAATAATAACCATGGCTTTGTTTAATTTTATTATAACATATATATTAACAATTTATTAGTTTACTAACTTAACCTTTAATATAAAATATATAACATATAATTCAAGGTCATTCTTGACCATTGCCACCCACTACCAATAAAATGGTCTAATTGCCACATAAAGCCTCCATTTTATAAAGTCAACAACAATTAAGTACTTTCTTATTTAACCATCAAATTTTTATTTTACACTATTAAGCTCTTTTTTTTCAAATTAAGCACACAAACAATAAAATAAATTCACGAAACTTTCACACATGCAAATTCACACATAATTAACACATAAAAAATATTAAAATATTTTTTGACCTCGGATTTGTGATCCCAAAACCACTATTCTAATTAGGGTCAAAATCGGGTTGTTACAACTCTCCCCCCTTTAGGGATTTTTGTCCCTGAAAATCTTACCGTTGAATAGGTGTGGGTACATTCTTTCATTGTATCCTCTGGCTCCCAGGTTGCTTCCTCAACTCCGTGTTTATGCCACAGTACTTTAACTAACGGAATTTTCTTATTTCGTAACTCTTTAACCTCACGAACCAGAATGCAAATCGGTTCTTCTTCATGTGACATATCAGATCTAATCTCAATCTCTGACGGGCTAATCACATGTGTAGGATCGGATCGGTATCTACGAAGCATCGAAACATGGAATACATTGTAAATCTTTTCTAGCTCAGGTGGCAACAGCAATCTATAAGTAACCGGTCCGACACACTCTATAATCTCATACGGTCTAATGAATCTCGAACTCAATTTGCCTTTACGACTGAATCTGAGTATTTTCTTCCACGGTGAGACTTTCAGGAAGACTTTATCTCCAATCTGAAACTCTATATCTTTTCTCTTCAAGTCTGTATATGACCTCTGACGATTCGGTGTTGTTTTCAGACTATCCCGAATCACTTTCACTTTCTGCTCAGTTTCTTTAATCAAATCGACGCCGTGTATCTTATTTTCACTAAGCTCGGTCCAATACAATGGTGTACGACATTTACGACCGTACAAAGCCTCGTAAGGTGCCATTTTGGTACTAGATTGAAAGCTATTATTATACGTAAATTCAATCAAAGGAAAGTATCGTTCCCATGTATCTTCAAACTCAAGAATGCAACATCTCAACATATCCTCTAATACCTGAATGATTCATTCAGACTGACCATCTGTTTGCGGATGGAAAGCTGTGCTAAAGTACAGTTTCGTTCCTAAAGCATCTTGCAGTTTCTTCTAAAACCGCGATGTGAATCTCGGATCTCTGTCCGAAACAATAGAAATAGGTACACCATGCAACCTCACAATCTGAGACACATATAATTTAGCTAGCTTATCAAGCGAATAATCTGTGCGAACCGGAAGAAAATATATCGATTTAGTCAATCTATCCACAACAACCCAAATTGCATCTTTCTTGTATTACCTGGATAATCGACTATTATGAGCTTCATTCAAGATAATCTAAATTAATTCTGAATTTTTTAGAATGCATAATCGGTTTCTAAATCTCAAACAATCCTCATCATCAACTAGAAACTCTGAATCAACATCCAAGTCACACTGAACCCGTTTTGCAATTAAATCATCATTGGCTTTCTAAGCTTCACAGATCTGTTGAACAAAAAGTGGTTTTGCTTTTAACTCAGCTATTATCACACCATCATCAGACATAGCTATATGCGCGTTCATTGCAATCAAAGAAAACAGTGATTTTCGACTTAGGGCATCAGCAACAACATTAGCTTTTCCCGGATGATAATCAATCACAAGTTCGTAATCTTTTAACAACTCTAACCACCGTCGCTATCTCAAATTCAGATCTTTCTATGTCATCAAGTATTTCAAACTCTTATGATCAGAGTAAACATGACATCTCTCACTGAACAAATAATGGTGCCATATCTTTAATGCAAATACAATAGCTGCCAACTCTAGATCATGTGTCGGATAATTCTTTTCGTGCAGTTTTAGCTATCTCGAGGCATAAGCTATGACCTGACCTTCATGCATCAATACACAACCCAGACCATTCAAATATGCATCACTATAAATAACAAATTCTTTTCCTGATTCAGGCTGAACTAATACTAGAGCTTCAGTCAACAAGGCTTTCAACTGGTTGAAGTTTTCCTGACACTTTTTCTGACCACTCAAATTTAACATCTTTCTATAACAACTTCGTCATCGGAGTCGCAATCATAGAAAAACCTTTCACAAACCGTCTATAGTAGCCAGCTAGTCCTAGAAAACTTTGAACTCCAGAGACATTTCTCGAAGGTTTCCAATCAAGTATAGCTGAAACTTTACTCGGATCAACTCTAATACCCGATGCTGATAGAACATGACTTAGAAAACTGACTTCATGTAACCAGAACTCACATTTACTAAACTTTGCATACAACTGTTTATCTCGTAAAGTCTGTAACACAAGTCTCAGATGTTCAGCATGCTCGGTTTCATCATGAGAGTAGATCAAAATGTCATCTATGAATACTACCACAAACTGATCCAGATACTGTCTAAAGATCTGATTCATCAAATCCATGAAAACAACAGGTGCGTTAGTAAGTCCGAAAGGCATAACCAGGAGCTTGGAATGTTCGTACCTCATTCGGAAAGCTATCGTTGGCACATCAGAGTCTTTAACTCACAACTGATAGTAACCCGATCTCAAATCTATCTTCGAAAACACTGAAGCCCCTTTTAGCTAATCGAACAAATCGTCAATACGTGGCAACAGATATTTATTCTTTATAGTCACCTTATTGAGTTGTCTGTAATTAATGCACATTCTCATCATTCCATCTTTCTTTTTCACAAATAGAATTGGCACACCCCAGGGAGAGAAATTCGTTCGTGCGAAACCTCTATCTGTCAACTCTTGCAACTGTGCTTTCAACTCTTTTAATTCAGTCGGTGCCATACGGTACGGAGCTATCAAAATCGGAGTCGTCCCCGATACTAACTCAATACCAAACTCTACCTTTCGAATAGGTGGCAGACCCGACAATTCTTCGAGAAACACATCCGAATACTCACACACAACTGGTACAGATTCAATCTTCGTTTCAGTCACTTTACTATCAAGAACATATGAAAAGTAAGCTTCACAACCTTTTCTTACATATTTCTGAGCCAACATCGAGGATATCACTGTCGATAAACCATTCAGATCATTAGGTTCAATCCGAATAATCTCGTCATTCTGGCATCTTAAATCAATAGTCTTTCTTTTGCAGTTAACCACAGCATCATGTAAAGTCAACCAATCCATACCCAGAATAATACAAACTCGTCGAATGGAAACAACATCAAGTCAGCTGGAAAACACGAATCTCGAATCACTAACGGACAATTCTTACACACTTTATCAACCAAAACACACCGGCCTAGGGGGTTTGATACTCTAATCACAAACTCTGTAAACTCAACAGGTAAAGTCTTACTGGATACTAAAGTCTCACACACATATGAATGAGTCGAACCAGGATTAATCAATGAAATAACATTAGTATCATAAAGAGTGAACGTACCAGTAATGACATCTAGGGAAGAAGCCTCCTTACGAGCGCGGATGGCATATGCTCTGGCAGGTGCACAAGCCTCAGATCGAACTGCCGTGTCTTTTGTCCCTTTTTGGCTACCACTGACATTACATGTATGTCTGGGTGGTCTACCTCGTACTGACACATTACTCAATCTGGTACTCTGAACAATGTTTTGCTCGGCTAACATCGAACACTCCCGAATAAAATGATCCTTCGATCCACACTTAAAACAAGACCGATCATGCAATCTACAATCGTCAAAGTGATTAGGTTCTGATGAAACATTAAACTTCACAATTTCCATTTTAATGAACCTTTCGACCAACTTTTTAAATGTAGTGCAGTTTTCGATTGAGTGACCCGTTATTCCCACGTGGTACTCGCATTGGGCATTCTCATTATACCATTTTGGGAATAGAGGTTGCACGAGTTCTAAGTAGGACGGAGACACCATCAAAAAAATTCTAATACAACACCTTATATGTAATCGGGATAGGTGTGAATTGGAGCCTTTCTGTATTCGGCCTCCAGTTGGATTCCTGCCTTGAAGAGCCTTGATAGCTAATAGTTACAGTCCTCAGCTGACCTACAGTGACTGATTTGGAATGCTTGGTGCTCAGGTTATTCACTTCATTTTCCCTATTTCTCGTGGTTGATATTTTGATGCTTTCTCCTACGTCTATCTTCTCACTCCTTATCGTGTTTTCGATTATCTCGCCAGACATTGCCATATCTGAAAAGCTCATGGTAGCGTTTTCCAACATGTGGTTGATGAACGGGGCTTTCAGAGTATTGATGAAACGCATCGTCATTTCTTTCTCCAAAAGTGGTGGCTGGACTTGTGTTGCTACCTTTCTCCATCTTTGGGCATATTTCCTAAAGCTCTCACCTTACTTCTTTTCCATATTCTGTAATGTAATTCTGTCGGGTTTCATGTTTGTTGCATGATTATACTGCTTCACAAAAGCTTGTGCTAAGTTTTTCTATGAATTGATTTTAGCACGGCTCAATTGGTTGTACCATTTTGCTACTGACCCGATCAGACTGTCTTGGAAGCAATGTATTAATAACTGGTCATTATTAACATATCTTATCATCCTTCGACAGAACATCGTGATGTGAGCTTCAGAACAACTAGTCCCGTTGTACTTTTCAAACTCTAGAGTTTTGAACTTTGGCTGGAGTACTAGATTTGGGACTAGGCTTAAGTCCTTAGCCCAACCCCTCAATGGTAGTCAGCATTTTCCATTGCTTTAAATTTTTCTTCCAGCCATCTGCATTGGTTCTTAAGTTGTTTCGATAGATCTACCCTTGCCTTTTCTATTTCTGCCACCTCATCGAGATCAGGAACAACGGGATTAGTTGGGTTATTCCCTGAATTAAAAACTGAGCGTACAGAGGTACCGGCCTGATATTGTTGAGGCCTGATCGTAACAGATGGTCCTCGTGGGTACACCTTAGGTTGTGTCTGAGTATTTATCGGGGTGAAACCCGGAGGTTCATCATTATCATCTCCAGAATTGACCATAGGGCTTTTCCCTTTTTCTAGCCCCCCGGTTAATAATTGGGTCAATTGATCCATCATATTCTTTTGGGACTCTAACATTTGGCCCCTCATATCTTGCTAAATTTTGGTCAATTGCTCCTGCATTTGCATTTGCAACTGGTCTTTCATTTCCCTTTGAATATGTTCTAACATTTCCAATCTTTGGTCTATTACTTTTGTTCTTGTGCGAGTACTGTAACGATGCTTAGTCGATAGACTTTTTTTTGGGTTTCCAGGTTAACTGAAATAATTTTACCTAATTAGGGTCCTTTTGTGAAAATCTAATGTATATGATGCACTGTAATGCAGATGCATGGAATGAATGGAAAAAGAAAGAGAGGCATTGATTCTGAATTCAATTCCATTAGAATAATCTTTCTAGAAAACAAATTTCTTTACATAAAACGGATTACATATGCTGCTTTGCCCTCATATTCTAGGCGAAGACATCGATCTTTTTTTTCATATCCGAATGCTAGGATCAAATCTTGCGAATTTTCCAAAATCTATCTCTTCTATCTCCTTTTTGTTTGATTCGAGCCACGGTCTATTGCTCACTCCGCGATGCTCTTTAGTTTCTTTGAGACGTGACAGCTCTCGAATAATCCTTGTCAATTTGAATCCTCAGGCAGCAAAGCATAATTGTATATTCCTCCACGAACTTCCAGCATTCTCTCGTTGTGTTTAATTAGACCATATTTGGGCAGTCACATTATATTCCAATTTATCAAGAAATTCGTTTTCCATGACAAACTTTTTTTATTTAGCAATCAAATTTGAATCAACACCTCTTTTCTATGATGAAAATGCAAAGCAATCATAAACAAAACAAAACAAAATATGTGACAGCCCAAAATTGACCCTAGTCGGGAAGTGGTTTCGGGACCACAAAATCGAGTCATAAAAATAATAAATTGCTATATTCTATGCTTATTATGTGTGTGCATGAGTATGTGGAAGTTTCATTCTCTAATTTTGCCAATTGCATGAGAAATTATTAAATAGGGATCAATATGAGACATGGTGAAATATGATAGACTAATTTTAAATGGTTTATTAGTGCATGTCAACACAAGGGTGGACTTGCATGTCAAATTGCCCAATTTTCTTTATAGTGGCCGGCCAAGATGGGTGTTGATGGGCAAATATATATGTTTAATTAGTTATTAAAATAAGAAATGGCATTATGTGAGAAAAAAATAATATTAGTGAAATAAAGTAAAGAAAACAAAGAGGAAGGAAGGCTCATCTTTCGTCTTCTTCATTGCCGAAATTGAGAAAGGAAAGATTGAAAAAAGAAACCAAGGCATTCGGCCATGGCTAGTTCAAGGGAAAGGTATGCATTGTGATTTTATTTTAATTGATGTTGAGATTAAGTTGATAAGTGTATAGTCTAGTTAACCCATAGCTAAATTCATGAATTCATTGTTGGGAGATAAGAATGGAAGTTGCCGTATGTATGGGTATATATGCACTTTGGAAAGGAGATTTTTGGGTGTTATTTGAGTTCTCTTTATGTATGTATGTGCATGAGTATTCGGTCATGTTATAGATTCATGTTGAAAAATGTTAATGATATATGTGTCATATAAATGTACTTGTGAATGAACTTGAGAATATCTAAATTATAGGTTGGAGGTGCTGAATGTAGTGTTGGATGAGTTTGGGGAAAAGTGCCATGTATTTTCGGATCACAAAAGTCTCAAATATTTGATGACTCAAAGAGACTTAAATCTGCGACAAAGACGTTGGCTTGAGTTGTTGAAAGATTATGAGCTTGTCATTGATTACCACCCGGGAAAGGCTAATGTGGTTGCGGATGCCTTAAGCCGGAAATCACTGTTTGCTTTACGAGCGATGAATGTGCACTTGTCTGTTCTACCCGACAATGTGATAGTAGCTGAATTAAAGGCCAAACCATTATTGATTCGTCAAATTCGTGAAGCTCAAAAAGTCGACGATGAATTGGTTGCAAAACGGGTTGAATGTATTCCGAATATGGAATCCGAATTTCAAATTGATGACGACGATTGTTTGAGGTTCAGAAGTCGGTTGTGTGTTCCAAGAAATTCAGAACTCATATCGATGATTCTAAACGAAGCCCATTGTAGCCGAATGTCAATTCACCCGAGGAGTACGAAAATGTACAACGATTTGAAACGTTGGTTTTGGTGGCATGGTATGAAACGAGACATCTCCGACTTTGTTTCGAAATGTTTAATATGTCAACAAGTGAAAGCGGAACATCAAGTGCCTTCAGGATTACTTCAGCCGATCATGATACCCGAGTGGAAATGGGATCGAGTCACAATGGACTTTGTGTCCGGACTGCCATTGTCAGCAAGTAAGAAGGATGCGATTTGGGTTGTTGTTGATAGACTGACTAAGTCGGCTCACTTTATCCCCATGCGTACGGATTTTTCATTGGATAAACTAGCCGAATTGTATGTTTCTCAGATTGTGAGATTACACGGGGTACCTAATTCTATCGTGTCGGATAGAGATCCGAGATTCACCTCGCGATTTTGGAAGAAATTGCAAGAAGCTTTGGGTACCAAGCTGCATTTTAGCACCGCTTTTCATCCACAAACCGATGGCCAATCTGAGCGGATAATTCAAATACTCGAGGATATGTTGAGATGTTGTGTTTTAGAGTTCTGTGGTTCATGGGAAAGATATCTGCCTTTGATCGAATTCGCTTACAACAATAGTTTTCAGTCAAGCATTAAGATGGCACCTTACGAGGCTTTATACGGTCGTAAATGCCGTACCCCATTATTTTGGACTGAACTTAGTGAAAGTAAGATCCTTGGGGTTGATTTGATTAAGGATGCCGAGCAGAAAGTCCGAGTAATTCGCGAAAGTTTGAGAACCGCTTCGGATCGTCAAAAGTCGTATGCGGATTTGAAAAGAAAAGACATTGAATATCAGGTTGGAGATAAAGTATTTCTCAAAGTTTCACCCTGGAAGAAGGTGCTTAGATTTGGTCGTAAGGGCAAATTGAGTCCGAGGTTCATCCGTCCGTACGAAATCTCCGAACGAGTTGGTCCAGTTGCGTATCGATTGATTTTGCCACCTGAACTTGAAAAGATCCACGACGTCTTTCATGTTTCGATGCTTCGACACTATAGATCTAATCCATCGCACATAATTAGCCCATCAGAGGTTGAAATTCAAGCCGATATGAGTTATGAAGAAGAACCAATGCGTATCCTAGCTCGTGAAGTGAAGGAGTTGCGAAACAAAAGGGTTCCGCTAGTAAAGGTGTTATGGCTCGAACACGGGATCGAGGAAGCTACTTGGGAAACCAAGAGCTCGATGAAAGAACGATACCCAAACTTATTTACCGGTAAGATTTTCGGGGACGAAAATTTCTTAAGTGGGGGAGAGTTGTGACAGCCTAAAATTGACCCTAGTCGGGAAGTGGTTTCGGGACCACAAAACCGAGTCATAAAAATAATAAATTGCTATATTCTATGCTTATTATGTGTGTGCATGAGTATGTGGAAGTTTCATTCTCTAATTTTGCCAATTGCATGAGAAATTATTAAATAGGGATAAATATGAGACATGGTGAAATATGATAGACTAATTTTAAATGGTTTATTAGTGCATGTCAACACAAGGGTGGACTTGCATGTCAAATTGCCCAATTTTCTTTATAGTGGCCGGCCAAGATGGGTGTTGATGGGCAAATATATATGTTTAATTAGTTATTAAAATAAGAAATGGCATTATGTGAGAAAAAAATAATATTAGTGAAATAAAGTAAAGAAAACAAAGAGGAAGGAAGGCTCATCTTTCGTCTCCTTCATTGCCGAAATTGAGAAAGGAAAGATTGAAAAAAAGAAACCAAGGCATTCGGCCATGGCTAGTTCAAGGGAAAGGTATGCATTGTGATTTTATTCTCATTGATGTTGAGATTAAGTTGATAAGTGTATAGTCTAGTTAACCCATAGCTAAATTCATGAATTCATTGTTGGGAGATAAGAATGGAAGTTGCCGTATGTATGGGTATATATGCACTTTGGAAAGGAGATTTTTGGGTGTTATTTGAGTTCTCTTTATGTATGTATGTGCATGAGTATTCGGTCATGTTATAGATTCATGTTGAAAAATGTTAATGATATATGTGTCATATAAATGTACTTGTGAATGAACTTGAGAATATCTAAATTATAGGTTGGAGGTGCCGAATGTAGTGTTGGATGAGTTTTAAAGAATAAAAATTTAGGTGACTAGAGGTTAATGACATTCGGCCAAAGGCTTGTGTGCTAGCAAAATCGGTATAAATGTTGTTCGATGTGTTGAATTGAGTAAGTTAGAGGTTGGAACACTTAAGGATTTGGCATCTCTATGACATTAGATATAAATGTATGAAAGGCTAAGTTTAAGTAGTAAGGCCGAATAGGTTATAGATAAGGCACTTGTGAGTCTTTGGCCAAGCAATTGACAAATTAAATTAGAGTTCTTGTGACGTATAATGTCAAGTCTAACTTGGTATATTTGGCCACCTAATTAAGTACATCGGTGGTGTTGAATGTAATCTTACACATTCGGCCATATGGGGTAAAAATGGGTCGAGTGTTCATGAGATGAAATTAGGTGTTTAAATAATGTTATAGTTGACATTGTGCATATATACATGCATTCGGCCATCTAATTGAGTATGAAGGTGGTGTTAAATCTAATTGTGATGCCCATTCCGAAGTATATATATACATATATATGTATATACACATAAGTATGCCCATTTGTGATGTTACCTTTAATTATGTGTATAATCGACTAAATGGGTAATTAGTGAGGATGGTTGCCAAATATACAAACATACATGGGCATGTGTAATTGAATTATGAATGTTTAGCAAGATGGTTAAACTAGTTGATTTATTGATTAAGCTCAAGGAGTTAAAGGAGGAGAATCAAGCTAAGGCAAAGAAAAGATCATCGAGTAGCCGAGTTGGAACCGTCCTACCCAACACAAAGTAAGTCATTAAGCATATAGTTTGTATTAATTTAAATGATCATAACGTCTATGTAATGATGCTGAATGGAATGATAAATATATATATACATGTATGTATGTGGTGATGAAAGTGTTGGATGAAGAGAAAAGAGGTGAGATGTATTGAGTTGTTGATCTCGGCACTAAGAGTGCGGGTATAAACATTTATGATCATGAGATTGGCGCTAAGTGTGCGGGTTTAAATTGTACAGCACTAAGTGTGCGAGTTTGATTATGTAGCACTAAGTGTGCGAGTTTGATTATGTAGCACTAAGTGTGCGAGCTTGATTATGTAGCACTAAGTGTGCGAGCTTGATTATGTAGCACTAAGTGTGCGAGTTTGATTATATAGCACTAAGTGTGCGAGTTGATTATATAGCACTGAGTGTGCGGACTTAATATATATTTTTGAAACACTATGGGCACTAAGTGTGCGACATTATTGAGTTAATCACGGACAGCGGATCGGGTAAGTACCTTGAGTTCGTGACTACTAGGCGCTATGTTTATATTTGAAGTTGAGCTTGGTAAGTTTCAACCTATGTGACAATTATAATTGAAGTCACGTACATAAGATTTATCGTGGAATAGGTGAAAGGTCGTTTAGTGATATGATTGTAACGAAAATAAAATGATGTATGAAAATGCCTCGAATAACCTATTGATTAGTATATGGAATGTGAATGCATGACTTGGTATGAGATTGAACCGATAGGTTTGAGGAACTATGGTATGGTTCGGTATGAATGGAGTAACTAGCCTCGTTCCATTTTGCTTCCTATTGTGATAATGTTATTAATGGATGGTAGTGCATTGCTTATGACTTACTGAGTTATATACTCACTCGGTGTTTCCTTGTCACCTATTTTAGGTTTCTTGGACTCGTCTCTTTTTGCGTGATCGGGCCGTCATTGGAGTCATCACACCGGCTAGCAAGTTTTTGTACTTTCTTCTTAGTCGGCTTAGGAGAACATTTCGGCATGTATAGGCTATTATGTTGTGTTTGAACTTTGGTATGTAAACTTTTAGCCATGCGAAAATGGCATAAATGTTCGGTTGGGTTTGGTTTCATAACGTTAGGTCGTAAATCTTGATAATTCGACCTTTTTATGCCATATGTCATGGTTGATTATTTTGGTGTTAAAATTCATGATATGGCAATAGTGTAGTAGGGAGATGTTTGACAATGATTAGCCTTTGGCATGGCTAGTCATGATCATAATTGGTGATATGTATGATGAATTACTAGTTAGATCAAGGAGAAATCACGAAATAGGCATAGTTGCTTTCGTAACAGATGCTGGCAGCAGCAGTGACGTGAGATTGAAAAATCACTAAAAATAGTAGGAGTGGAATTAATTAATGAATAAATTATGTAATCGAAGCTTGATGAGTCTATGTTCATATAGAAGTAACGAAATGATCATATGGACAGTATGTTAAGAGATATTCAGGTTCTCGTGAGACAGGGCCAGAACGGTTTCTGGATTCCCTGTTCCAACTTTTGAAATTCATTATAAATTAAGCAGAGATAATTAGGAGTCATGCCATATATGTACAGATTCCTCTCTGAGTCTAGTTTCTATAGAAACAAATGGAATCGGTATTGAAGCTCTGTGCAGGGAGATATCCAAGTCGTAATGCGCAAAGGTCAGTGTAGTCGATCCCTGTAACATGGGAGACTTTGACTAATAAACTGTACTAATTGGCCCGACCAAAAATTCTACAAAAATCCTACCATATAGGTATATGAGTCTAGTTCCAGGGAAAATTTACGGAACTGGATTTCGAGTTTCAGAACTCAAGATACGATTTTTAAAGCGACTAGTACGCAGATTGGCAGCTTGCCTGGGAAATGTCAAATAAGTGGTTTGAAGCCTGTTAACACCTCGTGTTCGACTCCGGCGACGGTCTCGGGTTCGGGGTGTTACAAAATATGTCAGTACAAAAGAAATAAACAACAGAATAGAACACTTATCTGGGTGACCACTAGGGTTTGGCGCGACTTTACCTAGGGTAGGTTCTTAGGGCTCTCTATATGCGGTTCGGTTCTAAGGCAAGGGTACCTAAATTAGCAGATTCCTCGATCCTCACCCATTATAGGCTCATATGGATCAAGTTTAATTTAGGGGAATACATTTCCCTATGGCTGAATGGAGATGAAAATTGCACGAAGACATAGGTACGGATGTATCCCGGAAGCGATCCACTATCCTGTACGGAGGTGAAAACCTCACGAAGGAGTAGCTTCTCACTTTTACTTAAAAAGGTGTGACCAACGATCATGCAATGCAATGTGTGGAGATATAAAAATTTAAAATACAAAACATGATGAAAACTATAACTCAAAACTGATGAAATGCAATGAGAAGATCATATGTTAAAAACCAAAGTTTCAACTTTCGACAAAAAAGAAAATTAATCAATTTATAGCTTGACTCTCTTATGGTCCCCAGCGAAGTCGCCAAGCTGTCGAAACCATTTTTATTTTGAAAAATGGGGTCGACTTTTAAAACGAAAATGGAGTCGCCACCAATCTTTTTTCGAGGTGTGATCGGGTCACCTTGAGATTAATCATTTTAATAAAATATTTTGATTTATTAAAATAATGATTTTGGTCTACAAAATTTGAGAAAACGGGCCCGGGAGTCGGTTACGCACGAGGAAGGATTAGCACCCTCGTAACGCCCAAAAATTGGTACCTAATTGATTAATTAACGTCCTAATGTCGAAAATTTGAAAAGATTTTAAAATACGATCCTCTTTAAAAACCTGAATAAATCGAATTTGATGTTAAGACCTCCTTGTCCCGAAGTAATAAGATGTCACATCCAATAAGTTAGGATACAGCATTTTAACCCTCGAAACTAAGTTTGTCTCATGCATTAAAGTTTAAAAAGGATATTCGGTTATTTAGATAAAAAAAATCGAAACCCAGTAAGTTAGGGCACGATTTTCTCAAAGCTCCAAAGTACCAAATATTGCCTTATTTTTAGAAGTTTTCTTTTTTAAAATTGGGGAAAATTGATGCAATATTAAAACGATGCGTAAAAACTTTGATAAAAAAACGGAAATATGAAAATATAAATAAACAATTTATAAAACACATAATGGCAATTATTTAAATACTAGCATCAATAATCAAAGACCAATGAATTTAAAACAAAGAGTATAAAAAATATATATAAGGCAAAATAAAATGTAAACAAATTTAAAAATAATGAATTTGAAAATGAATAATAAGGGAAAAAGAAATTTGAAATAAACAATATACAAATCAATAAATAAATTATATATCTATAAAAAAGGTAATATATGTATAAGTTTGAAATAAATAATATATAAAAAATGAAAATATGTAATATATAAAGTAATAATATATAAATGAGTTTAAAAATAAATATTGTGTAATAAGGAATTTAGAACAATTTATACACAAAACATCTTAAAAATAAATGGTATATAAAATAGATAGTATAAAATAAAATTTACAATTGATAATATATGGAAAAAAAATTTAAAGCAAATAATCAAACAATTTAAAATGGATGATTTATAACACGAGTTTTTAAAAAATAAACAACATGTGTGACATAATATTAAAAACAAATAAAGTATATAATTAATGGAAGAAAATAAAATAATGATAAGAATGGTTAAATGAATAAACAATATGTAAATAAGAAAGTTGTTTGATAAATAAACGAATAAAAGTAAAAGAATAATTAATGATTAAACAATTAAATGGATAAATAAAAAAGGTTAAAAAAATGCTTAGGTCAGCCTAACTCTCACAATATGAAGATTCAATGAAATTCCTCCACCAAAATCCAACTCAAATGAAAGCAACTTAAAAAGAAACGAAGATGAACGAAGAACAAAATAAGAACAAGACCCAAGAGAGGGAGAAATTTGAGTGAATACTCTTAAGAATTATTATTGCTCCAAACTCAAGTGTTTTACAATGAAGGGAGAGGCCTCTATTTATAGTTGAGTCTCCCCAAATCCAACGGTACAGATCAATTACATCAACGGCTAAGATTAAAGGGTATCTACAAATTAAATCTCTAATAATACAAAATCATATCTTCTAAGATTGCATATCATATCTAAGATTGCATATCATTGAAGATTATGTTTCCATATGTGTCAAGCTTGTAGATGGACCTTCAACCTTTTCAAGTAATGGGTCATTCCGATTGGGCCAAATGATATAATTTTAGACTGGACTTGGACTTTGTTTTATTATTTTGAATTTTTTTTTGTGAGCCCAGGCTAAATTGACCTATTACACTATTTATAGAACTAAACTTAAATTTTAATTGAAATATATCTTCAAATTTTTTTCTATATTATACTTGGGATTATATTCAAATTAAAACTTTGAATTTGAAGCAATCTATACATATAGCAACTTCAAATAAATTCAAGTTTTGTATGATATAAAAATTTATATTTTTCATATATATTATATTTACTCCTCCTTTATCAACAACTTATATATTATAAAATATTATATTATTAATAAACTTATGAATTATTATACCAAAGACACTAATTCAGAATTTGATACAAAAATATTTCATAAATATATATATATTATTATAAAGACAATATATTATTATATTTAAAAACTAATTATTTTAAATTATATTATATTTATATTTTAATTTCAATTTAGTAACATGATAGAAAACAGAGAGGATATTCTCGTTGATTCAAAAGTGTTTCTAAACTCATGCTTATATATATATATGTATGTATGTATAGATATATATGTTATATTTAAAGAGAGCCTCATTTTTAAACTAAGTTTTAAATATGATTTTCTTGCCATTAATAATAAACTACTTTAAACAAGTACTTTCTTTTTTAAATTTCTAATATCTTGCTTTTATGAAATTTGCATAAATTTTTTAAAAAAAAATTAAAAATTTTAACACGATTTAACATGAATATTTTAAAATAAATTGTTTAATTTTTCAAAATTTATAAAAGTTTATATAAATGTTTTAAAAATAGGTAAAAATATGTTAAAACACATTACGCTTGCTCATTAAACATGTATAAAAATTAAATACATTTTCATTGTAGTTTAATTATATAAATATTTGATTTAAAAATTTATTTAAATGAAAATTTTAAAAATTATTTTAAGAAATTTTTAAAACTCAATTAAAAATTTTTAAAATTATTAAATATAGTTTAGTTTATAACTATAATATAAACACATGCATTGCAGGATATAAAAAACTAATATCATATATATAGCAACATATTCTTTCATTTTTAGTAACTTTAAATTGTGAATGAGTTATATATTTGTTAAGTGTGACTAGTTAAACATTTACAATAATTTCAATGCAAATTTTATCAATCCTTTGAACTCAATAGAAAAAGGTTCAATTAGAGCATGAAATTTTCCATTCCACAAAATCCCGTTAAATTTTAAAAGATTAAGTTTTTTTTTATTGGAGAAAGAATTGTATGAAACTGTAGTTTTACGTTATCCTTGTCACTTTCTAATAAGAGAATAACAACTCAAATTTAAACTACAAATACTAAAATTCAGGAGGAAAAATATGATTTGTCATTCTCATATTAAAAATAGAATAAAAATTATGTGAAATCACAATTTCATATAATCCCTTCTTTTTTTAACGCATGTAAATTTTCGTAAATTACGGGTATTTTCAAACTTCATTTATGCCTTTGAAATTCGGTGGAATTATATTGCCAATTTTATCAATCTAATTATCCTATTTTTATAATCTAATTTTAATATTTTCCATACTCGCAAAATTTGCTTATCACAATTTTTGGTATCATAGATATTTCCAATATCCATAAATTAAGTCATAGGTCAATTGTATAATTATGGTAATAGAGGTGCTCATGGGCCGGGCGCCCCGGCCCGGCTCGACGGCCCGCTCGAAATATGGGAGGGTTTGGGTAAAAATATAGGCCCGAAATATGGGCTTGAGCAAAAAACGAGGCCCGTTTAGAAAACGGGCCGGGCCTCGGGCACCACTTTTTTGGCCCGAGCCCGGCCCGGCCTGATATAATAAATATATTTATTTTTTTAATTTTAAAATATTTTTACATACTTTTTTAAAATTTTTAAATTTTTTTTAATTTTAAAATATTTTTTAATTTTTTTTAATTTTAAAATATTTTTAAAATACTTTTTTTAATTTTTTAAAATTTTTAAAATAAAAATGGGCCAGGCCGGGCCGGGCCCAGGCTTATGATTTTTTTCCCGGGCCGGGCCTGGACAAAATCTTAGGCCCATATTTAGGACCCGAGCCGAACCCGGCCCGGCCCGGCCCATGAGCACCTCTAGTAAGTAATGACATTAACTATTAAGCAATAATGTTGAATATTCCCATAAAGGAAATAATAAGTTGAATATGATAATAATAGTAATTTGACTCGTGACTAATAAATAATAAATAATTGTAGAATTTAGGTTAAAACAATTTGAATGCATTAACTTCAATTTTATCATTTACTTTGGATTTGTTTGGACAGTACAAAATAATTGAATGAAAGTATAATTATTGGGTAGTAATTACATTTTCTTATAATAATAAAGAAATGTAATTCTTTAAATGTGTTTGGCTTATATCGTAATTTCTTATGTTATGTTTTATAGTACAAATTGTAATTATACAGTTGTATCATTTATATTTTTTAAAATATTAATTATTATAAAAAATTATTAGTATGATAAAGATAATTTCTAAACAAGTAACAAAAATTATTAGTCTAAAAATGCTATTGACAACAATAACGAGAAAAATAAGCATCATATTTAATTTTATCTAATTGTTCTAGTGCATATTTGTTGGGTTATTGCATCTTTAATATTTAACATATTCTCCTTATAATAATCTATTGGTTCTTGACCGATTTCATCATCATCTGAATTTGAATTTGCATAATTAAGATCATTAAGATCTCCTTCTTTCATGTACTTTTGAAGTATGAATAATCTCAATTCCAACTATGATTGAAGTTATGAAATATTCAACATGTTATTACTATCCAACCCTTTTTTTTTTGGCTATACTAGGGTAATGTTGTTAATATACAAAATATTTACCAAGAAACCTAGAATCTAAAAGTTTCCTCATTGTTTCCCTTCAACTAACCCTAAAACATAAAACCCTAGGTCCCTATAAATAATCATGAAAATAACTTGAGTTTCATCGGTATTTACCAAGTACCAACGTTGGTGAAGTTTGTTGAATACAGCGAACTCGATCCTTCAGGCAAGTCTTAGTTCTCGAGTCTTTCCAAGAAAATGCAGAGAAAGTTTTTTGAGAGAAAAATTAAGTCTACCAAAGAAAGCACAAAACTTGATCAGGAAGCCAATGCTCGTTTTATACAAGTGCACACGAAAGGAAAGCTTAGTGGGCAAGTTTATCCTCCCACTAGTCTTTCTTCAATACCCCTGACTAATAACATTCTCTCTCATCTTAAATTAATGTCACTTCAATTTCAGAAGCCCTGTCTCATACTAACTAGTACTCTTTAGGCCAACTAAATGGTTCCAAATAAAATAATAATAAAGTCGGCCATTCTTTTAAACTAAAGGCTTAGCACTTAAGGAATAAACATTAACGTATATCAACTAGGGTGGCATATACCCTGTAAGGGAGTCCATTAGACCACCAAACTCACTTTAATAAATACTTCATCCAAAGGCACATTCTATTGTCTTCGAGCACTTAGTCATATCTAGTAACATATTCACTCGAAACATGTTCTATAAGTCTTACTTCTAATAACAATACTCGAATACTGTGGCTGTGACGGGCGGGATGTTACACAATACATCTTCATATCTCAATTTCTATATTCACAATGCTTCTGTTCAAATCGTACCCAATAGCAATATAATCCACTCCATAATCATGAATTTATTCATTTTGGTACTTGTCTCAATATTCAATTGTAAATATCCCAAATTGTTTCACTCGTCACCAAACAGTTGATCATAGTAGTATACAATATATAATATCGTAAAAATACAAAGATTAAATAATTGTTAAACCATAGAAACACTTACTGAAACTCGAACTACTCATCGTGGATTTTAGCTTTCCCCGTTCCTTTTGATGTGCCTATATCTTTTTTAGCTACGATTAATAATTTCATAAAGAAATATAAAATCAAACTCTAGCTCGATTCACAATTAATTACAAAATCACCTGAATTTTTTATTTTATTCAATTTAGTCCTTAAAACTGAAATGATCATTACTTTCACATTTAAACCTCATTTTTCAATTCATTTTCAAATACATTCTTATTTAATTCTCTAGAAACAATATTTATAGAATTTTCTTATCAATATCTACATAATTACATTTTAGTCCTTACGTTCAAACCTAACAAGTTTCACTTTATAATTTAGTCCTACTAGACATCCAAACCTAACATGCAACCATTTAACACCAAAAGATTCTAAAGTCATCAATGGTTGCATTTCAAAACTTTAACATTTATGAAAAATAACACAGGGGTCAGCTTGGTTAAGCTCTTGGGATGTCAAAAGCATAAAAATTACAAGAAAAGACTAAATTGCACTAACCAATTGAAGCTTTAAAGTTAGAAACCCTTGGACCGATTTCGTTCTTCTTTTCTTTCTCTTGTATATGGTTTTAAAGGCTTGGAGAAGATGAAGCCTTCTACCTCCTTCCACTAATCTTTTATCATTTCATTATTTTTTTATGTTTTGTTTTATTGTTTTAATTAAGCTAAAATTTTATAATGAAAATACATATAACTTAGTTTATAACCGGCCACTATGGATTACTAGATGAAATAATTACTTAATGGTCCATATTTTATTTCTAATTGATAAAAATCTTTAGTATTTAAACTTTCACCACTTTTGCAATTGAATCCCTGTACCTTAATTAATCACTAATTCAATTACTTATCAAAATTTCAATTCACCAACAATATAACTTCATTAGTATTTAATAAAAAGTATTTACGATCCCGGTCTACGAAAATGAGGTCCCGAAATCATGTTTTCTAACACCGCTGACTTTCAGATCGTTACAATATCATTCCAAATAAACCAACCAAACCATTCAATTATCAATCTTTACCTAAGTCAAGTCATATAAAATCATGCCATTTCATTTCCATTTCAAGCACTTAAACATATATGCACATATATTCATTCAACTTACCATTTTTTCAATACTAAACTTTTAGCATATCTAATGACATATTCAAGTTTAAAATCATCACCCAAACCACGTCAAACATTAGCTAATTCATACACCATTTGGTACATACCAACTTTTCAACAACTCAATATTTTCCACAAGTATCAAACACACCCAATGATCAAAAGATAGTGACCACTTTCTTAACATCTAATCCCTATATACATGCCACAATCCCAAAACTCAAAGTGATAAAAAAAGCTACCCATTTGATGATAGGATAGTGCGAGCTTCGAGTTGATCCCGCTTGACGCATTCTGCAAGGTAACGATCTATAAGGGAAAAGGAAAACAAACAGGGTAAGCATATAGAATGCTTAGTAAGCTTATAGGCATTGAACAAAAGCTTACTTTAGTTTTCAATTAAGCACAATAAGCTATTAGCTTAACATAGATAGTCTAGATATGGCAAATCACAACAACAACGATGTGAGATTTAACATGAAATAAAACCATATAATATCTTATTCACTTATCAAACCAATTCATGTCCTATTGTGCAATAATTTTTCAATTTCATTCAATCAAGGTATAATGAAATCACATATGTTCATGGCATTAATCCAATGAAATATTCAAGTTCAATTCCACATTTCTATATATGAACATCAAGGTCATTATATCCCATTTTCCATTTCTCATTTCATATGAACTATATCACTCGATGAACTCTAGTAAACAGACTCAGATACTTAGGTATCTACATCACACCAGTTGCTCATCTGAGCTAAACATATTCGTGTCAAGTTACCAGTCCAGGCTAAAATTTTATATGACACATTCGATTGCTTTTCCAAGTTGAGAACATACATGTCAAGTAACCTATCCAGGCTAAACCTTAAAAATGACATTAGGTTGCAAGTCCAAACTAAACCTATGTCACATATATCTTCGAGTCCGCAAGAAATGCTTGATCTTGGTAATATTTGTAACCAATCTCGTACAAGCGTGCAGAAAACTTATTGGCATGCCAATCGTATCCTAACCTTTACTCAGTTCAAACAAGCATCTATTACACAAATTGACATTTCTTTACAATTTAGTCCAAATATCACCTTTCATGGCAATTTACCATCAATTAACTCACAAACAATTATACCTATACAAACTAAACACATTATTATTTAACCACATAAATACCATATGAACTTACTTGGTCAAAACAACAAGCAAATTGAATTTTCAAGGACTAATAGACAATTTTGGCTTTTCCCAATTATCTTTGATTTGACCTAATTCTTAATCTATTCAATTATTTTAGACAATTCATCAATACCAAATATTTTTATATCATTCCATAATATGCATAAACCTATTTAATTCTATTTTTTAATGCCCCTTAAGTTTTTCATTTTATTCAATAAATAGCAATATCTTTTAATTTTGAGCTTCAGTTTGAAAATAGATCTTAGTCACATCCTTTAGGGACCCTCTACTATCTATTATTATGGAATTTTCACATCAATTTCATAATTTAGTCACTTTAGTCCTTATGTACAAAAACTAACAGTTAAACATTTTAATTTAAACATTTTTCATATCTAAGCTTAAAGTCTATCAATTTAACACCAATTTATTCAAGAAATCATCAATGGCAACTTTCAAAAACTATAACAGTTGTAAAAATTGGTACATAGGCTAGCTAAATCAAACTTTTATGACCTCGAAAACATAAAAATTACAAGAAAAGGACTTAGAAAAGCTTACCAATTGACGACCGAATGCTAAATATTCAAAAATGACTTTTTCTTTAGGTTTTTAGACTTGGTTCGATTGAAGAAGAAGAAAATATGAGCATCCTCACTTATTTTTGTTATTTATACCTTAATCAATTAATTAACTTAAATTAATCAAGATTTATTAACTAAATCTTTCATTAAACAAAATAAATGGATTCTTCCATCACAAAACACTAACATATATTACAAAATAGTTTGTTTACCATTATGGACCTTTGGTTAATTGCTATTTAAGTCCCTAAGTCTTTGGCCAATTAAAAACTTATAGCAATAAGACTTTTACAATTTAGTCTCTATACTTTAATTAAGCAATTAATAGACAAAATTACCAGACTGAACTCTAATATTCTTTTATATCAACATCGTAAATATTTATATTTAATATTTAATATTTATAGACTCAGTTTATGAAAACGGAGTTCCAAAACCGCCTTTTCCGACACCACTGAAAATCAGGTTGTTACAACTCTCCACTCCTTAAGAAATTTCGTCCTCGAAATTTACTTGAGATAAACTAAGGGTATTACGAATTCATAGTTTCTTTCGGCTCCCACGTCGCCTCTTTTGTATCGTGACAATGCCACATTACTTTCATTAGTGCCACCCATTTGTTTCTCAATTCTTTTACTTCCCGAGCTAAAATCTTAACCAATTTTTCACCATACGTCAAGTTAGATTGTAACAACCTAACAATATCTATAATTCTTAATAACAATGATTTGAACAACATTAACACTAACTTACTTCAATGGCAACCATAATAAAAACACAATTCTTTATATCACACATAAAACATCTTAAACAATTTCCCAATATATAATATTGATAACGAAAACTAATACATTTATCATACCACTAATTTATGTATGATGGAAAAAAAACACTTAACTGATTAGTTGAGTTATTGATCTTTTACTTATTATGTGGAATGTTTCTAAAATGATTACGAATGAAATATTTTAAGAGAGTTGAATTTTGAATGAATTTTTACATTCCTTTTTCAATGAAACCATACAATGTAAAGGAAAGAGAAAGGGTTTAGGCCAACTTAAAGTTGACACATCATGTCACAAGATTGTTAAGAAATTGTTAGCAATATTGTAACACCTAAGCTAATGTCTTTACAACATGAATTGATTGCACAATATATTTTGCACGTCTTCACAAAATGATTGCACAATAAATCTTGCACATACTAAAGAAAAACTCAACAATTGTAAAAACATATTTTAAAAGTAAATTTTAGGTAAACCTAAAATGAGAAATAATATTTTATTTTGTTATTTATTAAAATTAAAAACCCATAAATACAAGTATAGTTTTTTATGAAGAAAATAGAAAAAGAATTAAGAATACTTTATGGATAGCCATATAGGTAGCTCACAAGTCACAATCGGGAGCTGCAAACATAGTAAACAATTTTCATTAATTTATATAATCTACAATTAGGTCATGCATTAATTGCACATCAAATCTCAGTAAAATTTTGACGGTCCATACACCATTACACATCAATTCAACAAAGTACACTTACTTTTTTATTAACCAAGTTTCCATTAAAAAAAAAGTGCCCTCTCTACATGTACAAAAAAAGAGAGAGAAAAAAAAAAAGAACAGAAAAAGTGCTAGTGGGGGGATTCGTCACTAATAGATGCTCCCATCATGCACACCACAGACACCAATGGTTAATATTTGCTAAGCCAATACCAAAATCTGATCAAACCCCCCTCCCCCAAAATCCCCACTTTCAAGCTCTTCAAATCCAAGATAACCCTACAATCCAAAGGGTCATAATAGCAAAAGTGAAGAAAAAGTTTATATTCTTTGTGAAGAGACCCACAGCATTGCTTTGATCATTGAAGCCGGTTTCTGTTGTCCCTGTTGGACCTAAGGTTGTCCCTGCACCACCAAACACTGTGCTTGGAGTCCCTGTGGTTGAGCCAGTGGTGGTTGGTGTCCCGGTTGTTGTCCCAGTTGGTGCGGTCATGCCTGTGCTACTGCAAATTAAAAAAAGAAAAAGAAAAAAGTAAACCGTGGTTGATCTAAAAGGGAATCAATCCTGCTATGAAAGCATATAGGTAACATGACAAAATGTCCAACAAGAAGGAATTAGTAAAGTTAAAAAAAAGACAAATAACTTTTACAAATTTCAACATCATGGCAGCTCATTTTGCTGTTTAAACAAAGATGCTTTTTCAAGAAATCAAAGAAAGATAACATCAGAGAATAGTTTATGAAAAAGTTTCTTTTTTTTGAAAAAAAGGTTCACTGAAATATATCAGAAAGGAAACTTCCATGGATGTAAATGATTCAATAAGCTGAAAGGTTTAATCTTAATGCTAAACTGGGTTGGTTCAGGTAGTTGTTTAAGTACTTGTTAACACCCTGGCTAGCATTAGCAATAATTTCATTTTATATATGATTTGTAAGTATACTTTCAGTCCTTTGGCATAAAGTTTGATCTTAATAAGCATACCTAGAGGGAAAGCTGCAAGTAGAAGCAATATCTGGAAATCACAAAGAAAAGTTAGGGAAAGTTCAAAATGGAAGGAAATAAAGAAACAAAGAAAGGGCTTAAGGGAGTTACTTGAAGGAGGATTGGCACTAACAGTAGCAGTGCCTGAAAAATCACAGCTTCCTTGTGCTTGACCTTTCTTTTGGAAATAACTATTGACAGCATAGTTGCAGTGATCTTTCACAGTGTTGGGGTTATAGCAACCACCTTTTTGTAGAATTGCAGAACAATCAGCTCCAGCTCCACAAGCATAATCGAGGGCCTTTTGAAGAGCTTGATCCCCTAACCCATCTTTACATAAGCAATAAGTAGCACCTACACATACACAACACACAAAAATATGTCAACTTTTTAACAAACAAACAAACAAAACCCCATTTCTGAAATCTTGAGTTATGGTGACTCAAGTTGAAAAAAGAAGAGAAAAACACCAAAAAGAAGCAAAGAACTTACTTGAATGGCCAGTCATGGCTAAGAACAGCAGTAGGGAGAATAAAAGAGACATGATCGATGATGATGCAGAGATTTAGAGACGAAAAATAAAGAGAAACCAAAGACAGCAAAAGAGAAAATGGAGAGTTCTAGACAGAATATTAAGAGAAAAAGAAAAGAAAAGAAAACGGTACGACGGTGGGTAGAGGTAGTGACTGACTGGTGATAATGATATGATATATAAGCCTCTTTTTATTACAATAATAAGCCTTAAAAATAAATACACCTTAAGTGCTGCCGTGGGAAACTGAGCAAAACAAGACTTTAAAAAAAGGGGGTTTTGTCATGTATTTGAGTGTTAAATATTCATTAATATGAATTTACAGAAGCATTGTCTTCAGATTCTCAAACGGTCATAAACTCAAGTGAAGGTGAAGGATTAACCGCATCAACAGGTTTAGGTTAGGAAGAAGGGAACTGTGAAAGTGGAGGAGTAAGAGAGGGTCCTACTTTTGGGATCCATTTATCAATGTGCTGTCACCACTCTGTGCTATTCATATTCTTACCCTTTTATTTTATTTTTTAAAATTATATAAAACAGATCTTAATTTTATAATGTGTACAATTATAGCCGTTGATATTCATTGATTAAAGAGGCCTAAGTTTTCTTTCGGGTATTTTACCAAAAAAAACCTTTTTTTTAAAAAATTATCGAAATGAGCCAATTATTTAATTATTTATCGGAATAGTATATTTTCCGAAAAATCGTGTTTACGTCAGCGCGGTGACTAGGGCACGATTTGTTGCCACATCATCAAATCACTCTGATGTGGACGCAATTTCATGCCACATGGCGCGGTCCGGGGGACGCGATTTTGTCGTTTTTCCCACGTTAGGTTTTTTCGGCTTTTAAGACTTAGGGTTTAGGCTTTTTAGGGTTTTTAGGTCTTGGAAGAAATAATTTCGAGTTGACGTTTCTGATCAAATAGTATAAAATCGTTTTTAGCAGGATGCTATTTGAGAAGAATTTGTGAAATCGCGCCCTAGTGGACGCGCTTTTGCTACAGTAGGTCATGGAAGAAATAAATTTTTTTTTACGTTTCTGAGCAAATAGTATAAAACTGCTTCTAGCAGGATGCTATTTGAGAAGAATTTGTGAAAATCGCGCCCTCGTGGACGCGCTTTTGCTACAGTAGGTCATGGAAGAAATAATTTTTTTGACGTTTCTAAGCAAATAGTATAAAATCGCTTCTAGGAGGATGCTATTTGAGAAGAATTTGTGAAAATCGCACCCTCGTGGACGCGCTTTTGCTACAGTATCATGTTTGGGCTGAGGCTATAAATTAGGCAGAAAATGTTCTCAGAATGCATAAGTCACAGCAGAAACAATTTAGAGAGGCTAAAAAGGTTAGAGTTCCAAATATGAGTGAACGTATTAGTGTTGTTATTTACTACGATGGTGAGGTTTGCCACACCGAGAATGGTGTTGTTTTGTTGTCGGAGAATACGGTGCGACTGGTTTTTAACCAGAACAAAGATTTGACAGAACTTCGTAAAAGAATTAGGCATAAAAATTTTTGGAACGACGCCAATGAAAGTTTTGTCTATCACGTATCGATTTTGTTCTTCTGTTGATCCGGTGACACATAACTCGTTCGACATAAAATGTGCTCGTAGCTTGGAGGTAATGGTGCAGACTCATCTTGCTAGTGGAGCACCTTATATTGAGTTATATGTGCAATTTACATCGCCAACTGATGTACTTGCGACCGGTGTTCGAGATGTATACACGACCCCTGGCCGACACTCGGTTAGCGGGTTACAAAATACGGAACAGCCCATGTTCGGTAGCGGTGTCAAATGCACATCCCCTGCAAGACACTCTGTCGGTGGATGAGACATTTACGTCGGTGGCTCGACGTTTGATGCTGGAAATACGTACTGGGGAACGACATCAAGTTCTAGTGGGTGGCAATCTACATCCAATTGGGGACGTTATCAAATGCCCAGAAGAAGGGATGACGTACTCCCAACGAAGTCAATCGGTGAGGGGGCCTCGTACGCTGCAAATGATTATGGGTTAGAAGATGACTCTGATGTGGATCCACCTCGAGAGCCCGGGCCAGATGGTGGAGAAGTTGGCTTATTTTCTGAACCGGAGCCTATTCCAACAGAACCTGAAGATGCTGAAAGGAGTTCAGATGAAGAAGAAAATCCTCGATTCAGAGCATACTCACCTCTAGGCCACATACATAATGCCGATCTGTCTGCAGATAATGCGTTAGAGTTTCCAGATCTACCACACCGGTTGCGTGATCATACAAATTCGGGGGTAAATTCCGGTGAATTTGAAGTTGGTAATCAGTTTACCAACAAGGATAGTTTTATTGGTGCTTTGAAACAACATAGCATAAAAAATGGCGTTAACTACCACGTCGTTAAATCCAAATCTGATAAGTTTGAGGTAAAGTGTGCGGTCCAAGACGACACATGTTCATGGAAAATCTACGTCTCGTTAAGGAAAAGGACAGGGTTGTGGGAGATTAAAAAGTAATAACACTGGGGGAGTCGTCTGATGACTGGGATTTCTTTCTCTCTAGGTTAAGGAGGCATGTGTGCCCCCAACTTGATATCTGTGTCATTTCAGATCGGGACGCCGGTATACTAGCTGCGTTTGATCGACAGGGAAGCTTATGGCAGCGCACACACTATAGATATTGCCTAAGACACGTTGCTTCGAACTACTACAAGTAATATCCATCTAAGAGCGAACGACGACAAGTGACCAACATAGGTATTTAGTCTATATCTGTGTTATTTCGTTTGTCAATTTGAATTAGTTTTATTGGTAGAAGTGGTATAAATTATTCGCTATGATCTTATATTGGCAGGGTATGAAATAAATAAAGATCGTTTTCACGAGATGTTGGTAATTTTACGTTCAATTAACGGTGAAGGGGTGGACTACCTTTGTAACATACGACGGCGGCCTACGATATGGTCATATGACGTCGAACCTAGCTGAATGCATAAATTCTGTTCTTAAAGGAACGCGCCATCTATCGATAACATCAGTTGTGCGAGAGACATATTTTCGTTTGGTGGCGCTATTTCCGAGCAGCAAGTTATGCAGGCCAGATGCAGGGAGGACATGTATGGTGCAGTAAGGTAGTTCAAGAAATTAACAAGGCCAAGGCGAGGGCAAACACCATGCACATAGTATGTCACGATCGAGACAATTTATGGTTTCGCGTGACAGAGTTTGACAGACCGCACCAAGGTGTTGTTGGTGGGCAATATCGTGTACACTTGCGAAATAGGACTTGTGACTATGGGATGTTTGATGCACTTCGTTATCCATGCGCGCATGTTATTGCAGTTTGTCAGAATCTCTGTCTGGATCCGATGAGTCATGTGGACGAAGTGTACAAATTAAAAAACATGTACAACGTCTGGAGACACGTTTTCCCACCGATCCCAGATGAACGTAAGTGACCGCCCGTATCTCTTACTCCTTTTAAGCTGTTACCGGATAGAGAATTATGTCGCAAACCAAAGGGTCGACCTTGCTCGACTAGAATACATAACAATATAGATATCCGAGAAACAGCCAGTCAAACGAAGTTGTGCGGATGGTGTAGGAATCCAGGCCATACAAGTCGATCATGCCCTAATCGCAATAGTTGAATGTAATTGTAAAAAAATTAAGTTTGTGAAATTATTAATTGATAAATTGTATTTAATGGTTTTTAAGTTAATTAGGTTAGGGTTTTTAAGTTAAGGGTTAGGGTTTTTAATTTAATTAGGTTAGGGTTTTTAAGTTAAGGGTTAGGGTTTTTAAGTTAAGGGTTAGGATTTTTAATTTAATTAGGTTAGGGTTTTTAATTTAATTAGGTTAGGGTTTTTAAGTTAATTAGGTTAGGGTTTTTAAGTTAAGGGTTAGGGTTTTTAAGTTAATTAGGTTAGGGTTTTTAAGTTAAGGGTTAGGGTTTTTAAGTTAATTAGGTTAGGGTTTTTAAGTTAAGGGTTAGGGTTTTTAAGTTAAGGGTTAGAGTTTTTAATTTAATTAGGTTAGGGTTTTAATTTAATTAGGTTAGGGTTTTTAATTTAATTAGGTTAGGGTTTTTATGTTAATTAGGTTAGGGTTTTTAAGTTAAGGGTTAGGGTTTTTAATTTAATTAGGTTAGGGTTTTTAAGTTAAGGGTATTAATTGTTAGTAGAATTCTCAAATAATATCAAAATATTCAAAATATTCAAAATATTCAAAAATTTCTACTTTCTTACATCAAATAAACTTCTATTTTATTACATCAAATAATATCAAAATATTCAAAATATTTGTACAAATAAATTTAAATACGGCAATCAATGTCTGTGCCCGGGAGATTCAGTGCCACATGGCGGCCGTCGATGGTTACGCTCTGGATTCCTCCTTTCTCTAGATTTCGGCGGCGGTTGTTGTTCCTTCGATGGGGATTCTGGTTCTTCCGGTACGGAATCTGGTTGTCAGACTTGGGACGATGATCCACCTTCAAAGAATCGTGTATGTAGAGGTGTTTTCATCACGAACAGTGACGGTGTTTGAAACCCATACGTTGGTAGGGATTGGTAAAAAGGAGAGCTCCCCGACAGCCCCTCTTACGATCCCTCGTGCGCTGCTGGCCTATACATCGGCGGTCCACTCTACATAACAGGAAATGGAGCTGAACCGGACATTTGGCTTCAACCTGTCATTAACTCTCTAGGTTAAGGAGGCATTTGTGCCCACAACCTAATATCTGTGTTATTTCGGATCCGGTTACAGGTATACTAGCTGCATTTGATCGATAGGGAAGCTTATGGCAGCGCATACACCAGCGATATTACCTAAGACACTTTGCTTCAAACTACTACAGGTAATATCCATCTAAGAGCGAACGTTGACAAGTGACCAACATGGGTATTTAGTCTCTATCTGTGTTATTTCGTTTGTCAATTTGAATTAGTTGTAAATGAAGAAGTGGTATGTAATATTCGCTATGGACTTATTTTGGCAAGGTATGAAATAAATAAAGACTGTTTTCACGAGATGGTGGCAATTTTATGTTCAATTAACGGAGAAGGGGCAGACTACATTTGTAACATACGTTTCGAACAGTGGGCACAAGCATACGACGGTGGCCTACGATATGGTCATATGACCTCAAACCTGGCTGAATGCATAAATTTTGTTCTAAAAGGAACGCGCCATCTACCTATAACATCGGTTGTGCGAGAGACATATTTTCGTTTGGCAGTGCTATTTCTAAAGTGAGCAGCGAGTTATGCAAGCCAGATGCAGGGAGGACATGTATGGTACAGTAAGGTAGTATAAGAAATTAAAAAGGCCAAGGCGCGAGCAAACACTATGCACATAATATGTCACGATCGAGACAACTTATGGTTTCACGTGACAGAGTTTGACAGACCGCACCAAGGTGTTGTTGGCGGGCAATATCGTGTATACTTGCGAAACAGGACTTGCGACTATGGGATGTTTGATGCAATTCGTTATCCATGCGCTCATGTTATTACAGCTTGTCAGAATCATCGTCTGGATCTGATGAGCTATGTGGACGAAGTGTATAAATTAGAAAACATGTACAACGTCTGGAGACACGTTTTCCCACCGGTCCCAGATGAACGTAAGTGGTAGCCCGTATCTCTTGCTCCTTTTAAGCTGTTACCGGATAGAGAATTGCGTCGCAAACCAAAGGGTCGACCTTGCTCGACTAGAATACGTAACAATATGGATATTCGAGAAACAGCCAGTCAACAGAAGTTGTGCAGATGGTGCAGGAATCTAGGCCATACAAGTCGATCATGCCCTAATCGTAATAGTTGAATGTAATTGTAAACAAATTATATTTTTTTCAATTATTAATTGATAATTGTATCAATTGTTAGTAAAATTATTAAATTATATCAAATTATTAATTATTAGTACCAGTCAAGGGTTATGGTTTTTAAGTTAAGGGTTAGGGTTTAGGGTTTGTCAATTAAATTATGCATTTAATTATAATTTGTAAATTTATAAATTTTTAATAAATTAGTTTAGAGTTTTTAAGTAATAACTCAAAAAAATTTCTATTTTATTACATCAAATAATATCAAAATATTCAAAATGTTTGTACAAATATATTAAATACAAATCAATTTTCGTGCCCGCCGGATTCAGTGCCACATGGCGGCCGTCGATGGTTATGCGCTGGATTCTTCCTTTGTCTAGCTTCCGGTGGCGGTTGTAGTTCCTTCGGCGAGGATTCAGGTTTCTGCGGTAGGGCATCTGGTTGTCGGAGTTCGGATGATGAGCCACCTTGATAGAATAGTGAATGTGGAGGTGTTTGCATCACCAACAGCGACGGTGTTTGAAACCCATACGGTGGTGGGGATTGGTAAAAATAAGAGCTCCCCGACGGCTCCTCTTGCGATCCCTCGTACTCCGTTGGCCTATACATCGGCGGTCCACTCGGCATAACAGGAAATGGAGCTGAATCGGGCCATTGGCTCCAACCTGCCATAAGACTCGAAAAAGGAAACATATAAGAGTTAGGATACATAAAAGGGCTAGAAAACGCACCAGGCATCATCTGAAAAGGCTGTAACGTGGGTATCGTCGGTTGAACTGCTGGGTCGGGTGACTGTGTCGGTGCTCTCGTTGGGCTTGGTGATTGAATAGCCATTGATGATGGGCTGGATGAATGTCTGAGCCTCGTTGATGAGCCAGCGTCATCGTCCTTTTGTCTTGGATTTAAAGGACCGCGTCTTTCCCTTTGGTTACGTAATTGCCGCTGCCTCTGCTCTGCCGGCAGTAAATACGGCTTGCCATGGATCCTAAACCATGGCATGTATTCCGGCACGCACGCTAACTCTGGAACGATGATCTGTTCCATAGTAGGTACATACTCATACCGATCTTCCCACATTTCGATGTAGTTGGACCAGAATCTCGGCCAATCCATATGTAGTTGCCGTAGGTTGATTTTGTGCTAATCATCAAACACTTCAGGTGCCACGGGAATCGGTTGTCTACATTCAAATTGTCGTAACACTCTGTCTGACTGGTGCATCTCCACGGTCACGTAGCTGATCAACGTGACTTTTGCGTGCCAAGCGTTTGGATTTTGTAAGAACTCATCCGGAATTACTGCCCGAATTACGGGATCCTCGTATGGTGTCCATTGAAACTATATGAACATAATAGAAATATTAGTTATATACATAATACTAAATATTAAATAACAATCGACTAGCGAATGATGGAAATATCAATTTTATTTAATACTTACATGTGCTTCCGACTGTTGGTCTAATAGAAGCCGTATATCTTCAAGAGAGGTAGGTAATCGAGCATGACTTGCCGGATGGTTCCACCTAATTAAATAAATTTTTAGCATACTATTATTTTTAAAAATCTACATAATAATTATAAAATCTAATATAAAATTTACCTCATTATGAGTGGGAATGTATATAGGTGGTCCACTCGAGGACGTAGAAATGGAAAACAAAATCGTGCCCATGACTACAGTAGACAGGCAACCTCCGATTTTTGCTTTACTCAGTCGTGTCGCCCCGCACATCTCCCGATATAATGTTGCCAAGACGGCAGATCCCCAACTCAATTCACCAGCTGCTCTAAAATCAACGAGTTTCAGCAGCCATCTTAGATGTACGCGGCTCCGTGACAAGTCCGACATCAAATAAGCTCCAATTATCTGAAGAATATATGCCCGAGCATATCAAATTCTTTCTACTTCGGTTGAATCATCATCCAGATCTTGGAATCTGTCTCGTAACCAGCCCATCTCGATCCGACCTTCGTTAATTTTCTTTGAAATAGTGCCTAAAAGCTCGTAGCACACCGCTCCCCAATCGCCAGATTGAACAGACCCAGTGACTGGGTACCCGTCCACTGACAATCCCAATTGCAGACTGACATCTTCCAAAGTGATAGTGCACTCTCCACATGGAAGATGGAATGTGTGCGTCTCGGGTCTCTACATCTCGATCAACGCACTGATAAGTTTCGGGTCCAACTTGCATCCCCGGCCTACCGTCGCCACGTGCCAAAAACCCACTTCCTGCATGTAGTTCTCTACCAACGGTGATGGAGGAGCATGCATATTCCAGATATAGCATTCCAATATCCGATCTACAGACTTTTATAACAAATAATAAATTAATAATTATCTAAAAATGCATAAATAAAAAAATCTTAAATAATATTTAAAAATTAAATTTAACACTTACCATTTTCATTTGTTCGACGGATATGTGCTGATTATCAAGACGAGTCAATTGTCCGGCCATTGATTTAATAATAAAGACAAACTTTTACGATTGAAAAAAAATTAAAAAAAATAATTTTTTTAAATATTATTTAAAAATAGGGATTTAAGAGAAATTTAAGAGGAAATTGAGAGCAAATTGAGATTAAATATGGATTTGAGAGAAATTTGGAAGGAATTTGAGAGCAAACTGAGAGGAAATTGAGAGGAAATTTGAGAGAGGATTAGTTTGTGAAAAAAAAAGGGTGGGGGGTATTTATAGATTTTTTTTAACCGTTGGGGGGGCAATGGTCAAAAAAATGACCGTTGCACTGTTCACACGCGGGGAAATTGCGTCTCCAGGGGCGCACTACGTGGAAACAAATCGCGTCCACGTCAGCGCGCTTTGCTGACGTGGCAACAAATCGCGCTTACATGGACGTGATTTGTGTCCACGTCAACAAAGCGTGCTGACATGGACACGATTTGCTGACATGGCCCCTGGCTTCGCGCTGACGTGGACGCGATTTGGGGGAAAAGGGCCCATTCCGGTAAATAATAAAATACCGGGCCAATTTCGATAAATTTAAAAAAAATTAGTATTTTAATGGTAAATTGCCCCAATTATTTAGTTTCTCTTCAAGTTTTGTCAACGCCTTATATTATAGTGGATTATGTAGTATTTTTAAAATAAAAAAATTATTCAATCATTAATATTACATATATGGCAAGTCAAATAAACAAATAAAAAAAACTGAATTTGAGATTGTAAGATTTTTTATTTTGGTTATGTTAGGAGTGGACTGTTCCACAGAATTTTATGTCTATTTCGATAAAAAAATTATTGTTTTAGATAATATTTTTATTAATTTTTTAAAGATTAATAGTTAATTTTAACTAAAAATAATAATAATTAAATTGACAAAGTATGTAAATATTGAGAGTTTGATGCACCATTATATCTAAAAATTAATTAATATATATAAGTAATATATAACCTTATAATCTACACATTGAAACAATAAAAAGTTGCTTATACATAAATTTTCAATAAATGAAAAAAATATAACTATTAAATATTAAATTTAAAATAATATATATATATATATGGGTGAGTCTAAGATGGGTTTGAGTTAGCCATTTCAAATATGAATAAATTTTGACAAAATTTTAAGCTCATATTTCGAGTTAAACCAAGCTTGAGCAAATAACAAATTTTAAGCTCAATCCATAAACACCTATAGAGACAACATAGTTACGATTTGAGGGTTAGTTTGTCTGTAATGCCCCAAAATTTTGAATGTTTGTCATTAAGTTTTGTCAATAATTAAGTATTTGCTTCAGTGGTTAAGTGTTTTACTTGCACGTTTGAAATCAAGGGTTCAAATCTTTCTTTTTGAATTTTGCTACATATTTTGGTTTAACCTCAACTCTTGCTTTCTCGACTTAAGTTTAATTCAATGCGATTCTGTGTCAAGAATGAGTTTGCTGGTTCAATGGTTAAGCATTTGATTAATTCTAGCCATGAGTTTGAGTTTCTGCGTATGCATTGAAATCGTATGTTTGCACTTTGTGGTAATTAGTTTTACTTTTAAAGTAATTTAATTTTTCTCAAAATTTGTTTTTCTTTGACGTTCTTCTTCTCTAGGTTCTGGTTACTGCTTTTCTTCTTCTTCTTTTTTCCTCTTTTGCTTTTCTTTTTACTTGTCGCTGTGATTTTTCTATTGAATTAAATTGAAGGTTCTGTGTTGTTCATTGTTCAATTGAATGGGTTCTGCGTAAGTTATTATTGTTGTCTACTTCTAATTCGCGAGATTTTATCTGTTCTATTTGAGATTGAGTATTCATGTCTATTACTTCGAATTTCTTGATAATTACTTCAGTTGTTTCATTTTAGGTGAAGGTGTCAAGAGGAGTGTTCCTTCAGCGATTTAGTTTCGGTTTGTGGTCGTTTGTTTGTCGGTAAGCATTAGTATGTTTTGGGGAAGTTTTGTATCTAAGTTTTCGACATAGTTAATTGAACACTATTTTGTGTGATTTGTCTTTGTTAAAGTTGTGAATTGAGAAATTGGTTGTTGATTCTAAGTTTCAAGATCACTTCTATCACTTTTAGGTTTCGAGATCACTTCTATCGCTTCTACATCGAAACTCTATTAGGTGTGAAACAAAAAAGCCTTATTTTTACAAATTTTGATTGCCAAAAAACATGGCGGTTAACGTTACATGGTCATGTGTCAGGCCATGTAACTCAGTCTTTATGAATTAGAGTAACACGAGCCAAGGATACGGGCGTGTATGCAAGCCGTGTAACTCACTGTTTATGAATTAGAGCCACACGAGTTATAGACACGAGCGTTTATCCAAGCCATGTGAGATATATTAAGAGCTTTGACTCACACGGGCGTGCATGTGGCCGTGTGTTAGACCGTGTAGCTTAGTATTTTGATCCACATGGTCGTGCGCCAGGCTGTGTGTGACATAAAAAGGGCCATACAGGCATGTGCCAGGCCATGTAAATCTACACGGGTGAGTGGCCTAAAGTACTGAATTTTTTTCTTACGGTCGTAAGTGTCATTCGACTCGAATGTAAGCCTTTTGTAGGGTCTGTATGATCTAAATTAGACCGTATAAGTCGCTATCAAATGATCTGAGATTGAGTAATTGATTATTTGAACGTATACTGAATGCAATGACTGTTAATGATATTGATCTGTACAATCTGATTATGAACTGTATCTGGATAACTGTGTGTACGTCTTTGATATTTGACATCTATAATCTGCATTTTTATTGGGTGGGAATTGTGTAAATGAGGAAGTGATCTATTCTGGTTCAGTGGTTAATCCACAATCTATATATGAATTTGGCATTTTATCGCAATCTGATCTGGCAGCTAGTCTACAATCATGTTAAACATGTCGTACTGACACTGTGTGGGGTGTAGGGCTAGATGGGTATTAAATACCCTTTATGGTGTGTTGGGTTGGTTGGAGATGGTGTGTAACAGATGGGATAGAAAAAATACATCTATTTTTGAGATGTTCTCTATTTGAATTCGAATTGTTCTGTCTTTCGTCTGATCTATTAAGAATGTACTAAATATCCTTTGATTCTGATTTTAAACACTAGTTTTAGAATTTATTGTTATATTTAAGATTCTGTTTGAATTTATATCTGTTACACACATTGAGTTATCAACTCATTTTGTCTATTGACTGAATTACAGGTAACTCAGTCTTGATCGGGTCAGTGTAGTGGAAGCTCGGTCATTTTTCTTTATCATCTTTTATGTTATCAGTATTTTCAGTATTTTCTTTGTATTATGACTTTCTAAAACTATTGTTTTATCAACTCGGTTTATGATTGTTTATAATCTGTTAGACGATTTTGAACTATTTCAAACTGCATTTATAAAAGATGATTTTTCTTAAAAACGTTTAATGTAACTTTTCAAACTTGGTTTTAACGTGTAGACCGGGTATGGGGTGTTACATTTAGTGGTATCAAAGCCAGGTTTACAATACTTGGGTTGTGTTTCTAGGCTCCTATTTTGTGTTAAAGAGGGTTTAAAATGAAAAACTTATTTGAGTAACTCTGAAAACTAATTTTTTTAAAAGACCGAATCTCCAGTGCTGAACCTGTAAGTACTTCTGCTTTAGCTATACTATTTAGCTAGAAAATATGGTAGTAACTAAATTTGTTAGTCTCAAATAAATACTATGCTATGAATTGTAAACTAAGACATTTAATGAGAATTCTAAACTGATTTGTGAACTTATGGTATTGTAGATAAGTGAGATAATGAGTTCGCGGGGTAGCCGTGGACGTGGTTCTCATAGGCTTCATGGGCGTTGACGAAGAGCTTGAGTAAAGTCATCTTTTATGGGCAATATGAGACTAGCGAGACTGTTGGTACTCCTATTGCTGAAACTAGGTCTCAAACTCCGATAGCTTGGTATGACGTGCTGTCCTAAGCTATACTGCGTATGTTAGAGAGAGTCGCTAGGGCCCATTCTAGATCTGGGGGTCGAGGGTCGATTACCGAATGATTCTGGTAGAATGGTGTTGAGTTATTTAAGGGTGTCATTGGATTCGTCCCTACGTGGCCAAGTACTGGTTGGAAGCCACTAAGTGCATCATAAATGACATTGGCTGCACTTCTGCTCAGAAATTGAGGGGTGTCGTATCTCTGCCCCGAGACGAAGCCTATCAGTGGTTGCTGACGATTGAGCAGGGCGCTCAGCTCGAATAAAGTAACTGGGATTTTTTCAAGAACGCCTTCTAGAGTAAGTATGTGGGAACGAGCTATGTGGAGGCTCGTAGGCATAAGTTTATAAGTCTAGTCCAAGGTGAGGGGTTTGTGGCTGAGTACGAGGCTAAGCTTCTGAGACTGAGCAGGTATGCTCGAGCTTTGATATCGATGGATTATGATAAGAGTGTTCGGCTTGAGGAAATTTTGTAATATGACTTACAAGTTTTGATAGCTCCTCAGAGCGAGCGAGTGTTTGCAACCTTGATTAACAAGGCAAAGATAGAGGAAGAGGTGAAGCGCACTGAGCGCGAGAGGAAGGACCATGAGATAGGTCAAGGTAAGGTTAAGAGAGATTTAGGTCCCTCTCGATCTGTTTAGCTCCCTAAGAAACAAGCAAGGTTTGATGAGCCTTCGAAGACCAAGACACCAGCTGCACCGACTAAGATTCAGACATGTGGTGACTATGGGAGGCACCATCCGGGCGAGTGATAGAGGAAATTAGGAGCTTGCCTTTGATGTGGGTCAATTGAGCACCGTATTACAATTGTCCTCAACAGCCGTCTAGGGGTTGTGATTTGGCCAGGGATTGTAACGGTCCTGTCAGAGGTCAGAGAGCACCAGGCAGAGGTGCGGGTCAGACTAAGGCATGATTGCCTACTCTGGTGTAACGGACGAGGCACCGTGAGGATAAAGATGATGCTAATGTTATAGCGAATACGTTCTTTATTCATACTATTCCATACTTTGCTCTGATTGATATTGGGTTTACACATTCATATGTATTTACTACTATATTTATGAAATTGGGTATTTCTGCTGAGTGTACTGTTAGATAGATTTCTGTAATTAGTCCCTTGGGTCAGTTTGTTTGAGTTGATAAGATATATAAATGGGTTCCGTTAAAGATTCAAGGCATTGTGTTTCCAGCTAAAATTTAATGGAATTGTCGTTTGGTGAGCTCGATCTGATTTTAGGAATGGATTGGCACGTGGAGCACCAGGTCAGTTTAGATTATTCCTCTAAGAGGGATACTTTGAGAACCAGTGAGGATAGTGAGATTATTATTATCGGTGAGCGTCAAGATTACCTCTCTAATGTAATCTCTGCCCTTGTATCTAAAAAACTAGTTCGAAAAGGTTACGAGGCATACCTAACCTTTGTATCTGATTCTATTTTTGCAAAGCTTTCTGTTAGAGATATCCGTACTGTGAAGGACTTCCCGGATGCCTTTCCTGAGGAGTTGCCAGGTTTACATCCAGATATGGAGGTTGAGTTCGACATTGAATTGTTACTAGGTACTGCTCCAGTGTCCATTGCACCTTATTGCATGACACCTAAGGAGCTTTTGGAGCTAAAAGCTCAACTTTAGGAACTTTTCAAACGAAGGTTCATTAGATCGAGTGTAACACCCCTAGTCTATATCCGTCACTGGATTATGGCTACGAAGTGTTACTGGAGCATAACATCATACAATGAACATTTAGTTAACATTAACAATTCATCACATAAATCATAGCAACATCAATTAAAATAATACATACGGTCCCTTTTACGAGCCCTCGAGACCCTAAAAAGACATTAGAAACGAATCAGGACTAAATCAGAAACATATGAAAATTTTCAAAATAAAGTTAAAAATTTTCAAATTGCAGGGGTCACACGGCAATGTGACTCACATTTCCAAGAGACACGCTCATGTCTTAGGCCGTGTCTGTACCCGTGTAACTTACTGACTTGGGCCACACAGCCAAACCACACGCCCGTTTGCCAGGCTGTATACCTTTTGAAATAACCTCACACGCCCATGTGCTAGGCTATGTGCTAGGCAGTGTAACGCGTGACTTGTAACCCTTTGAAAGCTATAGGGGACACACGGCCGTGTCGCCTGGCTGTGTGGCACACAAGGCTAAGACACGTGCCTGTGTCTCTGCCCGTGTTGACAAAAAATAGGCCATTTTCAAGCCATTTTTCTCACCCAAATTCATACCACTTCTATAATCCAAAAAACCTATAATCAAGCATTAAAGACTCACTTAACATATGCAAAATTCAAACTTAAACAACCTAAAACTAACCATACAACCAATATGTCAAAATGGCACCTCAACTTCTACAATCAAATTTACCTAAACAACTATCCAATTCATTCATGTTCAAATCATGCCAATTGGACAACCATAAAGCCACATTTGCCATATTGTTCATACACCAAAATATATACACAATAAGTACCATTATAACTATTTGTATACCTATCTTACATCTTACCAATTAGACCAAAACCAACTACATTCAAAGCTACCATACCATTTCCATCAACATTTTTTTACCATCAATTTAACCACACAAAATACCATATAATCTTAATACCATACCAACTAGTTCATCAACCAAAATAACACATCTACAAGCCATACATAATGGCTAAAATCATTAAACAAAATGCCTATACATGTTATTATAACCATGACTCAAAATCGTCAAAATATATCGATATAACCGATAGATAGTGTGGTTGATCTCTAACAACTTCCAATCCGAATGAGCTTCCAATTAACTAGAAACATAAAGTAAGAATATAATGCTTAGTAAGTTTGTAATTTGTTAAAAAAACTTACCATTTCAATTTATAATCATAAAAACAATTTGAGATAATCCAACATAACTTGGCATTAGCCTAAACAACAACAACCTTTTAAGTTAGATAATCACATAGCTTAGCAAATCATCTCAAAACATCATAGCTTTTATACACACTACTTATAAGTATTCATATTTTCAAGCATATGGCTAAGCATATTTCAAACATCAACAACTCATACATTTCCATACTTTCATAGCAACACTTATTGAAGCATTTGTCGAACCTTCCCTTTTTCATACCCGTTAAACCACTAGAATAATATCAGATACGCGGGAATCTCACACACTATGTGCCATCATGTGGTCGAAACCACTACTATCTCATATCTCGTATGAATGCTCTCTCTTGAGCCATAAATGGGTCTGCTCACACAAACTATCAGTCAGGACGAAGCTACATAGTGCTACTCACACAAGCTATCAAGTAACGACAACACATGTCGGAAACTCAGCCACCGGTAGGATGTACAAGACCAGCACCCAAAACGTGATAACCCCTAATAACATGTCATTTGTATATTATAAATTCCTAAAGTTCAAACTGGATCCGAAAGTTGCCGAAACTTCGTTGGATTTCCCATAGAGACGTAATACTATAATATAACATAAAAGCATGTAAATCGAGCATAATACAACTTTAATTAGATGTAAAAACTTACCTCGATTGCAAATGAGAATTTATGATCAACAAATCTGATACATTTTCCTTTCCCTGATCTAAATCCATACATTACTTTACTTGATCTATATAATCAAATTTAGCTCATTCAATTTCATTTTATTCAATTTAATCCAAAAATCATACTTTGGGAAAAATTACGCTTTTGCCCTTAAAATTTTAAATTCATTACAATTTAGTCCCTAGCTCATAAAGGTGCAAATTCATGCAATTTAGTCCACACCCATGCTAACCGAATATTAACTTAGTCGCTAGCAATCCCCATATTTCATTTATTTCACATTTTTACCATGAACATTTTTCTAGTTTTCAATTAAATACTTAAATGACAAATTCAACAAAAATTCTTTTACAAAAGTTTCTCAACTATCATCAAATATCCATTTCCATCCATCAAACATAAAAAACCAATATAAATTTATGGTAAAACCCTAGACTTTTAACAGTTTTTTAAATTGATTCTCGAGCTAGCTAGATTAAGCTACAACGACTCCAAAAACATATAAATCATTAAAAACGGGATGAAAAATACTTACATGCATGAGAATATAGATTGGTCGAATGTTTGAAGCTAAAAAATGTTGGTTTTCTTCATGAAATTTTTATACGATGCTACTATCATGTTGCAGACCTTAAAATAATAAAAAAATAAATTTTTTGACATTGAATTTGTGGTCTCGAAACCACTATTCTAATTTCACTAAAAATGGGCTATTACATCGAGTGTGTCTCTATGAGGAACACCAGTTCTGTTTGTTAATAAGAAATACAGATTGATGTGAATGTATAAGACTACTTTCAGGACTCATTATGGGCATTACGAGTTTCTATTCATGCCTTTTGATTTGACTAATGCTTTGACTGCATTTATGGATTTGATGAACCGGGTATTTCAGCCATATCTAGATCGATTTGTAGTAGTAGTTTTTATTGATGTCATTCCGATTTATTCAAATATTGAGAATGAACATGATGAGCATATTTGAATAGTTCTGCAAGTACTCTATGAGAAATAGCTATATGCTAAGTTTAGCAAGTGGGAGTTTTAGTTGCAAGAGGTTACCTTTCTAAGGCATGCTATAACTATTAAAGAGATTCGAGTTGATCCCAAGAAAATCGAGGCTGTGATCGAGTGGAAATAACCGAAGAATGTTTTTGAGCTTTAGAGTTTCCTGGGCTTGGCAAGTTACTACCAGAGGTTTGTCGAGGGGTTCTCCTTTATTGCATCTCCCTTGACTAAATTGTTACATAAGAACACCCCATTTGTGTGGTCTGATGAGTAGCAGTTGAGCTTCGAGAAACTCAAATTCGTTTTGACACAAGCTTCTGTTTTGGTATAACCTAAATCTGGTAGGGAGTTTATAGTTTATAGCGATGCTTCGCATGTTGGTTTGTAGTGTGTTTTGATGTAGGATGGTAAAGTTGTAGCTTATGTATCTCGATAGTTTAAGTCGCACGAGGGAAACTATCCTACGCACGACCTTGATTTGGCTACAGTTGTCTTCGCTCTAAAAATCTAGAGGCACTATCTGTATGGTGAGAGGTGACTACACCGACCACAAGAGCCTCAAGTATTTACTAACTTAGAAAGAGTGAAATCTAAGGCAATGTAGATGGGTTTAGTTTCTTAAGGATTATGACTGCACGATAGAGTACCATCTCGGTAAGGCTAATGTTGTGGCTGATGCTCTTAGTCGTAAAACAATGATTGATCTGAGAGCAATGTTCGCTCGTCTAAGTTTGTTCGATAATGGGAGTCTACTAGCTGAGTTACAGGTTAAATTAACCTGGGTTGATCAAATTCGAGCTAAACAGTTGAGTGATGAGTCTCTGGTTCTGTGTTTGCGTCAGGCTGAATCAAGTGAAACTTCTGATTTTTGATTGAACAGTGATGGGGCTTTGTGTTTTAGGGGTCCAATCTGTGTGCCTAATGATGTGGAGTTAAGGTAGTCAATTCTACAAGAAGTGCATAGTAACCTCTATGCTATGTATCCCGGTGGGAACAAAATGTCTGACGTGTCAGAAGGTTAAGGCTGAGCATCAATTGCCTTCTGGTTTACTACAACCCGTTAAGATTCCCCTGTGGAAATAGAAGCCTGTGATGATGAATTTTGTTAGAGGGTTACCTTTGACACCCACTAAGAATGATTCAGTTTGGGTAATCATCGATAGATTGACCAAGTCCGCTCATTTTCTACCTATCAGGACAAATTACTTCCTACAGAAGCTAGTTAAGTTGTATGTTTTTGAAATTGTAAGACTGTACGGAGTTCCAGTGTCAATCATCTCAGACAGGGATTTGTGTTTTACTTCTCGTTTTAGGAAGAAGCTTCATGGGGCATTGGGAACCCGATTGGATTTCACTACTACATATCATCTTCAGACTAATAGACAGTCTGAGCAGGTTATTCATATTTTGGAGGATATTTTACGGAGCTGTGTGATAAATTTCTGGCGCAGTTGGGAGGATTATTTGTCGCTAGCTGAGCTCGCGTATAACAACAGCTTCCACTCTAGTATTCAGATGGCTCCTTACAAGTCTCTGTGTGGTGGTAAGTGTCATACCCCTCTGTGTTGGACTGAGGTAAGTGAGCGTCGTGTTTTGGGTCCTGAGCTAGTTTCTGAGACCAAGAATACAGTTAAATTGATCCAAGATTGTCTTAAGGTCGATTTTAATCGATAGAAATCGTATGCTAATTTAAAAAGAAAAAATATCGAGTATTCTATAGGTGATCAGGTGTTTCTGAAAGTTTCTCCGTGGAAAAAGGTTCTCAAGTTCAAATGTAAGGGTAAGTTGAGCCCGAGGTTCACTGGACCTTACCGTATTCTAAAACATGTCGGACATGTCCCATATTAACTAGAGTTACCTCATGAGCTAGAATGGATTCATGACGTGTTCTACATCCTAATATTGAGACAATATCGGTCTGACCCTTCTCACATCATCTCTGTTGAGGAGATTGAGGTAAGACCTGATCTGATGTTCGAGGAGGAGCCTGTTCAGATTTTGGAGCGAGATGTTAAAGTCTTACGGAGGAAAACATTACCTCTGGTTATGGTCTTATGGAAAAATCACAGCACTGAGGAAGCCACGTAAGAACCTGAAGATTCGATTTGTTAGCAATACCCGTATCTGTTTGAGTCAGGTAAATTTCGAGGCCGAAATTTCTTTTAGGGGGAGAGAGTTGTAATGAATTGAAATTTTGAATGTCTGTTGTTAAATTCTATCAATAATTAAGCATTTGCTTCAGTAGTTAAGTATCCTGCTTGCACATTTGAGATCGAGGGTTCTAGTCTTTCTTTTTGAATTTTGCTATTTATTTTGGTTTAACCCTAATTCTTTGTTTCTCGACTTAAGTTTAATTCGGTGCAATTTCGTGTCAAGAATGAATCTGCTGGTTCAATGGTTAAGTATTTGATTATTTCTGGCCATGAGTTTGAGTTTCTATGTACGCATTGAAATAGTATTTTTACACTTTGTGGTAATTAGTTTTATTTTTAAAGTAATTTAGTTTTTCTCAAAATCTGTTTTTCTTCTACGTTTTTCTTCTCTAGGTTTTGGTTACTATTTTTCTTTTTATTTTTTTCACTTTTGCTTTTCTTTTTACTTGTTACCGAGATTTTGCTATCGAAGTAAATTGAAGGCTCTGCATTGTTTATTGTTCAATTGAAGGGGTTTTACGTAAGTTATTCTTGTTGTCTACTTCTAATTCGCGAGATTTCGTCTGTTCTCTTTGAAATTGAGTATTCATGTCTGTTACTTTGAATTTCTTGATAATTACTTTAGTTGTTTCCTTTTAGGCGAAGGTGTCGAGAGGAGTGTTCCTCTAGAGATTTAGTTTTGGTTTAAGGTCGTTTGTTTTTCGGTAAGCATTAGTATGTTTTGGGGAAGTTTTGCGTCGAAGTTTTCAACATAGTTAATTTAATGCTATTTTGCGTAATTTATCTCGATTAAAGTTGTGAATTGAGCAATTGGTTGTTGATTCTAGGTTTCGGGATCACTTCTATTGCTTGTGCATTGAAACTCTATTAGGTGTGTAACGAAAAACCCGTATTTCTATAAATTTTAGTTGCCAAAAAACATGGCTGTCGACGTCACACAGCTGTGTAACTCACTGTTTGTGAATTAGAGTCACACGGACTAGGGACACTGGCGTGTGTCCAGGCCGTGTAACTCACTGTTTGTGAATTAGATCACACGGGCGAGAGACACGAGTGTGTGTCTAGGCCATGTGAGAGATATTTAGAGCTTTGAATGACACGGGTGTGCGCGTGGCCTTGTGTTGAACCGTGTAACTCATTGTTTTGAGTCACATGGCTGTGGGCCAGGCCCTGTGTGACATAAAAAGGGCCACAAAGGCATGTGCCAGGCTATGTGGACTATACGGGCCAAACACCTAGGCCGTGTAAATCTATAAGGTTGTGTGGGCCAAAGTACTAAAATTTTTCCTTTAGGTCGTAAATGTCATTCGAGTTGAACGTAGGCCTTCTGTAGGGTCTATATGATCTGAATTAGACCGTATAAGTCGCTATCCAATGATCTGAGGTTGAGTAATTGATTATCTGAACGTATACTGAATGCGATGACTATTAATGACATTGACCTATACTATCTGATTTTGATCTATATCTGGATAACTATGTGTACGTCTTTGATATTTGACATCTATAATTTGTATCTGCATTGGGCGGGAATTGTGTAAAGAAGGAAGTGATGTGTACCGACATTATGTGATGTGTAGGGCTGGATGGGTATTAAATACCCTTTCTGGTGTGTTGGGTTGGTCGGAGATGGTGTGTAGCAGATAGGGGTAGGAAAACTGCATCTGTTTCTGATTTATTTTGTATCTAAATTTGAATTGTTCTGCCTTTTGTCTGATCTATTAAGACTATACTAAATATCCTCTGATTCTGATTTTGAACACGAATTTGGAAATTTATTGTTATATTTATGATTCTGTATGAATTTATATCTGTTACACACATTGAGTTATCAACTCATTTTGTCTGTTGACTGAATTACAGGTAACTCACATATTGATCGGGTTAGCATAGTGGAAGCTCAGTCATTTTGCTTTATCATCTTTTATGTTATCAGTATTTTTATTATTTTTTTCGTATTATGACTTTCTAAGATTGTTGTTTTATTGACTGGGTTTTTATGATTGTTTATAATCTGTTAGACAGTTTCGAACTGTTTCAAATTGCATTTATAAAAGATAATTTTTCTTAAAAACGTTTAATGTAACTCTTCAGACTTGGTCTTAACTTTTTCTTAAAAACATTGTCATTTGAAGTTGAAAAATACTTTTGAAAAGTTTGAATTGTTTAGCATTGATGTCAAAACTTTTTTTTTTAAGAAAACAAAATATATAGATAAGACATGACATTGTAAAGTAGAATATGTGTATTTAAATGATATTCAAATTCTTTAATATTATGATATATGAAATATATAAACTTAAATTATAATTTACTTAAATGTAAAATTTCTTTATTTTCATTTGTCTTTATTATGAAATATAATATTGAAATACTTTTTATAAATTATTTGTAAAATTTAATCTAAATATATAAATCATATTTATATTTTATAGTTAATATAAATGATATCAAATTTATAACTTAACAGTCAAACTGATTTTTAAAAAGTCAAAAACTAATTTTTTTAACTTTTTGGACCAATTTTAAGCCAAATCTATCCAACTTTTAAAATTAAATTAGTACTTTTTTTGGTGAATTATAAGAGTAGGGAAAAGCCTTAATAACAACGCGACTAATGCGACTCGAACCCAGGATATACCTGATACGATGAACACCTTAACTACGAAGCCAACACGGGTTCAAATTAATACTTTTCAAACTCAACAATAAATTGTGTCACACTCTCTTATTATTATAAGGAGGATTATTTCGTAATTTACACTTGGATATAAAAGAATTAATTAAATTATCATATATATTATATATAGTAAGATATTGGCACAAAAATTAAAATAAATAATTTCAGATTAGTTAAATTTTTGACAAGTGGCACAAAAATGATACCTGCTATTAATTGAGATATTTATAGTTTAAGTACATGATATTATTTTTACATTCTACTTTATCTAATAATTAAATTGAGTTGTAATAAATTAATTAATAGAAAATATCCATTTTATTAATATGTATTTCATGTTATAATATTTATTTTTAACAAATTTTTACATTAAATACATTTAGAAAATAATTTCAAGATAATATTAAAATAAACATATGTTTTAAAAATTTTAAGATAATGTTGAAAATACTATTTAGTTTAAAAACAAATTTACTAAGGAATGTAATTTTAGAAACAAGTTGCCTAGTTTCTTTGAATTATGTATATTTATTAATTTTGGTAGATATTTTTAATCAATTATAGCTTATTTTAAAATTTAACCTTTTTTTTAAATTTATATCGATTATATTAAAAGCAAACATTCACGTGTTTTTTCTTTAATAGAATGTTTAGGAGTATTCATAGTTCCTCTCTAACCTTTAAATAAGAGGATAATGCGCTTTAGTGCATTTGAACTCACGTTCTCCTGTACTGACAACAATGTTAATATCAATATCAATTGAGTTTTAACATAAGTGAAATAAGATATGAAACAATGACAATATTTATGATTTCTTTTTAAGTATACGTGAAACATATATGTTGTGAATGTTGGTACAAACAAATTATATACTTTATAAAATTTTCCCGGAAGGATGTAATACAAATTTCAATTGACTCTTTAGCTAACATGCATATTAACCCTTTAAATTATCAAATAATAAATTTAATCCAAAACATTAAAAATAATTAATAGAATCAGCTTTTATTATTTTATTGAGTAGATTGGATACATATATTAAATTAATTTTTGTATTATCGTGTATAACATTTTTTTTAAATGTGTCATTTTAGAAAATAAAAATAGTTGTTTTGATTTGTATAAAATAGTGGTTAAAGTTTTTATCAGATACCATTTGATCTAGGTTTAAATCGTGTAATTTCATTCCCTCCCAATATTGTATCAAAATAATAAATAATAAAATATTTTTTTAAATATAGTTTCAGATAAATCCTGTATGGATCCTAAATAAGTTACCATATAAAATAATTCTTTTAAAATACCATTAAAAAATAAAACACAAAATTAAAACAAAGAAATCTAAAATTAAAAAAAAATTAACTTGAGAAGAAAGAAAAGAAAAAAACCCTGGTGCCACTAGAAAGTGTGGTCTCCATCAATGACCCCATTTGGGGATTTTTTTTTTCATATATAGGTATATATTGGCAGGTTACCTTGCAGCTGCTGTTCTTAAAGAGAAATCATATATTTTCTTTTGAATAATTCATCATGAAATGAAATAAGTCGTTATTAAGTCAAATTTTGGAGAAAAAGAATAAAGTAGAGTTGAATATTAGTGTTAATAATAAGTAGTTAGAATATGCTTTTAAAATAATGAAATCTTTAAGGTACTTTGGCTTTAAAATATTTCTTAAATTAAGGACAATAATTTATTGTACACCCATCATGTGGTTGGGAAAACAATTAAAATATGTATGAATATTTTTTTGAAGAAAATTGGAAGGTTTATAAAATTATCATATAGAAATTGATAGATAGAATAGTTGTGTTTCATGATTTGATTTACAAAAATTGGATTGAAGATTTGGTGAGATGTCAATAGTTGTGAACTTGATGCATTAAAATATTTTTAATTTTTGGGCCAGAATTTGTTCAATAATCAACCTCTACTCATGACTTTTGCTATTTGTAATTTAGGCTAAAAAGGATCACTTGCTTTTGTTTCCTGGAAATTTCATATATTTGATTTAGAATTATTACTTAAGAATAAAATTCTGATGTGGTCGTTGAAAGCACTAAAAATATCCTATCCCTAATAAATAATGAAAAAAAATAGTAAAAGGGAAGTAGGGTCAAATCCTCAAGGTCTTATTCCGTGAAATTCTAGGCAGAATCTTGCCCAAGAAAACTTGCGTTCTTGGAAAAAAAATAAGAAAAATAACAGAATTAAAGATTTGGATCTGGAAACGAAAAATAAAATAAAAACAAAATATTGAATATTGAATCGAAAATTCAAAAAATTAAAAATAAAGTTAAGAGAAAGAAAATTCTTATGGGAGATTCCAGCCTCAAGTTGTCTCATTCCGCCTTGGGTTCAATCCTCGGCTTTTAGATGATCCTTTCCAAACCAAATAAGCCAGTTATAGTGAAAGAGGACACCTATGACCACCAGCTCCAAGGATTTAGACTTACAATTTAGTGGAACCTGACTCTAGCCAACAATTGCTTCTGTGAGATCGTCTTATGCTAGATCAACGCTTCTCAATGGCGAATCCCACGCCATTTTGTCTCTTGGGCTCGCCAACCTCTGACGTAGTAAGCTAACGAACCGATTGTGGAACCTTCCCAAAACATACAAAGCGGCCGCCTTTGCATACGTTGAAAAACTTACTTCTTAAGGGACATGGACGGGAGCATCAGCCCCGTAGTGCGGAGAAACAATGAATACTCAGCAAGGAGGCTAAGTACGGACTCTAAGCCTCAATAACCCTTTTTGGGGAATATCGACAACTTTCGGCTAGATGGGTTTAGTGGCTCATGGTTGTGGTGGAAAATAAAATAAATAAAATAAAAATGGAGATTTTATTGAAAAGAAATATGAGAAGAACAAAAGCCTAGACTTTTGGAGAGAGAGTGTTTACAGAAAAAGATGGGATCCTCTTTTGAGTCACTTCACCCCCTATTTATAGTGCTAGGGGAGATAGTCTAATCCTACTTAAATTCCAGAAAGATAAATATATTTAATTAAAGATAAATAAAATAAAATCCTAAAATTAAATCATCCTTAATAATTATCTTAATATTAATTATCCTAATATAATTAAAATAGAGTTTGATAGAATAAAATCTCTTCTTTTTGCTTTTCAACCCTTGTGTCCTCCATGCTTGCACTTTTGGTGCCAACTTTTTCTTGTGTTGCACATTGACCCATTTTATCTCTAAATTCACGCTTTTGGCTCTTAATTTTGCTTTTGCCTCAAATTTAGTCCCTATGAGATGAAAGATCATAAATAGCTCAAATTAGCAGGATCATACTCAGAATAAATACATAATTAATACATAAAAATACGTTATTCTAGAGTGTTATCAAATTCTGTGAAGAAATACTATTTTAAGTAATGAAATGGGAATAAAAAGACATCTAACCTCACATTATACCAATCCACACCTCTGCTCCATGTTAATTAAAGGTTCCAAATATCCTTTTTCATTTCACAAGTTAACAACATTACTACTTCGTTGCAGCAGTGACCATACTTCTACACTCAACTTCAACGATGATCATGACACCGATTAGGGAATCTCCAAGTTTGACACAACAATGATTTTCTAGTAATGGGATAACCTCCCCAATCTGGACAGCAATATGTTGTGAGTTGCAAGCTACTATTTGAATAAATAAAAAAATAAAGACTTTTCTTCATACATCAAATTATCCTCAATGCAGCTTCATAATCAACTCTTTTTAGGATTCGAGTGTTGGACTGCAAAAGTTATACATGGTCTTATTTGTGTCAAATATCTTTAAATAGCTCTTCAAAATTTTCATCTTCATTTATCACTCTACTATAGTCAACCAAATTTTCATCTTCAAATAGCTGAACATGATCAATGTGAGACACTCAATAAGCTAGTGCAAAGACACAAGTGTGGACTTAACGAGAGTTGTAAGAAATTAGTTTCAAAGCGAGTTCGCTGTTGAAATTGGAAGGTGGGTAGGATTTTCAGATTTAAGCCTAAATGGAAATACATTTTCATCAACTGCAACATCTCTACTTATAAATATGGTTTTAGAAGCAACGTTATACAACTTATATCCATTTAGAAGCCTAAATGGATTATGTCTTGTTAGTGCATTGGAATACAAATAAACTTATAAGAAATTAATGAAGGCTTTAAGGCATGTATCAATGCCACTTTGTTTAAGGTTTTATTCACCCCTACCTATATTATGATGTGCAAAAGAGTTACTGGCAAATAAACCTTGAGGATACAAGAAGCCCAATGATTGTCGATATTTTGCACTAGCGAAAATAGTCCACTAAGCATTGAGCGGAGCATAAAAGAATATCAATTTCTATAAAGAATGTCTATAGTAATTCTTTATAGAACAATATAGAAATATAAAAAATGGTGGGAGAATAGAAAGAAACTTTGTTTCTATGGTTTTTTTAAGTGTGTCAAACAAATGGAATTTGACTCCTATTTAGAGGAGTTCTCATATCTCTTCATAGGAACATAACTATCTAAATGGATAGTCACATCTTTTAACAATAAACATAATTATTCAATAGATGTATCCTTGAATAATCATGATTCATTATTAATAATAAAGTGATATAATTTTTGAATTTAAGAGACATAATTCCATTGTGAAATGTGATAACTCTTGTTTAATAACCAGGTGATATAACTCTTGGTTACTTATAACTTTTCATTTGCAACTATTGGAACACTATATATATATATTGAAAATGTTCCAGCATGCCTAAGGAAGAAAAGAAGGTACCACATACTTGGCTAAAAAATCTAAACCATTACCACTATATATGGTTTGGGCAGAAGCTTCAAATTGATAATTAACCAAGGAAATGAAGCTTATTATTTGGATAAGCATGTCACTTTTGATTCAAAAAGCACAAGGGCCCAAGTAACTTTAGTATGGTCATCAATAACGATAAGAAAGTATTCAAAATCATTATAGGTCTCGATATGGTATGAACCAAGATTTAAAAATTGAAAGATAATATTGTATCTTGAATTACTAATAGGAAAATGCAACTCTTATTATTTTGCTAATGGATAAACCATATATTTCATAACATGACCCTTATTGAAATTGCTAGAATTAATGGAAGAAATTTGATGCATTTTAGAAAAAAATATGCATGTCCTAAACGTGCATGCCACAAAACTAAGTCATCTAGAGTTGGGACTGAGGTGGATTACAAAATAACAACTGTTAGTATGGATTAAGTGCACACAGTTGCATGCTATGAGGTTCTTTCTTCTTTTACTAAATTTGTCATGGCCAAATTATTTGTTGTTTCTAAGTGCTTTTTTTTTAAATATGCAATTAGGTGGAAACCTAATCAAGCAAAAAAAAAAAGTTCTTTCTTATGGTTTTTCAAATAGAAGTGATCATATGTGCCATTAAATTTCTTTTTCCGTTACGAATTGGAAGAGTAAAGGGTTATAGATTCAATTGGTTTAGTGAAAGATGTATCAACATTGTAACACCTCATTCTTTCTTCTTATAATAGCAATGCATAGGCCTCATTCATAGGAGGTAGTGGTTGTCTTAACAAGATCTAAGTTATTACTGCAACATAAGTTTCATTGAGTCTTATAAGAAATTGCAACAACTTTTGTTGTTGGATGCAATTGTTGTAGGCCTTGTAATTTCCACCTATTATTAACATCAGACAAGCATTTTCTTCCCACAAAAGGTACAACTCCAAATAGTAAATCCAAATAGTAAAGTGTAAGGTGAATGTTCCTTTTGTTTCACAACTAAGCTTTCGAGGGAGAAGTTTAGTGGGTAAGTCATCTGGTCTTTGTACAACAGTGAGGTCATCAAATTGGTGAGTGTTAGACCATTGTTTAAATCATTGGTTGTACTATGAGAAAGTAAATCATTGCTTTGAGAAATGACCATAGCTGTAGATTGAAGTCAAACTAAGGAAACAATCTTGGTGTTCATCTTCATATTTTGCGCACTTTGAGTTTCGTGGTTAAAACTATGGTTACAGTTCCAAGCATCGTTTGAGCCATGGTTTTGGTTTGCAAAGTAAGTACCCCATTTCTTCATCAATTAGTATCAGAGCCTCGCACTTAACTTATGTGAATCTTTAGGCCTAATTTCAGACACATGGATGTGATGGATTCACACTACCTCAAGGCCCAATAACAATGTCCAAGGCCAAGAAAATCAAACCAAGATTTGTTCAAAGATAATTTGTTTTCATTAAGAAAGTTTTTAACTCTAGGAGACAGTTTCTTTAGGCAAGATTTCTTTCTTGTGATTTTTAGAAGTAGTTTTCTTCTCGATTTTCTTCAAGGAGTTGTGGGAATCCATTTTTCACTCTTCAATTTGCCAAGGACTATTTCTTGGAGGATAGATTAGAGTCATTAATTGAGTTTGTTGGGATTTATATCTCAAAGGGTTCAATTGGACGTTTATCCTTCTATCCATCATATCCATCGGTTTACTCTTTCCATCTTCCACTTTTAAATTTTGTCTATTTATTTATTTATTTATTATTTTAAATATTTATTCTTAGTTCTTAAATTTCTTATTTAGTGATTTTTTCTTTAATTTCTAAATTTTCTTATTTCTTCTTTTAGGCCATACCCAAATCTTTCCTTCTTGAATCGAACAACTTGAATTTGATCCTAATCCGCTTCCTTTCGCTTCTTGAGTCGAACATCTTCCACTCGAGGTGCTTGATTCAAGGAAAGTTGTGTTCTTTTATTATTGATAGTAGTAGTTGTGCCAATGTGGTAAGTAGCTTTTTAGTGGATACTTTATCTTTACCTTGTCAAAATCATCCTAAGCCATATCACTTACAATAGCTTGAAGAAAGTTTGGAAGTTAAGGTAGTTAAATAGTCATTAATTGAATTCGAAATTGAGAATTATTCTAACAAGTTTTGCTGTGATGTAGTTCCCATGCATGTTGCCCATTTGCATATTAGAAGACCATGGCAGTATGATCGTAATATGATACACCATGGCAAATTGAACCGTTACTCCCTTGTGTTTAAAGGAAAAAAGATACACTTTAGCCCTTTTGGAGCACAAAGCTGCATATAAGAACCAATTGAAAATGATGAAATTCTATAAGATGGTTAAGGTGAAAGAAAGAATTGAAAAGACAGAGAAAAAAGAGACATTGAATGTTAAAATTCTACTTTATAGTCACCTTTGGTGAGTGAATATAAATATGAGGTAAAATTGGAGAGTTCTCAAATGAGAAAAGAAAATGAAAAACAAGAAAATATCCATGCAAAAGTGATGAATGATTATGTTTTAACTAACTATAACTCGATTTTGTTTAGTGATGGTTCTTTGTTACATGATTTCAAGAATCCATTGATGGACTTCCAATTACATTACTCTACCATCAATAGACAATTTTACTTGTAGGAGAGAGGTAAGTTGATCAATAGACAATTTTACTTGTAGGAGAGAGGTAAGTTGAACATTGATAATTCTCCACAAGTGTTACAAGGTGAGAAAAATAATGATATATTGGAAATTGAAACATGTAGGCATACCTTGAATGTTTTTCATAAGTATGCTACTGATTTTAAGTTTCCTTACAACATGCTTTCTCATTGGTCAAGGTTCAATAAAATTTGGTTTAAAATTTCAATTAATTTTATGGGTTTAATTAGATTTTTAAAGGTTAAAAATAACAACTATGTTGCATTAAATAGGTTTATTAAAGCATTTTATACATTTTCTCTTGCAACAAAATTTTCTATCTTGATCCTTAATGATGAATTTTTACATAATAATCTTAACCTTCTTGATTTTTATTGTTATGTGAAATTCTTAACTCATCATTGAAAATTCTTATAGATGACCATGCATATTCAAAGAACGTTACAAGTTATTTTTTTACTTAAACACTCATGTCCTAACATTTCTTTGTTTAGTTTTGAAGGATCAAAATAATGTTTTTGATTTTGGAGATAGTTTTTGTGCACGAGAAAGCTTAGGTAAGTATTTTTTCATTTTATTGTTATTAATTCTAATCTCTTTTCTTTTTTGCCAGCTAAATATTCGAGGACAAATCTTCTTGAGGAAGGGGAAATGATGCGAGTCTCAAGGCCCAATTTCAGACACATAGATGTGATAGACTACACTACCTTAAGGCCCTATAACAATTTCAAAGGCCAAGCAAATCAAACCAAGATTCAATCAAAGACAATTTTTTTTCATTAATAATGTTTTCAACTTTAAGAGTTAGTTTCTTCGTGTAAGATTTCTTTCTTATGCTCTTTTAGAATTAGATTTCTTCTCGATTTTCTTCAATGAGTAGTGGAATCCATTTTTCACCCTTCAATTTGCCAAGGGCTATTTATTAGAGGGCTATTTAAAGCCATTAATTGAGTTTGTTGGGATTTATATCTCAAAGGGGTCAATTGGATGTTTATCCTTCTATCCATCATATCCATCGGTTTACTCGTTCCATCTTCCACTTTTAAATTTCGTCCATTTATTTATTTATTTATTATTTTGAATATTTATTCTTAGTTCTTAAATTTCTTATTTAGTGTTTTTTTCTTTAATTTCTAAATTTTTTTATTTCTTCTTTTAGGTCACACCCAAATCTTTCATTCTTGAGTCAAACAACTTGAATTCGATCCTGATCCGCTTCCTTTCGCTTTAATTCCTTATCATTAACACAAATAGTGATTATCCTAGGTAAAATACTTGCTTGAAATGGAAAGGTTTTCAGTCTCAAGCCCCCATGCTCAATGGATTTAATTATGCTTATTGGAAAGCCAAAATTAAAGCTTTTATTAAGTCTACTAATGAATGAGCATGGAGAGCAATTTCAATTGGATGGACTTACCCTTTTACTGAAGTTGAAGGAGTAAAAACTCCCAATCCCGAGGTAACTTGGACCACTAAAGAAAAAGGGTTGCTAATGCAAACTCCAAAGCACTTTATGCCATTTTTTGTAGAGTAGATGCTCAGGAGGATTTCCAAATGTACTGAAGCCAAGGAGGCTTGAGAAATACTAGATTTGGAAATTTGAGAATCTGAGGATGTGGAAATTTGAAAATCAAATTTAAGAATCTGAGGATGTGGAAATTTGAGACTATTGGAGAGTTTTATGCAAAAGTCTGTGACCTAGCAAACCAGGCTTTTACATTAGGAAGTGAGTACTCAAACTCCAAGCTTGTGAGACAGGTACTTAGGTTTCTACCTAAGAGGTTCAGCATCAAAGTAACAGCCATCCAGGAGACCAAGGATATTGACTCCATGAGGATTGATGAGTTGATTGGATCTCTAAAAACTTTTAAGATCAACTTGGAAGAGGCCAAGAAGGGCAAATTGAAATCTGAGAAGAACATTGTATTTTCAGTGACAAAAACTGCGACCATTGAACAAAGCACTATTATAGTAGATGTAAGAACATTTTGCTTTGCTTATTCATGGGTTCAGTAGGATGACCAAAAGCAATTTGGAAATGATAAAAGATCAAATTCATCTAAGACCATATATAATGGAAAATTCAAAGGCAAAGCTGAGTTAAGTGAACCTGTTAAGGAAAAGAAACAAAGAATTTAATGCATAAGTGTTATGGCTTTGGGCATATTCAAGTAAAATGTGTAAATACTCTTAAGAAGAATGGTAATTTTGTATGTGTGACCTGGAGTGATGAGGAAACCAGCTCAAAATTAGAATTTGATGAGGAATAGGTAAGCAATTTTGTTGCCTTCACATCAAAGATGTGTGAATCAGATGTTTTTGATAATGGATCAATTTAGTGCAATAAATAAGAGACACATGAGGAATTGTTGAAAGCTTAGAATCTCATGTTGAAAAAATGGAATCTTCTTAGTGAAGTTAATTCAAAGCATTCAATTGAGAATGGTTTTATGAAGGAGGAAGTATCCATGCTCGAAGGACAAGTAGATGCAAAGCTAATGAAGCTCAATAAGTAATAAAAAAGGGTTAAAAAGCTGGAAGAAGAATTGGAAGATGCAAGAAGGACTCTCAAACAATTCAATTGCAGTACTAAAAATTGAATGTGATGATAACAACTGGAAAAAAGGGATCAGAAGAGAGAAGGGATAAATTCATTGATAAAGGGAAGACTATTTGTAGAAATTCATAGTGTTTGTCAAATCAAGGAGTAATCATTATCTTGGAGAATGCTTTACACAAGTAAAAGTTTAAGGGGAGCCTAAACTCTAGAAGAAATTAACTTCATCTACCAAAAAAAGATCACTTGTCACTACTGTAGTGTTCCTAGCCATATTAGGACCCATTGTTTCAAAATGCTCCAAGACCTTTGATGGAATAAAATAGTGTGATAAATTGTGCCCACTACTTCTGGCACTGTGAGTGTAACACCCTTAAACTCGACCCGATCGCTGGGTCTGAGATCACGAGATGTCATATTCGTTGCTGAAACAAGTATGATAAATCACAGTCAGTTTATAATATTTAATAATTAAATATAGTCAAAACACACATTTAATACGATATACAATCATTACCAAGTCTTATACGAGTTTATGAAAACTCAATTCTATCCCGAGGTCATATTGGACTATACTAAAGAAAATTTAAATTTGGGTATTACAATATACAAAGCTTGTTATAACGATACCAAAGACAGTATCCAAACTTCAAATTTCATCAGGTGGGTATTGCGTTATCTAGGGCTTGGTATCACGATATTGAAGACAGTAGCCAAACTTCCCAACTCGATGACCAAATTGCAAGATTTCAAAAGTGGGTATCACAATATCCAGGGTTTGGTATCACGATACTGAAGATAGACCACGAGATCTTTTAATTTTTGGCAAAACTGTACACTTCCAAACCTGCAAAATTTTCCCATTTACTTTCACACATTCAAGCACACATAACATTCAGTTATTATAAACAACATTTTAACACCAAACAAGCATCCCCAAAACATTAACCATTCTAACCTATAGCTTTAACATTTACAACTCAATCAACTTATACCAAGCTATTCATTCAAACCTATGCATCCATGTCTATATACAACTAAAACCATCAACTTTATCTAATGCATTTTATTTAATTCGTTCATACCATTACCCAATTCACAAGTTCATAAGACCTATAAACATTTCAACAGCATATCATACATATCAACTTTGTGTGTACAAGGTTATAATCATTGCAAACATCCAAATCAACATTAACCACCTATTCACATGATTCATTCCAAATCAAATTCCAAAAGTATCACTTCATATACCTTATATGCATACCATCCATTACCCAAACATACCATTATCAACAAAGTTTTAACTATTTATACACATTTACCAACCTTCAATTAAAACCTTCCAAATATAGCAAAATACAAAAAAAAAGACTCTATTAGGTACATTCCATTTAACTAACTAAACAAATTCACCAACTTTGTTGAGTTTAGGATTCTGTTTGTATGCTGAAGATGATACTCGAAATCTTGTATTTAACTGATCTTGTGAATAGAAAACAAAACCATATGCTGAGTAATAAACTCAGTGGTATTTCTATAATTCAAGTATATAATATTAGCATTAACAAATTTACACTAATTAAACATGTATAACTATATGCATATATCTATCATATACTTATAACTTGAAATTACCAAACTTTACATCTTCAATACAAACATGTTAAGTGTACAAATCTAACACCAATTCATCCCTCTTCAATACAATCTATACGAATAATTCATTATACTTATAATAACAATCTTTTATACATACCAATATCAAAACATTCCCTTATCAGTCCCATTTTCAATTTTACCACTTCTAATATCACCTAATTCATTCATTCTTGAAGTCTCTTTACTCATTTGAATCTATTTCTACCCCAAGACTTAGTTTCGTTTGATTCACATATTCTATTATATGATTACAACATTTCGTTTGCATTTAATCACAAAACACATTAATATAATACTATTAACTTGACTCGGATTTTCAAGACAGATACTCGGATTAGTGAATCTGCATCTCAAATTGGCACCACAATGTATCATTGACTAAACTAAAGTATAGACTTGTACATTTAATAAAGTAACCAATTCTGCAATATCATCACAAAATTCAATTCACACCCGTATTATCCCCATTACATCATCAATTTATCATGTAATACAACATAATTCAACCTAATTTCAAGTTAATTTCATACTTTCAACAAATTACATTATTTATAATTCTATTCAATTTAGTCCTTTATCTTGATACTCAGACATATTCATACTAATCCAATTCAATTAATTTCTCATAACTTACCTCCATTTCTTACCATATAAAACAAAAGAAATATGCAACAATTAAAGTGAATTTAATTATAGAAGTACAAACTAAAAACTCTAAGCTATTCGTCATTAGCTTTAGCTTTTCCTTTCTCTCTCAAGGAATCCAAGTTGACATTAACCATTGATTAACATAAACATACTATACCATCAATATCCAACCAAGTTCACAATAAATTGTCATTTTATACAACTTTTGCAATTTATTCAATTTAGTCCCTAAAATTTATACTAACATAACTTTCAGTTTAGAACTCTAATTTGAAACCCAATTTCACAATAATCCATTAAGGAACTCCTATTTTTATTTGTATAGATAATTTTAAAATTTATTCAGTTTGGTCCTTAATATACAAAACTATCAATTAACTTCACAATTTAGTTCTTTTTCATATCTAAGCTTAAAATCTATCAAATTAATACCTAAAACTTTCAATTCTCAACTATTGAAGCTTTCAAAATTTTAACAATTTTATAAATTGAAACATGGGCTACCTAGATTAACCTCCCATGATCTCACAAACATAAAAATTACAATAAAATAACTAAGGACTTACTTGAATTTAAGTTTAAAGCTTCTAAAATCCCTAAATTGCATTAAGCCTTCTTTTCTTTCTTTTTGTTTCGAGTAAGTGAGGAAGAAGATGATATGTTCATCCCTTCCTCCACTATGTTTTATAATATATATAATATTAAATTTATTTACTTTAATTTAATTACAAAAATTTTATTTTAATCAAGTCATAATTCTTACCATCCACTAGCATGTACAATAATATGGTTTAATTTCTACTTTAGACCTTTGGTTAATTACAATTTAGGTCCCCAACTATTTTCTAATTAAAAATCTATAATGATTAGACATTATAATTTAGTCCCAAGACTCTAATTGAACATAATTTCAACTAAATTACTAATCCAAAATTCAATCTACCTATATGATAACTCTGCAAATATTTCTCAGTTTATGAAAATAGGGTCTCGAAATCATATTTCCCAACACCACTGGAACTAATCAAGTTTAATTTAATAAATCCTTAATTAACCATAAACTAATGATCATTAACTAAAGATAATGGAAACTTCCATCACCATCCATCAACTCATAACACAAAATGGTTTATTTGTCACTTTGGTCCTATAACGATATAAAAGTCTATTGTGATTGAACTTTTACGATTTAATCTCTATACCTTAATTAATCACCAATTCAATAAAATTACTAAACTAAAATTTAATATATTACTACATTAATCTTGTAAATATTAATACTTAATATTTACAGACTCAATTTACAAAAATGAGATTCCAACACCATATTTTTCGGTACTGTTGAAAATCGGGCTATTATAGTGAGAAAGAAAGAAACTTGTATGGAGAAGAAAAGATCAACAATGTCACTAGTCACTCAAAGATTCAATTGACAATGTATGGTACTTTGACAATGACTGCTCTTGCCATATGATTGGTAACTTCTCATGCTTAAATAATTTAGTTGAAAGCTATTAGGGCAGTGTTACTTTTGGCAGTAGAAAAAAGGAAAAGATTTGTGGCAAAGGGACACTTGCAGTTAATGGGATGCCTAGTCTTAAAAATATGTTATACGTTAATGGTTTAAAAGCTAAACTGGTCAGCATTAACCAGCTTTGTGATCATGGGATGTGTGGTAACTTCAAGGCATAATGAAGAAATCATGGAGGGTGCCATGACTTTTGAAAATTGTTATAAAGTTCTACTACCATCAAGGTGCAGCAAAGCAAAATTGTTTGATCTAAAGGTGTGGCATGAGAAGTTGGTATAACACCCTTAACCTGTATCAGTCGTCGAATTAGGGTTACGGAGCATTACCGTACAAACAGAACGTTTAAACATACATTTCATTCACTATCATAAACATGTTATAAATCAATCATACATATACATTCCATCCCGAAATCGAGCCCTTGAGGTACTAGAAATACCTAAGAAATAATTCGAGACTAAATTGAAAACATTAGGAAAGTTTAAGAAAAAAGTTACAAAAAGTTGAATACATGGGTCACACGGTCGTGTGGCCAGGTCGTGTGCCTCACACGGCTGAGACACACACCTGTGTCTCAGGCTATGTAACCTTTGAACTAAGGACACATGGTTGTGTCCTAGCCCGTGTCCTCACCCGTCTAACTCTCTGAGTAGGGTCACACGGCCATGTCACACGCCCGTGTGCCAAGTTCTGTAACTCTCGAAATTGCCTCTCACGCCCGTGTTCCAGGCCATATGTTAGGCCGTGTAACTCACTAACTTGCATACAAAGGAACCTACATGAGACACACAGCCGTGTCGCTAGGCCATATGTCACATACGGCTAAGTCATATGTCCGTGTCTCAGATCGTGTGGACCTAAAATTTGCTTAAAATCAAGCTATTCCCAAAACCAATTCATACATAATCCTTTAGGCCAATTGTGCACATATTCAATGCATCAAAACCCTATCAAAACATACATATAAATATTAATTCAAGAGTCTTAAATCAACTAACCAATATTTTACCACTTACCATTCATCAACTACTAGTTCCAAAAACTTACTAAACATACAACATGAATAAGCTCAATGACAGAAACTATCAGATGATACTAATAAACCATTCTCATCCATTATCAAAAGTGACCAAAAGTACTTTCTAGAAAAAGCATTATAATCTACTATGCATACACGACACCAAAACACAAACACATTTAGTTACTATTTACATATTCATCAAACACCACTTTAAAACATCCTATACATTTCAACCACAAATTGAACTACATAAGTTTATAAAAAAAACTACCAACATCGATGAATAGTGTGAGCTGAAGGTTTGATCCTTCTAAAATGTCAGTAACGATAATCTACAAAACAATTTACAAAACAATCCACAAGAACGAATAAGCTTATAAAGCTTAGAAAGAACATAGTATATCATTTAATCTAAAAATAATTGAATACGATTCATATATTATTCGATTTAGAGTTATCGGAGTCTAAATAGGGGCACAAAAGTGCATTCATGGTTACCGAAGTACAAACAGGGGCACGTATGTGTAATTCAGGGGTGCTGAAGTACAAACAGGGGCACGTATGTGCAATTCAGGGGCACTGAAGTACAAATAGGGGAACGTATGTGCAATTCAACAATAATCTTCTAAAAACATAATAATTAAAGCATCATAATATAAATACACAAATAGAAATTCGTTTACATATTAAAACACTACAAACTTACTTCGACAACTAGGGCTTAGAAACGAAGTTGAACTAATCCGAGGCTTTAGCTTTTCCACGATCTAAGTCCGTACGTGATCTATATTGATCTAAATAGACAAATTCAATCCATTTAATGACCCTAGTATTCAATTTAGTCCACATTTCATATTTATGCAAAATTACTATTAGCATTTCCATTAGGGACATATATCAACCCATACAAACCATCATTTCATAAATTTAACTTGAACTTTTACTAGTTTTACAAATAAGTCCCTAAATGTAATTTTCATCAAAAATGACTTTAAAAAACTTGTTTATTTATCAAAAATGACTCATAATCTATCATTAAACATCAAGAACCACAAAAAAACATTCATGAAATAACCATCAATCTTTGACAATTTTACAAATTGATCCCTAGGCTAGCTAGGTTAAGCTAAAACGACCTAAAAAATATAAAAATCATTAAAAATAGACTTAAAAATCATACCATGCAAGAGACATGATTGATCGAATGCTCTAAGCTCTCCCTCTAATGGTGGTTTCGATTAAAGCATGAAGAAAATGAGAAAGATGATAGCTTTTACCTAATAAATTTAAACTTTATTTACTAAATTACCTTATTAACCTCATTAATAATTAAAAATTACATTAAAATTTTGTCCATGTACATCAACTGACATTCTTTATGGTATAATTACCATATAAATCCATTAGCTTCCCTTTCCATGACCATTTAATCCCTTTTAACTAACAAAACTCTACTTTTTCACTTTTTACGATTTAATCCTTTTCGCGTAATTAATCATGCAACCATGAAAATTTCCTAACAAAATTTTACTACGACCTTACTCACATCCCATAGACATTAAAATAATCATAAAATAATAATTTACTCATCAAATTTGTGGTCCTGAAACTACTGTTCTGATTTTACTAAAAATAGGTTGTTATAGTTGGGACATATTCACTATCAATGCTTACAAAGATTTGTAAATTATGATACAATTTGAGGCTTGCCAAAACTTGAAGGAACTATATCTAAAGTCTACAGAGATTGCCTTAAAGCGAAGCAACATAGGGAGTCCCATAAATTATTGGTACAGGTTCAAACCAAAACTCCACTTTAGCTTTTTCACAATGATCTTTTTGGACTAATGCAAACTGAAAGCATTAGAGGCAATAGGTACATGCTAGTATGTGTGGATGAATTCTCTCATTACACTTGGGTGAGATTCTTGAAGAAGAAATTAGACATCTTTAGAGAATATAAACTCTGCAAAAGGCTCATGATAAAAAAAAAGATAGAACCATTAGAGCCATTATCAAAATTAGGAGTGATCATAGCAAAGAGTTTGAAAATCAAGAGTTTGTTGAGTTTTAAAATGAGTTGCATTGCTCATGAATTTTTTACTGCCAAGACTCCTTAGAAAAATGGAGTGGTAGAAAGGAAAAATAAAACCATTTAGGAGATGGCTCGAGTTATGTTAAACAGTAAGGGAATAGCTCACAATTTTTGGGTTGAAGTAGTCCATTTTGCTGCTTATTTCATCAATAGAGTCCACTTGAGACCAAAGACCTACTTAACTCCATATGAATTATGGCATGGAAAGAAAGCTAATGTTAAATATTTTCACATGTATGATAGTGTGTGTTATATCATTAGATATATGGAATACCAAGGTAAGTGACTATGCAAAGAGTAATGAAGGATTTTTCCTTGGTCACTCAAACAAAAGCAAGGCATATAGGGTCTAAAATAAGCATTTCAAAAAGAGCATAAAGTCAATTAATGTGGTGGTGCAAGTGTTGGATCTGGTGCCTTGAATGTAGTATATTCGTTTGTAAACTTGTAATTTTTTTGACAGATTGTTTAATAAAATAAATCCATTGATTACATTAATATACTTTGTATAATTTCCTCGTGTGGTTTTTGCACACAAAGCAAAATAGAAGAAAATATTGCTCACTGGTTGTCTAATGTTTAAACTAATACTAAGCGGTATTACGTGATTGGATCGTAATACAGAAAGACAACTTATATTAGTAGATGAACTTAAACATGTCCTTAGTCTAATAAAAAATGAGCAAATTGATTGAAAGACTAATATGTTGTTTATCCAGTCCAACTGGGGAGATGCTTTGTCTTGGTATCGAGGTGCTTTGTCTTGGTATCGAGGCGAATGAATCCCAGAAGATAGAGACATAGATGTGACTAACTAGACTGATAGTACATCAGACTAGACCCAAGAAGAATAGACTTTGAATTTGTTTATGAATTTATTCACTTGTGACATTCATAGTCTGGCATACCTAAATCCTGAGTGGATGACGAATTATGTATGCGTGACTCGTACATTTTGATGTAAGTAAAAACATGAGTTCGAATAGATAAGGAACCAAAAGCTAGTGCATTGTGTGTACGACTTCTACAGTATGTAGCGTCATTCACAACAGTGAAATTCATAGCCTGAGACATGGGTAGTTAATATCCTCTCATTGACATTACATGGTGATGAAAAGTAAACGTGGCCACAGGTCATTCATCTTTGTGATGAATAACTTGATTACTACTTGATTGGAATTTTGACTTTTCATGAAGGAAGACGTAATGGTTACCATGAGATAAAATAGGATCATATTGGGAGAATGAATATTATCCCAAAAAGATTAAGGATATCCTATGAGGGTAACACACTTATGACAAGATCATTGGATGAGCATTAATCAAGTTGCTTTCATTATGGTATGTCATTGGGGAGAGCTCAGTCACGATACAATAGTGGAATAACTTGTGACTAAATGAGTTTATAATTAAAAGGCGAAAAGCTGGAATTTAATTATTAATCATTTGAGCTTTAATTGCTTATGTCCAATTGATCCATCTGCTAGCTCGTTGAAACCGGAAATGAATTGCATGTTGAATTAAATGAATAGAAATGATAAAAAAGGAGAAAAGGGAAACATTTGTAAATGATTATAATTTTCTCCAAAATGAAAATGAAAATGAAAATGAAAATGGAGAAATGAAATCATTTGGAAATGAATGTGGTTTTCTACAACATGAAAAAAAAAATGAAAATGACCTAGAAATGAATTTATGTTTTTTGAATTAAATGATATTAAAAAATGAAAATAAATCATTTGGTCATAGTGAACAGTTGAATTAAGAAATATTAAATATATTTTCTCATGGATTCTTTTACGATAAAGTCATCATGATTTTAACAAAATTAGAATTGGGTTGAGAAGATTATTTAATTGGACATATATTAAGATGTTTATTTTAGGGAATAGAAAAATAAATATAGGGTTGCATCGAATTATAAAGTATTGAGTTAAAAACCCAGGAAGTACTTGTAGTAGGACCTGATATGGGAGAGGCCCAAAAGTCCCTCATGTTAATGAAGGGGAGGCAAACCCTAGTATTATTAACTAGGGTTGCCGTTCCATATACTCCTAGATAGACTAGGAGTTCGTTTTTCTAGTTGAAATAAACTTTTATAATTCAACAAGTGTTTCATCTCCTCTCCCTATAAATAGATGGCATCGGTAGGGCTATTAACAGAACTTTAAGATATTGCTACTGTAACAACCCTAACCATCTTCGTTGTCAGATTAGGGTTACGGAGTATTATCGATCAATCAAAAAGCATTTAACATCAAAACATTAAATAGATTAACCTTAATAAGAATCCAACTAGTCACATGCATTTTGTCCCTAAATCGAGCCTTCGAGGCCCTAAAAATATATTAGAAGCAATTCAAGACTAATTTGAAACAAAATAAAAGTTTTAAGAAAAAGTTAAAAACTTTCAAAAAAAGGGAAACATCAAAACCCGTATAACTCACTGAGTTGGGCAACATGGCCGTGTCGCAGGCAGTGTGCTAGATCGTGTAACTCTCTAACTTGTGACACATGGTCATGTGCTAGGCCGTGTAACACATTGACTTAATACACACGGTCATGTCGCAGGCCGTTTGCACCTAATTGAACCTTAAATGTCAAGTATATCATTTCAAGATTTCTTGGACACTAAGTAACACATTTACCAGCCTTTAAACCTATTTAAGATGATATTAAAAAAGCTCAAATCATGCTATTTCAACCATCCTAAGTGCCTAACCAATGTACCCTCATTGGTACCACAAGTATACACAATTATACAACAATATGAATCATCAACCAAAACATGTCAATTCATACAACTTAACACCCAACCAATATGCCTATCATAGGCACCTCAAATCACAACATTTCAGGAAAGATCATTTAGTCATACATTCACTACGGTTAATGTCAAAAACACCTTCCATCATTCATAATTCATAACAAGTCATTAACTAAACATTGGTCAAGTAAATATTATAATTGTTGTAAAGATACTCATATTATCAACTTGCATTTAGGTTTAATATATATACATACCAAAACAAAATTAATGATAAAACAAGCCTATTACATGTCATATAATCCAAAACAAACGTTCAAAATCTACCAAAAATGGATGGATAGTGTGACTTGAGTGCTGATTCGATCGTCCAACCTTCAAAAGTATCTATAAGAACAGAAATTAACACAAGTAAGCTCATTGAAGCTTAGTAAGTTCGTTGTACAGAAACAATAAATCTTACTGAAGTAAATACAACAATTCAATCAATAATAACTCAACTACAAGTGTTTCTACCATCCACAAAGTCAACTGGTGAATTGCTTAGTTCAAATCCAAGATCAACAATAGTCTCGGGGAATATATATATCCACAATAGAATCAATTCTAGATATCATTTACATGTCAAACCATTCCAACTCATTATATAAGTTATAATACAATAATTTACGATTTGATGAACGACTTACAAATACGAGTACACAAGTAATCCAACCGAAACATGTCAAACCCTCATAAGAGTTAATCTAACCGATAACACGCCAAAACAAGATAGTATAACATGAGAGTTTGCAACAAATGCTGAATTTCAGCATACTCCGAAAAAATATATGAATCACACCAAATCAATCTCCACTCAAATCCCCACATAATACACTATCATTCAATTATACTCTAACTCACGTTCATCTGATCCAACTATCGAAATCTAATAACATATCTCAAACAACTTTACATCATCAATAAAACTATTAATATCCATTATATCATATTATATCATCAAACAATTCATATAGATATTAGATTATAAACTGTTTAAACTTATCTGGATTGACTTGTAATAAATGTAGAAGTTCAGGTACTATTCCGTAATATTTTCTTTTCCACGTAAATCAATAGGGTATTAATCTAAAATTTAAAATTTCTGAATTATTAGCTTACAATTCATATTTCAATTTATTCTATTTTTTGAAATTACACAATTGCCCCTAACTTTTACAACTTTTGCAATTTAGTCACTTAACTAAAAATCATCAAAATAGCCATTTTCTCAAGTCAAAATTTATAGCCAAATATTCAAGGCTCAAAACAGTCTACAAAACACCTGTTATTCACCATTAAAACTTGAAATTTTGACATTTTAACAATTTAATTCTTAAATCAAAATCTAATAAAAAATCACTTCACAAAATAACCAAATACCTCAATCAAAGCTTCAAACACATAGTTATCATCAAAAAAAATTTAATATTCATTAATGGAAACTTCTAAAATTTTTAACAAATTCAAAAACGAAACTACGAGTTAGCTGGACCTAGTTGCAACGATCTCAAAAACATAAAAATTACAAGAAATAGATGAGAAATGAGCTCACATGCACAAGGAAAGATCAAACCAAAGGTTGGGGCTCTCTTCAATGGTGTTTTAGCATCAATATGAATAAATGAAGAAGAAAATGTTTTTTTCTTCATTTAATTTTGTTTTAATTTTTATGTTATTTACCATTTTTCCATTAAAACATGTATTATTTTATGATTTTCATTCATAATGTCTTCCAACATTAATAACTAGAGACTAATTACTACATAGGTCCTTCATAATTTAGTAATTAAGCTATTTAATCAATTAAATATGATAACCACTAAGTTTTGCACCTTTTTCAATTTAGTTCTTTTTCTTAAATTAACTATCTAAACGTTAAAATCTCTTAACCAAATTTTAATACAAATATATGACTCTGTAAATATTCTATGACTAATATTTATGGGTCAACACGATGAAAATTTGTGGTCCCGAAACCACTATTTTGTCACCATTAAAAACAAGCTCTTACAACTACTATCACACCTGGTTCTCATTAAAGTTCGAAATCATGAAAGAAAGGGTGAGTTAATTGAATTAAATAGTGAGCCGGCAGGCTCTACTAGAAAACTTAGAAATTTTGGTGTTTAGATGATAATTAATTGAAATCTAATTTTGGTTCAATTAAGATGGAACCGGATGGTTATTTAGTGGGACACAAAATAATGGGGGATGGACAATTAATTTGGGTTATTGAGATTGTGCCACTTTGAGGTATATATGTTTGTGTGAGGAAAGAAAATTCATAAAAAGAATCCTACTCAATTCTACTTATAATCTTCTTCTCATTTGCATCGTCTTCTTCAGTTGCTCTGAAGAAGAGAAAGTTAAGGAGAATCTTGCGTGCTGTAGTGATCGTGAGGATTGGGACCAGGAAGTAAGAAATTAGAATATCGAGTTAGCTTTTCTATCTCCATGTGTTGTGAAAAGTGAGAATTTTTGAAATTATTGTAAAGCTCCAGCAACCTATTGGATTTTTAGTTTTAAGTTGAAAGCCTTAGATTTAATTTGGTATATGTGTTTTCATGCTTAGCTGGCAGGACGAAGAAGGCTTTGGCGTTCGGACAATCTAAGCTGGCAAAGACAAAGGATTTCAGGTGAGATTTTGTACTCGATTTGGATGTTGTTTGGGTTGTTATACTAGAATGTTCTGCTCGTATGATTATTACGAGTTCTGCATGAATTCCATGGTTGTGTGTGATCATGATGTACGAGTATGCTATGTATGCATAAGGTTATGAAAATACATGGATGCTTGCTAGTATGTTTTCTGATGTTTAATGTGATTGCGTAATGACATATTGTTAAGTGGCATAATACATATCATAGTACTATGTGTATTTTTATGTGTGAGATGAATTCTTATAAAATGTGGGGTATAGAGGGAGTTACTTAACGAGTTAGTGAAGATACAAAATTGGCGGAATGGAGGAATGGATGAATTGATAGGGGATACAATGGAGTTTGGTGGCACCGTGAAATGGTTATCTATCGGTCCTTCGGGGCCACATTGTGACGACGGTATATAAGTCCTTCGGGTGACGCCATGTAAATGGTATACAGGTCTTTCGAGGCGACACCTTGGAGGGGGTTTATTGATTTTATGGAATTAGAAGACCATGGTTAGCCATGGCATGATCCAGTGGCGAACAGGTACATCTCATGGAAAAAATAGAGTTCGCTAGGACGATGAATAGGAAGCCTATCAGGGCATAATTAGGGATGTTACAGTATGACTCGCGTGGCAAGTAGGTTGACAAAATGATTATGGTGCATTTGAGAATACGGTTAGTGGGATAAATAAAAGAATCCACCAAAATGTGAGGGTCAGAAAAAATAGTTAGAAGCTTCTTAAAGGCGGGCATATACGAAATAAAGTGGTATTTCCTTAGGATAATTTGAAAATAAGTATCCGCAATTAAGGGTCTGCCAGATTTGGCGTGTAAACCATCAATTGTGATGAGGTAACTAAATGATTCTTTAGGTTTAATTCTAAGTGTTCCTGGGTAAAAAAAGTTGTCAGAAAAGGGTGAAAAGTCTGTCAAGGACTCATTTAAAGGGGGAAGTCCGCTAAGGACTATCTTGGGTCGAATATCCTTCAAAAATTAATAAGGAAGTGGAGGTCCGTTAGGACTGTCAAAAATGTAGAAGCCCGCTAAGGAAGATCCTAGAAAGGAAATAGTCCACTAGGAACTATGCATTGTTGGGAGTATCTTGGCAAATGTTTCAAAGTGGGAAAGTCTTATGGAACTGTCTTACAGGTACGAGTCCATATAGAAAAATTGTGTTTATCTCACAACTAATCTCATATTCAAGACCACAATAAAGATACTAAATAAGGTTTTTCTTAAAAGAGGGGTCTATGCACTGGCTGAGTTGTAAAGAGATAATCGTTGGGGTAATAAGGTAAGGCTATATTGAGTTCAACATGGAAAATAAGAGGATCAGAGAAAGGATCTGCCATTGTGGTAGAGACATCAACCAGCCCGTCAGTAGTAGTAGAAAATCCGTATATTTGCATATATGGTTATCTTTGATGAGTTGAGCCAGGAAGGTAAGATGGAAGCCTGAGATAGGGCTAGATGGCACAAGTCCCAAAAAAAGGTGGATTGAGAAGGTACACCAAAAATTAAATCAGCCAAAATGATCCCCAACGGTTAGGTTGGAGATTGTAAGGGCGTCGGTTACATCCGTCAAACTGCAAGATCTCTTAAGTCCATTAAGGAGTTTAAATTTCGCATTCTTTTCTTAGCTACCCAAAAATTTAAAGTCTCTTATAAGTATCACTGTGCAGAATCTCACTAAGTTCATCTAAACATACGAATGTATTACTTTGTATGCAAGGTCACGGGATGACTTAAGGGTTGTCTAAAAGGACCAAGCCAGACATCGCCATGCTCACATGAGTGGCGTATTTTTTGTATCATGTATATGAGGGGCACCCTTAGAGGCTACACCCCGGGGGAATGGTTAAGTGTAATGGTGTAAGTTAAGTCTAAATCCGTAGTAAATGTTAGTGTATGGGCCTAGCATGGCTAAGTGATTGTAAAACTTTAGTACTTATTCATTAGAGAATTTATTTGAAGTTATTTTGAAACATTTTTTCAATCGGAGATTTAGAATGAATTTGTATAATAAATGTGGGATTACAAGTTCGAAAGGTGGATTTTGTGACACTCGGTACTCAAACCTGGCAATCGGGTTGGGTATAAGGTGTACAGTTACTTTGCCTGAAAATAGAGATAATTTATTCTAAACTATTAAATTAATTTTCCAAAATAATAATTGTAAATGGCCCAATTATCTCGGGCTCTCATACACAAAGAAAATAATAAACTAAATGCAAAAACTATAAAAACCAAATAAATAAAGCCCAGAATTATAACCCAATAATAAACAAAAAAATGGCCCAAATGGCATTAGCTCAACACCCATTGCAAACCTTAGCCCAAAATAACCTAAACCCAACAGAAAACAAAATCTAGCAGCCTCCAGCACAGCATCCAGCCGCCGCACGATTCTGAACCAGCCCTCCTCCGCCACGTCTACTTGCAAAACGGTCTAGGAGAGTCCAATACCAACACAAACACAGTGTAAAAGTAGAGAAAATATGAAAATTTCGGGGTATAAAAGGCCCCAATTCTATGTATTATTTTTTACGATGAAATAAAAAGAAAACAGGAAAAATCAAGTCAAATACCGGTCTTTCTCCAAGGTAGTTTTTTTTGGCTTATTTATTTATTTTATTTTATTTTTTTTAAAGAAACTGAAAGCAAAATGATAAAAATCGTACCTTTTTTGAGGAGGAGGTGCCGATTCTAATGAAAATCGGTGTTTTGGGTTTGGGAGTCGAAAAACAAAAAAAATTGAGTTCTTGATTTTGTCCGGCCACCGTGGACGGCAGCGCCGGTGCCACCGCCGCCGGCCGGCGACCGCCACAGTGGTCTGGCACTGGAGCTTCGACCGGAGGGGGAAGGCTGAGAGAGAGTTGAGAGCGAAGAGAGTTTTTTTTTAGATGAGGTTACAAATGTTTTTTTTAAGTTTTTTTTACTTATATAAGCACCCCAAAATGACGTCGTTTTCGGCTTGGCTTCTGATGCTTAAAATGGCGTCGTTTCACCTTGATCCATGCGTTGACTTGACCCGCTCCGGAGGATCCGTGTCTTTTCAATAAAGGGTATATTTGCGCTTCAGGCCCTTCCGTATTTTCAGTTTGTTTTAATTTAGTCCTTTTCGTACTTTTTCTTCTATTTTTAACTTCGACCTCATATTTTTCTGATTTTCAATTTAGTCCCTGGCGCGCTAATCCCCTGGAGAAGTGACACGTGTCCAGGAAATGGGTTTATTTCCTATTAAGCCCCCTTTTCTTCACGCGCTTTTCATTTCAGTCTATTTGGATTTTATTTTTAAATTTATTACGAATTTTGCCTCAAATTTTATTCTGATTTCAGTATAGTCTTTTAATTAGTTTATTCTTATGCTGACTTAATTAATTTTATAAATTATTTTCCTCAACACTCATTTGTATATTTATTTATTTATTTATTTATTCTCTTGTACTTTTAAATTTAATATTGTCTTGTTATGGGTTGTGTTTTATGTTTTTTATTTACTCTTTTATTTTTATTATTTCACCATGATTTTTATGTTGGATCTTGTTTTTATTTTGTTTTATTTTATTTTTATTCTTGAACTTTGTTACTATTATTACTATTATTATTATTATTTTATAGTTTTCATTATTTTATTTATTTACATATTTTACGCCAAATTGTGTATTTAAATTTTGTTGTGTTCTAATTTGATTCTCTATTTTTAATATGTTCACAAACTATTTTCCCTTTCAATATTTATGAATTTTATTTTATTTATTTATTTATTTGTTTTATTTTTTAGCTGGTATAGTTATTTTATGTGCATGCTCTGATCTTATTACCCTTTTTTTTATTAATGTTAAAATAGTGCGATATATGATTTTCGTAAATTAATGTTATCATATTTATTATGTAACATTTTATTCATGTGGTGTTTCGAATATTGCATTTTTTACTCAAATTTGTAAAAAATAAAAATTTAAAATCGAGGATAATATTTTTTATTTTTGGAATTCGAGAAGTCGTTCCCTAACTTACGGGGTTCCGATTTTTCGATAAATCCGAATATGCGAACCACTTTTCAAAAGAATATATTTTTAAAATTATCTCGGAAATTTAAAAAGGATCGTTTTCCAACTTAGGGAATATGATTTCTTTTCTAAAACTGAGATAATCAAAATTTCAAAAAAATAAAATTTTAGGTGAATATTCCCGTTTCGGGATTCAAGATTATATCCTAACTAACGGGATATAATTCTTTTTCTCGATTGACGTGAAATACGTTTTTATTTTTAAGTGATTTTAATAAAAGGGATCGTATTTTTTAAGATCTTTTTCAAATTTTCAATTTTTCGACAATAAGACATTAATTAATCAGTTAGGTACCAAATTTGGGCGTTACGAGGGTGCTAATCCTTCCTCATACGTAACCGACTCCCGAACCCGTTTTTTCTGGATTGTGTAGACCAAAAATTATCGTTTTTGTAAATTTAAAATTTTATTAAAATGATTAAATTATGAGGTGATCCGGTCGCACCTAAATAAAAAGGATTGGTGGCGACTCCATTTTTGTTTTAAAAGCCGACCCCATTTTTCAAAATAAAAATGGTTTCGATAATAATTTTTGCATATTTCTATTAAAGAAGAGATTTTTGTTTTCACACTAAAGAAAAGAGAACTATTTGTAGTTCTATGTTTGATTCAAATCATTCAAGCCCACACTCAAAGCAGTTCGTAGAATAAGAATAGCGGAGAAGGCCGTTTGATTGAAAACCAAGAACGACAAGGATCCATCTACCCAAAAATACAAGAGTGAATTTAGTTAAGGTTTTATTGTTATAAATATCACAAATCGACTCGACTTTCAAAATTTTTATTTTTCGTTGTGCAAGAAAATCATTTTCGAACAGGATTTTTTCCAACAACAAGATGAAACAACTCAAAAGATTTCCAATAATGAGGAATGTTTGACACAAAAAGTGACTAAAATTGTGTTTACTATTTCTTACACGAAAAAGGTGATCGAGCAATCGGACTCAGAAATCCATGAAGTCATATATGTTGATGATATTAGTGATTCTACATATGCCAATAAAGTTGTTCAACCTTCAGCAAGAGTAAGAAAGAACCATTCAATGTAGAAAGAACCATGCAATGTAGAAAGAGCTTTAACAGTTCGAAAGAAACCAAGTCTGGGAGTTGGTTCCCAAACCAGTCCATGGTAATGTGATTGGTACAAAACGAATCTTCAAGAATAAAACAAATGAGAATGGTTGCATCACAATGAACAAGGCAAGACTGATAGCTCAAGGGTATACACAGTTTGAATGTATAGATTTAGATGAGACCTTTTGCACTAGTTGCTAGATTGGAGGTTGTAAAGTTACTTCTAGTTGTGGTTACACATTTGAACATCAAATTGTATCAAAGGTACACAAAGGATGTCTATTTAAATGGCTAGCTAAAGGAGGAAGTCTATGTCGCTCAACTAAAGGTCTTTGAAACTCATCACATCCAATTTATTTACACAGGCTGAGGATGGCTCTCTATGGCCTAAAACAGAAACCTAGGGCTTGGTACGAAAGGTTAAAACAATTTCTTCTAGGATATCAAAGAGGGTTGATGGATAAAACCTTGTTTATTAAGAAACACCGATGCCATATTATCACTACAAAGGATGAATTGTAAAAGTGGTGAAGAGTGCATTCGAAATGAGCCTTGTTAAGGAATTGTCATAATTTCTTAGTTTCCAGATTAAGCAACTCAATGATGATTTCTATCTTAAGAAAAGTAAGACAAGAACCTTGTTAAAAGGTTTAGGTTAAAATCTCCAAAGGCTACTAGGACACCTATTTCAACTAATGTGAAAATCAATTTGGATGCAGAAGGAATGCCTATAGGACCAAACACATTTTGAAGTATGATTGAAAGCTTTTGGAAACAAGCAGGCCTAACATTAACTTCACTATGAATGTGTGTGCTTGATTCCAATCCAATCCAAACGAATCACATGTCAAAGCTACCAGGAGGGTGATCAGGTGCATAAATGACACTCTAGATTGTGACATTGGGTTATCTAAAGATAGTTTTATGTCCTTGGTAGGATACAGTGGTGTAGATTAGCAAGGAATGTGGATGAATGAAAGAGCACATCTGGTGGATGCATTTACCTTGGTTCAAACTTAGTTTCCTGGAATAGCAATAAGCAAAAATCCATCTCACTTTCCATAGTTGAGGTGGAGTATATATCAAGTAGGAGCTACTATGCACAACTTCTTTAAATGAAGTAAATGCTTGCAGACTATGATATGGCAACTTTTATAGCCACTATTTTTGTGACAACACGAGTGCTATTAACATTTCAAAGAATCCTGTTTAGCACTCAAGGACCAAGCATAATGACATATGTCACTACTTAATAAAGAACTCACTGAAGAAGGAAAGGTTGAGCTGAAATATGTGAAAACATAAAATCAATTGGCTGACTTGTTCACCAAACCACTGGATGCTTCAAGGTTTGAAAGGTTGAGAAATTCAGTTTAGGTTTGTCATGGTTAGAATGTGGTCGTTATGTTGGGAAGACAACCAAAACACATATTCGAATTGCAAATTAAAGCTGATTTGATTGAAAATTGTGATTTTTAATTTTGGTGATATTTTCATTACTTTTGGAGGAAAATATTTGGGAAAATATTTCTTTCCAAATTCTTAGAGGGAAATGTTTAAAGGGGGTTGTGCAAAAATAAAATTGAAGCCTATAAATAGAGATTGCATTAGAGGAAAATACTTATATCTATTCTGTAAATTAACCAAGCCCTAATTGAAATCCTTTCCTTATTTATTTTCTTGCTCTCTTCACCTATTCATGTTCGAAGAACTCTACTAGAAAACTATCATGGCTAACATTGATAAATCTTCTCCCCTACCTGAAGAAACACAAATACAAGAAGTTCATAGTTCCAAGGGAGCCATTACTGACCCTGAAGTTTATGCTCCTAAAATTCATGAAGGTCCTTAAATAGTGCTGAAAATTGTGGGCACTGTCTTAGGCACAGTTTTGCATGATGATGCTGCACAAGTTTCATCTCCTCACAAGACTAGATTAGGGGTTGATGAACCATTTGGGGTGGTCCAAGAGAAGGCCAATGATGCTAAAAAGAACCAGGAGGACCAAGCAAGAACAAATCATGAAAAAGCTTTTGAGCCAACAAAGGTTATTGCCTAAGTTCTTGTTGAGACTGATCATGCACTCAACAACTCTACTACTCTTGATTCTTCCACATCTTGATTAGAATCCCACGTGGAGGCTACTATGAAAAGGTAACCCTAATCAATTCACTATTCCATTGAATGATACACATGTTTCACTCTAACTTGAAACTGATGTCAATCTCTCTTTTATGGTTGGGGACTTTGTTACAAACATCACTGAACCTATCTAAAGGCTGGTGTGAAGCAAAGAGAGATCGTGAATGAGGCAAACATTAAGGTTGAGGCTGAGAAAGATGTAGTAATCACAAGTGTGACCAAAATTGCAGGCATAAGAATACAAACTCAGACGGTTAGCCAAAGAACCATAATATTGATGGTCTATAACACCCTATATTTGGTCTGTTTGTCGAACCTAAGCTATAAAATGTTACTTCACTTACTAAAAATTATCACTTATAAATTCAACTTAATTATTCAATCAAAAAACAAAACATTCAATAATATAATTATAATATTTAAAAAAAACAAAATTGAGTCTCAATCGAGCTTACGAAGCTCTTAAACCAAGTTGGAATTAATTCAGGACTAATTGGAAACTTTTAAAAAAATAGGTAAAAAGGCAAAACATGGGTCACACATCTGTGTGGCAAGGCCATGTGACAGGATGAGGCCATGTAAAGCTATTTACATGGTCGTGTACCTAAGCCATGCAACAAATTGAAGCTATGTATAACACCGTCACATAGTCGTGTCATCATCCATGTAACAAATTGAAGCTATATGGACCTAACTGCAAAACTACTAACAAAAGTCACACGACCATGTAACAGGCTGAGTCTGTGTAAGCTGGATTCACACAGTCATGTATCCAGACTATGTAACTTACTGAGGCTATGTACTCTAATCAACATTCAATTCATATAGATCACGCGGTCATGCCACATGCCTGTGTGTGGCACACGATCATGTGCTAGACTGTTTTCCAAACAGATACTCTACAAGGCAAGTTACAACTCCAAACATTCAGTTATACTACAACCATGCCACAAACAATTCCTCAACCTGTTCAAATACACAAAAAACAAGCCAAAACACAACTTAAATCATTCATCCTAAGTGCCTAACCAATATGTCACAATTGGCACCTCAATTCAACAATTTATACCCAACCATTCACCATCATTCATGCCACAGTATTCATACTTAACAACCACATATGTTCATCATTCTAAATGCCAAGATTTCCTCAACAAAGCTCCTCAAAGTGACCAAAACACAAATACCAAATCATTCCACCATAAGCAACAAGGTAAACTTACTTAAAGCTTAGTAAGTTCGTATAAATCTAAACACAGCATACCTGCCAGTTATATATCTTAATGTTTGAAAATAATGCAAATAACATAGCATTCCATAGTCACCTTACACAATCATGCCATACCAAATTGGTTAGTCATGATCATGTAATGAACATCAAGATATAAAGATAGTATAATATGCATACATTCATACTCATTTCATAAATAATACCTTATGCTATAAGCTTTCATTTCAATTCATTTCCATATCTTTCTTTTTCCCAAAGAACTATAGTAAATTAACTTCAGATACTTAGGATAAATTTGCTCACTTGAGCCGTAAATAGGGACATTAACCATTACTCGATGTTGCTCACACAAGCTGTAGAGAATCCACAACAAATCCTAGATCTTAACCATGGGTATGGTATAACCACCAGCACATCGTGCCTGATATAAGATGAACACCGGTACAAAGTACATGATAATATAGTCATTGGTACATAATACCTGTTAAAGTATAAACACCAACACATAGTGTCTTATAATCCCTAATGACATGTCATTTGTATCCTAATCATCCACTAAGTTCACACGGGCCTTCATTCAACTCCCACGATCTTTCCATCATTTAACATAATCTCATATAACATGTACCAATTGTCATTCCATATCATATCTCAATTCATTCTAATCACATATAAATACCATACTATACAATTCGGTCCTTCAATCCCACTTTCAATATTTAATTTAAATAAATTAAACTAGAACATATATATAACACAAACATAATTAAATATATAATCAAATGAACCTAACACGAACTTACCTAACAAAACAACAAAAAACATAACACCAAGGACTATACAACATTTTTTCCTTTTTCGCATTTATCGATCGGTTGATTTGTTTCTTGATCTATATAATAATTTAACTCAATTATCAATTCAAATACCTTATATTGTCTAAACATATGCACATGACCCTTATTAAAATTTTATAATATTTCCCTAAACTTTTATCTTTTATTTAATTCAGTCTATAAAATCGAAACTTACATATTTTTCACAATTAAGCCCAATACCTTAAAGTCGAATTCAATATCATCCCTTATCAGTTCCCAAGAAACTAAATTTATAGAAAATTCATGCCAATTTCAACATATTATCATTTTAGTCCCTAAACTCAAAACTAACCAAAATAACTTTACAAAAAAAACTCTATTTCATGTCAAAACTTCAAACTCAACCATTTAACATCTAAAAACTTCAGATTCATCAATGGTAACTTTTCAAATCTATAACAGCTAGATTAAGCCACAACGATCTCAAAAACATAAAATTTATGAAAACAAACTTCAAATATACTCCCAGCAATGAAGACAAACTTGGGTTTTAGAAAGAAAGATGATAAAGATGTTAATGCTTCTTTCTTTTCATATATTTTATTACTTAAAATTTAATATTATTTAACATAATTTAACATAAAATAATTATATAAAAATAGCATTAATCATCCATAATAATCTATTATGGTCTAATTACCTTTTAAGGCCTTAAAAATTATAAATTAAGCATTCGAGCTAATAAAAATAAATAATAATTAATTTTTGTTGTTTTTACGATTTAGTCATTTTTCCTTAATTAACTATTCAAACATAAAAAAATATCGGGCCAAACTTTAATATGACACTCTAATAACCTCATAAATATTAAATAAATAATATTTACTGATTCATTAGTCAAATTGTGGTCCCAAAACCACTGTTTCTGACACCACTGAAAACAGGTTGTTAGATGGTCAATTCAAAGGTGAAGTTCACTGTTGAGAAGAAAAGAAAGGAAAATGTCTCTCCCATTCCTAAAAGGAAGAGGTTAAGTTGATCAAAGCATTCTGAGGTTGATTTTGATAATCATGTGCCCATCAAGAAATTGATGCTTGGTGGGATGGCAAGAATAAAAGGGCCTAATGTGCCTCTCTCTCCAAAGTAGCTTGCTAAAATTTTGAAGGATATAGATCCTCAAAAGCTTTCTGAGAAATAAAGAAAACAATATAAAGATGAGTTGCCGCAGACTTATGGCAAGGTGTACATCACCACTACAAGTGTCAAATGATATGTTTCCTTGACCAAGAAAAATATCGTCAAACACTGATCAGGAAAGCTTTGGTCAAAATGCTATTGGCATCATCTTGGAGAAAAATGATTTTCTCATATCTGCTCATTTTATTAAGCCTTATTTCAAGAAAATAGTGTTGGAGTTCTCTGCCAACTTGTTGCAAAGTATGAATGACATCACCAGCTAGTTGCATCACGGGGTTTACGTGTGAAGAAAATAGTATAAGTTCAGACCTACACATATCAGGCACTTGCTACATTGCCCCAACACCCATGATGTAAAGTTTGTGAAATCAAAGGAAACCATTGCTGCTCAAATCACAAATGGAGTCCATCTTACATGGCCTATTGTTTCTAAACTACACTCATCTATCATAAAACCAACAGATGCTCATATGTTTGCTATAGCCACGAGGAATTGGCTTTCAAACTTCCAGAGGTACAATGTGACAAAAAAGATGGCCACCCTATTGAGGAAGGTGGGAGTTGGGATTCAGTTTAATATTAGAGACTTGGTCTTCACTAAAATATGTCGACATGCTGAGACGGTATACAATAAGCTCGGTCTCCCTTATTTATCTCTCATGTTTTAAATTCTATATTTGCAAAATGACAAGATTGTTAAGTCTAATTGAGAAATATAAAAAGTTGCCTCCTGAGCTGAAGTTCTCCCATAAGTGGTTAGAAGGTAAACATGCTCCCTTGGACCATGGGAATGTGAAAAAGGAAATAGAAACTACTAAAGAAACAACAATTCTTGAAACTATTGGCACAAACACATGTACAGTTCCTGATTCCTCAAGCACCTTAACTGTTTTTTTATCAGAGGCTCTTTAAGTTGTTTCTAATGAGATTGATTCCAATGATAAGCAAACCATAGACCTTAAAGCTCGCAATAACAAGCTATTGGCTATGTAGTTGGACATTTTTGCCAAACAACTCCAATAATACCTTTACAATCCTTGAATAAAAAGTGTGAGATTAGTGGTATATTGGTGGTAGTATGATTTTCTTTTTGCAACAATAACCACATCATATTTTGTGCAATAATAACCAAAAACCTAAGGTTCCAATTCTAATTTGGTATGATGATTCTTTAGCTCCAATGTTCACCCAGTCTAATAATCTTGTACTCCTATCCTTATATGTTGTAGATCATGTTATCAACAAGCTTATGCTATTTTTTTTATTGTATTCATACATACATCAAAGGATAAATCTTTTTTTTATGATAAAGATAAGAGCGCTTGATTAAGGGAGAGTTACTTAGGGGGAAAATATGTAATTTTGATGATTTTATTTTTGTTGGATTTAGTGCTTTAAGTGTAGTATTTTTTGTCTAAGTAAACATGTAATTTTTCGAACAGATTGGTTAATAAAAAAATTCAGTGATTATATTAATATACTTTGTATGATTATCCTCATATAGTTTTTTCATGGAAAACTAAATAGAAGCAAATGTTGCTTATTGGTTATCCAATGTTCAAACTGATACTAAGCAGTATTACATGGTCGGATTGTAATACAAAAAGATAATTTGTATTAGTAGACGAAGCTAAACATGTCCTTAATCTAATAAAAAAATGAGCAAACCGATTGAAAGACTAATATGTCATCTATCAAGTCCAACTGGGGAGATGCCTTGTCTAGGGCATCGGAGGGAACGACTCCTAGAAGATAGAGACATAGATGTTACTGACTAGACTGACAGTATATCGGACTAGACCCAAGTAGAATATATCCTAAATTTGTTTATGGATTTATTCACTTGTGACGTTCATAGTGTGGCATACTTAAATCCTGAGTGGATGCGAACTATGTATACATGACTCGTACACTTTGGTGTAAGTAAAAGCTTAAGTTCGAATAGATAAGGAACTGAAAGTTGGTGCGTTCGGTGTACGACTTATGTAGTACGTAACGTTATTCAAAAAAATTGAATTCATAGCTTGAGATAGGGTAAATGATATCCTTTCATTAGCATTACATGGTTGATGAAAAGTAAAAGTGGTTATGGGTTGTTCGTCTTTGTGATGAATGACTTGATTACTATTTAATAGTAATTTACTTTTCATGAAAGAAGATTTAATGGTTACTATGATATAAAATATGATCATATTGGGAGAAAAAATATTATCCCAAAGAGATTAAAGACATCCTATTAGGGTAACACACTTATGACAAGGTCATTGGACGAGCACTGAGTAGTTGCTTTTGTAATGGTATGTTGTTAGGGAGAGCTCAATCATGATAATATAATGGAATGACTTCATGACTAAATGAGTTTATAATTAATAGGCAAAATTTTGAAACTTAATTATACATCATTTGATTCCTAATTGAGTATGTCTAATTGACCCCTCCACTAGCTCATTGAAACCAGAAATGAATTGCGTATTTGAACCGAAACGAACAGAATAGATAGAAATAAAGAAATGGGAAACATTCAGGAATGATTACGGTTTCTTAGAAATGGAGAAATAAAATCATTTAGAAATGAATTTAGGTTTCTCAAAATGGAAATGGAAATGAAAATGAGAAATAATACATTTGCAAATGTACATGGATTATTCAGAAATGATTGAAAGAATGAATTAATGATTTTGAGCTATTTTAAAGCTCAAAAGTGAAAATAAACCATTCGGTCATAGTGAACATGTTGAGTGGTGAAATATTAAACATATTTTCTCAAAAATTTTACTAGGGGTAGGATCATCATAATTTTACCGAGGTTAAAATTGGGATGACAAATTTAATATTGAAGTTTATTTTGGGAAATAGAAAAACAGAATCAGGTTCAATCAAATTATAAAGTACTGGATCGAAAAGTCCGAGAAGTACTCGTAATTAGACCCGATGTGAGAGAGGCCCAAAATCTGTCATGGAATATGAAGGGGCGATAACCCTAGCATTAATACTAGGGGATGCCACCCATTGTACTCCTCCTCTTACTCTATGTAGGAGGTTTTTTTCTATTTGAAATAAACCACAACAATTCAACAAGGGTTCGACTTTCCTTTCCTATAAATAGATAGCATCGGTAGAGCTATTAAGACAACTTTGAGATATTATTACTCTACCGAAAAATAAAGAGAATTTGTTCTCAACTATTAAATATATTTTTCTAGAATAACAATTCTACCAATTTCTATTAAAGAAGAGAGAATTTTTATTTTCACCCCAAAAGGAAAAGAAAACTTTTTCTAATTTTGTGTTTTGGTTCAATTGGTTCAAGCCTACACTCAAAGCAGATCGTGGTACGAAAATAGCAAAGAAGATCGTTTGGTTGAAAATTAGAAAACATAAAGGATCCTCTTATCCGAAAACACAAGTATGATTTTGGTCTCAGGTTTATTGCTATAAATATCACAAACTGGGTCATTTTTCAAAATTTTAATTTTTCATTGTATAAAAATAACCGTTTATAAAGTAGATTTTTCCAACAATTTTCTCTATATATGCTTTGTTCAAAAATTGCCAAATGGGGAGATTGTTGACTCATTTGATGGCAAGAAAGATTTTGTAGTTGTTTTTGTGGCTAAAATAGTGGCTACAACTTTAGGCACTATTTCATTACCATTCTTGCCTATTTGAAAAGCTGGCAAATTTTCAGAACAAAAGCATTGGGTTAATTCTTTTGAAGATATTTGGACGAGTAAAGCCCAAACTCTGGTTGAAATTGAAGACTTGAAGATTGATTTCTTACAGATTAAGCTTGGCTATTGGCGGAACAAGTAAAGCCACTTTTTATCTTTGAAGGCATTGGATTAAATCGAAACTCTTATAGAAGTAATATCTTATGCTGATTTTTAACCTTCTTTATAGAGAAGTGATTAGATTATAACTCTTATGTAAACAAAACTTGAGTAGTACATAAACTTAAGTTTTGTCTAGGTTACATTGGATAGAGAGTAACTGAGAGATTAAGAGTTTGATAAAGCACAAATTTATTCAAGGAAGGGACTTTTTATGTGTGCATTATTTCTGTAAGCAATCAAGAGAGTTTCTTATGTTGCACAACTAAGCTTTTGAGAGAGAAGCTTAGTGAGAGAGTGATCTAGTCTTTGTACAATTGTAAGACCGCTAAATTTGTGAGTGTTAGACCAATGTTAGGACTTAATTATTAGTTGTACTGTGAGAAAGATAGTGGATCATTGCTCTGGGCAAGACCCCACAAGCGTAGAATGAAATCAAACTTTGTAAATAATCTTGTTTTTTATCTTTATATTTTATACACTTTTAGTTTCGTAGTTGAAACTGTGGCCACACTTCCAAGCATCATTTTAGCCACAATTTCAGTTTGCAAACCAAGCACCCCTCGTTTCATCAAGCTATTAATAATGCTTGTTTATTCCTATCTCACCTTATTTTCATATTATTAACTAGAACTTTATCACCAAAATAATTTTATTAATCTCAAATATTCACTTATCTAATTTGAGGACTAAATGGCCAAAATATTTTTGAGGACTAAACTTGTTCATGACCAAGTTACTCGCCCAAACCCAAAGTCTTACTTAAAATTTGGAAGGGTTTGGATAAAAATATCAGGCTAAAAAAAAGAGCTTAGACAAAAAAAATTAGACTTAGTTAAAATAAAGGTTGGGCTTGGGCTCAAAACATTAAGGCCTGAGCCTGTCCTGATCTGGCTCATTTTCAATATTTATAATATATTATATTATGTTATTTTTATTTACTATGTAATTTATAACAAATGAAATTTAAATCAATAATAATATATAATATTATAATGTAAATATTTAAAAAATGCAAAAGATATCTATATATAAAATTTTAATAAATGAAAAGCAATAAAATTATTGAATATTTAATTGAAAATAATATATATTTTTTAAATTTTCAAAAAATAAATTGGGTGAGCTTAAAATGAGCTCTAGTTAATCATTTACAAATATAGATGGACTTAGGCAAAATTTTAGGACCATATTTCGGATCAAACCGAGCTTGAACAAGTATAAAATATACTAATATCATGTTTAAATATAACCAAACCTGACCCCATCTATTAACACCTCTATTGAATATTATCAATAAATTTTGTTATCGATTTAACTTAATAAAATTTGAATAAAAGCCAAATATATTTGTAATAAAAAAAAACTTTCAATCAAATATTACAATCTGGCTATAGGTGTGGTATAGAAAGTGCCAACATCAGATCTCATGTACAGTGATACATTGCAGCTTATGCACCAACAATGTCAATGCATTATTTGGAACAGGTGAAATTGCCAAAGGCTTCTTCATTAGAAGTGGGATGAGATTAGGGAAAAATCTTCTTTAAAAAAATTGTGAAGATCTCACCCATCATAGCACCCATGGGAATCGGGATCCATAAAGATCCTAAGACTTGGAACACTAATATCATCAATTACTAAAATTCAAAGAAAAATATCATTCACCTAAATTAGATGAAAGTTAGAATAGCTAAAATAAACACCCAAAATAGTTAATCATGTAGTACTTTATATCAGGCCCTAAAACATTTCCTTAAGACATATGTAAAAAGGGAAAAAAATTATTCTTCATACCGAATAGAGCTAGTTGGATTATTAAAATATTTTTTTTCATATGATAGAAAATAGGTTGTCAATGTTTAAATTCAAATTTAAATTTTATTAAAAGTTTACTTGTTAGGTCTAGTGATAAAGAGCTCAATTTTCCTTATGTAAAATTTTTGAGTTCAAATTTTGTGAAAGAAAAAAAAATAACATTGTGATAACTAGTCTATTAGTAAAATTTTTATTCGACTTGATTTTAAATTTAACCGAAATCCGATAAAAAAGATTTTTAAACCGAGAAAAAATTATATGAAGTAATAAAGTAAATCTTAAGTTCAAAAGTAGACGTAATAAATGTACCATTAGTATTATAGAAGAGAGAAAAAAAAACAAGGTTAGGTGGGAAAAGGAAATGGAAGGAAGTACTAGTTTGAAAATTTGAGTGGTTGGTTTTTTATTTTGATGGGGTGTCTAGAGGTGTTGATTGGGGTATTGAAATTCCTTACCCTTATAAACAAAGAATAATTGGACCACCTCCTTGTTACACACTTTTCAGCCAATACCCAAAAGATGCCTTCTTTCTTCTCTCTCATGGGGTTTTTAGTTTTTATACAAAAGGGATTTGTTAAATATTGCCTTCTAAAAGTAACACTATTATTGCTAACTAATTGGGTTAAATTTGGGTTTTTTGTTTTTGTTCCTTGCAGCATATACATGGCCAGCTGGTTTTTGTACCAATGCCAAAGTTCATCGACAAGATTTGCCCTTTGTGACAGGAGGGACAATGTGCCATGTTGCTATTACAAAATGTTTAATTTAGAAGAAGAAATGTGTTTTTAAACAAATTTAATTATGTTTAAAATACATAAGTTTAGATATGTGACCATTTCCATTGATTTTTATTCCATTTGTTAAATCAAGATGTTTCACCCATTTTGTCATTGAAAACAATAATCTCAAAAAATCTCCCTAAAACAAAATATTAAAAATATCAATAATTGTGTCAACAAATAGGATAACTAAAAATTTTAAGCTCCGACACCAAACATAAAATTATAAAATTCGGATAAAGTTAAAAATATTTTAATTAAATTATTATTTTTTGGCAAAACCCAAAAATGTAGATTCTCGTTAAGAGTTAAAAGTGAAGAAAGAATTCATTTAACAAAGGAACCAAGCCCCGCCTAATTTTCACCATCATAGTTTGAATTAAACTAGATCAATCGACTGAAACAATTTTTTAAAATTTTTATAAATCTTTAATAATTTATTTAATTGAATTGATCGAATTAATCATACCAATAAAATAATAACCTAACTAATTCATCTATTTAAAATATCCGCATTTGGGGTCATAAGAAAAGAATTTTGGATAAACATCCTAGAGTCACTCATGCTAACAAGAAAAGCCAATATTAATGCTTTTACAGGTCAAATTCATGATCAATGGTACCAAACGATTTGGACATTGTTATTTACAAGTTAAAATCTTCTATTAGTTTATGTATAATATATGAGTTGTAATTTTACTTCAATTAGTCACTCTTAACTTTTATATTTTTTAAATTTTAAAATCTAAACTTTAGTAATTAAATTTATTTGGTTAAATATTTTTATTAATTTTATATTATGCATAAGTCATGAATTTAATTCATATTTTATAATTTAACCTTTTTTTAGGCTTTATGCTTTTTTAAATTTTAAAATTTCAATCCTGATTCAAATGACAATTAGTAAAATTATTAATTAATTTTTTTGCACTAGGTAAGAATTTTCTTCCATTCTGATACCTTCATTTGCAAGAACATGAGCTACTCGATTTGCTTCTCCCAGTGCATGTCGGAAAATACACCGCCGGTAGCCTGCGCATATGAATCTGGTACTCCTAATGTATGTACTTATCTCCAATCTATCCTCCTTTTCTGAAGTGTGTTTTTTATAACAAAGAGAGCATCACCTTCAATTTCCACCTCCAAGAAACCCAAATGTAAGCCCCACTGAGTTACCTAGACACATGCAATTGCCTTTGCCGCGAACACTGAGGGTATGTGATCATTCATTACTATCTTTGAACCCAACACCCCTCCATTTTCATCTCTGATAATATTGTATGAGCAAGATCTTTTTGTGTGTTTTTGAAAAGCCGCATAGAAATTTAACTTCACCAAATGATTTTTCGGTGGTCTCCAGTGTTCAGGCCCTACTCCTTGAACAAGTATCTTCCAATTGATGACTTCCAATTCTCGGATATAGGATAGGAAAAATTGTATAGTCTCATTTGAAAATTTCAAAACAATAAATTTCAGAAAAACTTGAAAATTTGCCAAACAGGGGTCACATTGTCGTGTGACATGGCCCAGACCATGTGAACATTCGAAGTCAAGACACACGACCATGTTCCAGGCCGTGTGTCCACCCGTGTGAGTATTCAAAATAGGGCCACATAGTTTGGCACATAGTTTATGACACAACCATGTGTGTATTCGCAGGCCATGTGCCAAACTGTATGTATTCAAAGTTGAGTCACATGACCATGTCGCAGGCTGTGTGCTAAACCATGTGGATACTGCACCTAAAAATAATAAATACACACAATCGTGTGAGGAGATCGTGTGTGGCACACAACCATGTGATAGCCTGTGTCCTCAGCCGTGTGCTCTATTTTAACCCCTAATTCAAGCTAATTCATACACCATTCCTTACACTATAAGACATGCCATATCTAGCTCATTTCTATGGTTCAAAAGCACATTCAAAACACCAATTACATGCCAAAATCTCATCCATCCTATGCCTAGCCAATATGCCCTTCAAAGACACCACAATTAAAGATCATTCACTCAAATAACCAAACTAAAATGTCAAGTTACCATACTCAAACCATCATATAAGTTTACCAAATACAAATACTCATGTCAAGTTACCATTCAAGCATCATGACTTAATTCTTAATATTAAGGATTACCAACCAAAGCACTTCAAACATACACATTCAAAATCAACCATTTCACTAGAAATACCATTATAGCATAACATTTACATATTCACAACAAAAGACCTATATACATGCCACATCCCAAAACGAAATACAAAGGCTACCAAGATGGTTGGATAGTGTGAGCTCTCAGTCAATCCATCTGGTCAGTCTACAAACTTTACAACTACAAAAGAACATAAATGAAATAAGTAAGCTAAAGAAGCTTAGTAAGCTTATAGCATAAACATCAAATTAACTTACCTTATTTGATACAAATATTCAAATAGATAATTTGAATAACTTACATTACTATAAACCATATTTCATCATTTCATTTGTCCACACATAATAACAAGTAGTTCATTATAACCTTCTTCACTTACTAATACCATGAATATGCATTAACATTTAAGCATATAAATGAATTGCAAGTCAACCAACATTTAGCCCGATGAACTAAGTAACTTGACTCGGATACTCGGGTAACTACACCACACCAGAGGCATCATAGATACGTAACAAAGGCAACGAAGTGCAAGCAGTGGCACCATAGTGCGAACAGAGACACCGAAGTGTAAAAAAGGCACCGAAGTGCAAACAGAGGCACCTAAGTGCAATCCGTACAAGCGCGCATTCTGACCTTAATGGCATGCCAATCGTATCCTAAGCGATTACTACGTTCAATTAGGCGTTATACTTAAATTCGTTACCTTTATACATAATCATCATTCAGAGGCACTTCATCATTTTCGTACACATACTATAAATTCAATGTATCATCATCAATAAATTGCAAATACAAGAATTGCTACCTTTAATTATTTATTTTCATATGTACTCAATTGCAATAACTGATATCATATAAATAACTAATGAAATTTCACATACATATATACAACTAACTAGAAAAGAATAATATAATAACAAGAAATTACAATTACATGTCAAAACACTATGAACTTACCTATGATCAATTCTGATTACAAAGTAAGGACTATTCCGTAATTTTCCCTTTTCCTCGATTATTGTCTTTTTGACTCAGGTCTTGATCTATATAGTAATTAAATTCACTTTATTACAATCACATACATTTCAAATTCAATTCAATGCATGAGACCCTTAACTTTTCATTATTTACACATTTTCCCTAAACTTTTACATTTCTCACAATTTAGTCCCTAAACCCGAAATTCCAAAATTAACAAAATTTTATAACTTATCATACCAACCAAATTTTTACCCTTCCATTTGTAGCCCACATTTATTCTAAATTCTCAAAAATTCCCTATCAATTCTAATATTTAATCAATTCAATCATTTAACAAAAATTATCAGAAATTATTTAATATACTAATTTAAACCAACAACTAACACTTTAACTTCATCATCTATCAATAAAAATCATAATAATTCATCAATGGTACAATCTAAAATTCTTAACAACTTCAAAAATGAAGGTTCGGGTTAGTTAGACCTAGTTGCAACGATTTCAAAAACACAAAAATTACAAGAAATAAACTCAAAAAGAACTTACATGCAAGGTGAGCTATGTTCGAACCTCCCAAACCCTTTCAATGGTGTTTTGCTTTTAGTTTTTGGTGGAACAATCCACTAAAGGAGAAGATGTTTGTTTTGTAACACCCCTAACCCGTGTCTGTCGCCAGAATAGGGTTACAAGGTATTACCGATTGAAACACAACATTCAGCATTCAGTTCTCAATCAAATAATCCAACATTAATAAATATCATTCAATCATACACATATTGTCCCTTTTAGAGGTCTACGTGACCTTAAACATACATTAGAGAAGGTTCGGGACTAAACTGATCACATATAAAACTTTCTGAAACTTGTAAAAATTTTCTAAGTAACAGAGGTCACACGGTCGAGTCACACGTCCGTGTGCTCAGACCATGTGGCATGAAAATAGACTTGGTTTAAGCCACATTTCTCACCTTTCACATGCATACCTAAACTACACCATTTTGGCATCAATTTCACATCTAATAAGCAACCAAAAATGACCATTTCATGTACATTTCATACCATTGTATATCCATTTATTTACTACTCATCAAATGTCCATAAACTAGCTCAAAGCATTCCAACTCCACATGATTCATCCTTCACCACTTACTATCAATTATATTTATCACATGCCTTAAATTCAAACTAAATATCCAACCAAATCATTCAATCTAAAACCAAACCAAGGCATACCAAAGTATCATTTCAAATTCATATTTAAACATACCATTTCTTAAGCCACATTGCCACTACATTTGCATTCATGGTCAAACCAAACATATACATGTCACTTACCAAATGTCTATTGAGCTATTTGAACCATAATCAAACATACCAAGATATACCATTTCACAAGGAAATTTACATACCAAACTAATATGAACATAGCTTATACACATTAAACTATACATCATTATTAAGCCAAATCTCATGGCTAAATACATATCAAACACATATGCATAAATAGCCAAAGGTCACTTATACACTTCATAAACCAACTTGTCTATACATGCCACATAACCAAAATCACAAAGCTTTTGAAATACCAAAACGATAGTTGGATAGTGTGATGAAATCTCCGACGACTTTCAACCCGAGCAAGCCTCTGAAACACTATAAACATAGGAAAGAAAACAAAGTAAGCTATGCAGCTTAGTAAACTCGTATGATAATATACTCAACTTATCAAATAACACATATTAAGTATTTACAAATTACAATGTTACTCATTTACTTTCACCGTTATACCATGAATCCATACCATAGCTAACCAAGGGTCTCACAAGCTTATTCATTTCCATGTTCGTATAGATCTAATATATTCTCACCAATTCATTCACATTTACATATGCATAAGCAATTTAAGATATCCCACATTCAATCCAATATTCATTACATATTCATAATCAATATAACCATATGGATTTCTCATAATTATCCACTTACTCATCATGTGAAATTCGATACCCTCAATTAGCATTTATATAAATCAAACACTTAGATAAACTCAAACCTTTCCATGTAATATACACGAGCTCACATCTATTTATCAATCTTCTTTCATTCAATATACGTATAAGTATCGTACATACCTTTACCACTTATTTCGTTTACACTTTTATTCTCATCTTGAATTTTCCCATTGAACCATTTGGAATCACTAAGGATACTCAGAAATCTCGTATAACTAGCATAATGCCATATCCCAGATATGGTCTTACATCCTATCATATATTGATGCCAATAGCCAGTTATGGTCTTACACGAATTTCATATCGATGCCAATGTCCCAGACAAGGTCTTACATGAATCTCATATCGATGCCAATGTCCCAGACATGGTCTTACACGTAATCACATCTCAGTATCCTAAGTTATTCCTAATGTTCGTACGAGACTTTCAGACATCGTAACTTTGTCAATTCATGCTCGTACTCATCCAATCAAAATTCAATTCAATTCAATGATAAATGAACATTTAGAACACAATTTAAGAACATTATTTAACATACAAACTTACCTCGTTCGTTGAAACGACGAATTAGGTCGACCAATCCAATACGTAGTTTTCTCCTGTTTCTAGGTCCAAATCTTGCTTTTCCCAATCTATATAATAACAAAATTTACTTATTTAATCACTAATTCACTCAATTTAACACAATTTACACATTAGGGAAATTTTACACTTTTGCCCCTATACTTTCACATTTTTGTAATTTAGTCATTATCACATAAAATCACAATTTCATGGAATTAAACACAAACCCAAGCTAGCCAAATTTTTATTATTGCCATAACAGCCCACATTTTTCATTTATACACTTACCACACGATTTATCATTTTTCTCAATTTAGTCCAAAATTAACATGTAAAACTATCATCAAAATTTCATATTTCATCATCAAACATCAATTAACACATGTATTCAATAATGAAAACTATCAAAATCTTTAACAGTTTCGAAATCAAAGGTACGGGCTAGCTAGATTACGAAGCAACGATCTCAAAAAAGTAGAAATTATTAAAAACCGAGCAAAAATGACACACCAAATAAAGCACAAAACTTGGTCGAATATTAAAGCTTCCATGGTTGTTCATCTTTCTCATTTTCGGTGGAAGATGATGAATAGAAAGATGAAATTTGGTTTTATTTTATTTATTATCATTATTTACCTTTTTACTAAATTAACCTTTAAAATTAATTAAATTTACACAAATGCCAAACCAAATATCATCCATTAGCTCACAATTAGATTAATTATCACAAAAGGACCTTTACTTTAATGTTCTATAGCTATTTGACACTTTTAGCTAATAGAACACAAGTTTTACGCTTTACGCGATTTAATCCTTTTTATCAAATTAATCACTCAAACGGTAAAATTTCTTTATGAAATTTTCACCCGAACATTCTATCATACTACAAACATTAATAAAATAATAAAATAATTATTTTGACCTCGGATTGTGGTCTCGAAACCACTATTCTACTAACCCTAAAATCAGGTTGTTACATGTTTTATTTTATTTGTTTCTTAAGTTTCAAATTCTTAAATTACAATACTACCCTTTAATTAAACACATATTTTAGCTAACTCAAATCCCTAAATCGTCCATATTAAACTAAAATGGCAAAATTGCCAATTAAACCATTCCACCTATAAAATTTACACCATTTAATCACTGTAATTCAATTATAACTAGACTTTTACATCTATTACAATTTAGTCCTTTTTCTTAAGTTAACTAAGTAAACAATAAAATGTATTCACCAAAATTTAATATGACCTTAATGTAACTCCATAAACATTAATTAAATACTAAAACACAACCTTACATATCAAAATTGTTGTCCCAAAACTATTGTTTCTGACACTATTGAAAAATGGGATATTACAGTTTGACTCCCTCATGAATAGGTTTATTCCGAGCCATCCAAATTGCCCATATTGTGCATGTTATGATTCTGCATTGAAAACTTGATTTGCTAGAAAAGGCATTACTCATCCACTCCCTGTAATCCATTTTTAATACTATATTTGGCCAACAAAAATTAAGTAACTACCAAATCTCTTTTGCAGAAGAGAAATCTATAAAAACATGTTTAATCGATTCCATTCCATCAGAACATCTAACACAATTTGTTGAACCAATTAGCCTTCTATTGTATAGATTATGGAATGTAGGGATATAATTTTCAAACACTCTTTAGTTTGTAATTTTCATTTTAGCCAGAAGGTTGAGTTGCCATAATTTTTTGTAATAGGGAGAATAGGTAGTCTACACTATACTAGTTCTTTCTATAATACTCCTTTATAACAGACACTTGTACCCACTTCACACTAAATACTCCTCTAAATCTTCCCCCCGCCAAACCAATTTATCTTTATGTGGAGCACGAGCCAGTGGAATACAAAGAATTTTATCTACATCTTCTTCATTGAAGGTAGTATGAAAAAACTTTGTTCTCCAACTTCTAGTCATAGGCTCTATCAAATCAGCTATTGTTTGAATGCTCGCATTACTAACCATATTCTTGTTATGTTTACAACCCCTAAAATCCAGTCATTAGACCAAATCAAAATTTGGGACCCCATTCCCACTCTCCAACCATGTTGTCTTGAAGAAGCTTTTTGGTCACCCAAATGCTTTTTCAAGTATAGGAAGGGTAAGTTCCCAAACCTACATTAAAAAATTTTAAATCTAGATAGCATTTAGCTTTTAACATGTGAGATGACAACGAATCAACATTGCAAATGAAACGCCATCCATGCATCACAAGCAAAGCCAAATTGAATTTTTCCAAACTTCTAAATCTCATTCCCCCATTCTCTTTAAGCTCACATAGCCACTTCCAATCACACCAATGAATCCCATGTTTATTATGGTTTTTCTGCCACCAAAATTTGCTAATAATTCCTTCCATCTCTAAACATAAGGAATTATGCAATAAGAAGCATGACATAGAGTAAGTCGGGATTGCCTGCAAAACTGTTTTGATAAAAATTTGTTTACCCCCTTGTGAGAGATGCTTAATACTCCAGACCTTAATTCTATTACTCACGCGATCTTTTAACACCTGGAAAGCAAACTTTTTCCCCTTCCCACCATATTAGGAGGCCTAAATACTTTTCTGCATTAGTAGAAAATCTAACATTAAGAAAGCAAGAAACGTGCTCACGTAACTCATCAATGACATTTAAGTTAAATTAGAGCAAATATTTATCAAAATTTATACATTGATCAGTACACACTTCATATTCACGAAGTCTCTCTTTCAAAATGTGAATACCTCTCTCTATAGCTTCACCAAATAGGATACAATCATCAGTAAATAGAATATGAGAAATTAGTGGACCCCTTCTACAAAATTTTCCCCCGTCAATAGCCCATCCTTTATTGTTAATCTCAGCAATGCTAATAAACCTTTGTTGCAAATCAAAAAAATACCCCTACCTCAATCCTCGAGATGGTGAAATAATCTCCCCTTCCTCACCATTTAACACAACTGAATATTTCATAGTACTAATACAGTGCATGATGAAGTCCACTCATTTGTAACACCCCAAACTTGGCCTAGACGCTATGGCTGAATTCGAAAAGCTACATTGGCCACTGAAATGGCCCAGAAAATCTTTCATAGTTTTCAAACGTACTTTTTTAAACCATTTGCGTAAATCATTTCAAACTAGTGAAATCGAGAAATTTTAGTAATCGATGACTTTAGTATTTTATTTGCAAATGTTTGATCGTTGTTCAAAACTTTCATAATTTCAATCATATGTCAAAATCATTTATTCAAAACTAAAGAACTTGACTATTCGTCACTATTTAAAAAAACAAGTTAAATTCATAAAATCAAATGTTTTAAGAAATTTCATTTGTAAACATTATAAATTTTGAAATTAAGTCTACTTTTATTAAGAACTTATTTCTCATATTTGTAGCGAAAAAATGTAATACTGATATATTTTTATGAAAATTGCAACGAACCATTTTGCTAAAACCATATTTTGCTAAAAATCAATATTTCATGTAAATTCAATAGGAAATTTAAAATCTCAAAACAAAATTCATATATTTGTCTAAAACTCGTTTTCATTGTCGTAGCGAAAAAAACTGATTTTATCAAGTTTTAATAAAAATCAAGTTTCATGCATAATATTAATCAAATACTAATTTATGCAGTTTTTAAAACTTAATGTCATGCAAGCAATTTATGCAAATCAGAATGAAAAATTCCCAAAGTAAAGTCTCATGCCACAGTCCATAATCAAACTTATTACAAACCCAAAATAACAAAATATCAAAATAAAATTTAATTACTTTAATTCAAAAATAATTCTTAGAAACTCTTTCAAATGTTGTCATCGCATCCTAACCTTGAGGTTATCTTTAAAATTAAAAAAAAAAACTAAAGGGGGGTGAGCTATAAAGCTCAGTGTGAGTCTTATAACAAGTTAAATAACAATAACCACATACATATTATACAACATAATCAATATTATGCATATGGTCATGGTAGTGCAACTTTTGGAAAACAATTATGCATTTTTTTATAAAAACATCCTACCCGTCATCGCTGCACTCCAAAAAGAGTTCCCTAGAACTCATTCATCCAAACACTCCAATATGTGGATGAAGCCACCAATATTCGCAGACAAGCTACCATATAGGTTGTGGACAAAGCCATCAATATTTGTAGACAAGCTGCCATGTAGTTTGTGGACAAAGCCACCAATATTTGCAGATAAGCTGCCATGTAGGTTGTAGACGAAGCCACCAATTCTTCCTCCTTACAATATCCCACCTCATGAATGTGATATGGCCACAATCAACATATATATGTATATTTCATTTCAAAATATCATTTATCACATTGGGCATGTTGAAACATGCAAATCGAATCATATAATATCATGTAGGGCATGTTTAACATGCGTTTCACGTATTATTTCAAGATATCAAAATATCACTAGTTATTTGTCATGTAAAATCAATTATGACATAATATCACCTAACATGAGAATGAGAATAACATACTTTTCAAACAGTGAAAATCATAACTACACAACATACTTTTCACAAAATTAGTTGGTTCGAAATCACCTACTAGTATAATTCGTTTCAACAAATTTAGTCTCTGGTTTTAGAATACTCAAAGTATTCACATAAATCACAAATCAAATAATAATATTTTGTTTAGGAATTATTAATGTTATATAACTTGTATCAGTTTAGACCCACACCTGAATTTGTATGACCCGGTAATAATGATTTTGTTTCCCAACTCTAAGAGAGGAGATCAACCCTTGAATCCATAGTTAAACATTAATATCATGTTAGTATTTTGACATTTTTAATAATATTTTCGAATAAATGATTAAGTTGAATCACTTACTTAATCAATGGTCCCAATGACAAACACCTATAAAGAATGGAGTATGGGTTCAGGGTTTTAAATAAACACTTCATGCACGAACAAGAAATACCCTTGTTAGAATCTTTCATAAGCAAGAATAAAAAAAGAAATAATTTAATCAGAGGATTTACCAATACTTGTGTAATCTCGAGGGTAAGTAGTCTCAATAATCCTTATAGTGATTCGATTAAAGAGGAGGATTCTCAACTAACAAATAAAATAAAATAATAAAAATGATAGATTAGAAAATATTAACAATAAAACCTTTCAATAAAATTGATATATGAAGTTGAATAATAAAAAGGTTGATTACGAAAGAAAGGGGGAGAAAAAAAAAGAAAACGGTGAAAAATGGTGGTGGCCAATGGCGACAACACGACGATGGTGGTGACAATGAAGGTCCGGCGATGGAGATGTGGTGGTGAGGTGGTGGTGTGATTGGCTAGGAATGGAAGAGATGTGGAAGAATTAAGGAAAAAGGCTTTGTTGAGGAGGTGAAATGGAAGAAAAAGGAAAAAGGAAAGAAAGAAGAAAATAGGAGCAAAAAAGGTGGTGGCAAAAATGGAGAAGGAGGAAAAAAATATAAACATCAAAAGGTTTAATTCACCTTGACCATGTTCAATGCATGTCACATAAGGTAAGGGTGAAGAAAATAGGCATGTTGAGGGGATAAAGGAGCAAAAAGGGGACCATGGGAGTGAAAAGGGAGGTTTAAGAGGGACAGTTAGCTAGTTAAAAGAGGAAATAATCTTCCTTTGCATGGTAACTAGGAGTGGATGGTTATGGAAGATTTTTCCCATGCAAAAGTTGCCAAATAATTAAATAAAATATGAAGAGTGTGGAAATTTGAACCCAAGGTTCTTAGGAAATTATTTAAGCTCATAACCACTAAGTCAACTTCCTTTTTCACAAACTACAATATTTATTTTAAAAACATGGTGTGACATTTGCTAAGATTTGAAGAAAAATTGCACCATATAGAAAATAATGTGAGGGAAGGGATTCGAACACAAATCATTAAGGACAGCATTACTCAATCACTATACTTGATACTTATTTATTATCAAATGAGAAAAAGATCATTTGAAAAAAATCTGAGCGTGACCGCTCTTGGTTCATTAACCCAATTTCTACTAACTTGATTTTTGGGATATGACACATGAACGATCAAATCCCATCTTTAACATCATACTTCTCAAAAAATCTCATTTCACTCTATCATAGGCTTTGCTCGTGTCAAGTTTTAGAGCCAAAAAACATTTTTGACCCGTTCTCTTTCACTTAAAAACATGCAATACTTCATAGGCTAGAAGAATATTGTCCGTAATGAGTCTTCCCAGCACGAAAGCACTTTGTGCTTCATCAATACATATGTCGAAGACTTGTTTAAATCTATTTACTGTTGTTTTAGATATAATCTTATAAAGCATCGTGCAAAAATTAATATGCTGAAACTTCCTTAGATCATTCGAATGAGCAACCTTATAAATTAAAATAATATGAGTGAGATTTAAGGATTCTAGAGAAATACCTCAGTTTAGAACATCCAAGCAAAACGATCTAATGTCCTGCCCAACAATGTGCCAATACTTTTGGTAAAATAAAGCTGGAATGTCGTTTGCACCTAAAGCTTTTGTTGGACCCATTTCTTTCAAGACTGTCCAAATCTCCTCTCTACTATACTTGGCTAGGAGACTTTGAGAAATACAATTTTCCACCCATAATAGAATGTGATTCGTGTCGCCAATCCCTTAAGTAGAAAAACCTTTGAAAAATGCGTACTAGCAATAGCAGCCATTTCAGAATTTCCTGAAATAAGTTGGCCATTTTCATCAGGCAAACCTCTAATACAATTTATCCTTTTGTGCTGTAAAGCACAATTATGGAAAAATTTTGTATTTCGATCCCCAAATTTAACCAATTCACCCTAGCTCTTTGTTCCCAATATGACTCCTCTTTTTCGATTTCCATATTAAGATGCACTTTCACATCAATCAGTTCAGCAAGATTCTCTTTCGTTCTTTCCATCGCATCCAATTGATCTATACGCCTAAGAAGCTTCTTCGACTTATCGACTCTGTCATTTTTCAAATTATCCATCTGTTTTTGTAAACCTCCACAAAGTTGAGCAAGTCGATCAGTGACGTGACCAAAACTATTCTCTCATAGATGTTTTATTTCTACCTCACAAGTTTCCTACATAGCCCACTAAGTTTCAAAGCGAAACTTTCTTTTGTATGATGTTGGGCTTCATTCCATGTATTAATAAATAAGGGGCAATAATCTGGAATAGAATGAGAGAGATGGCGTAACGAGAATTCAAAAAAATATGACCGCCATTCAGCATTTACCATTCCACGGTCGAGTCTTTCTCAAATATTGTTTTCTAGCAAATTACCCTTTTCCCACGTAAACCGAGGACCTAAATGGCCCATATCTTCTAACTGGCATTCTATAAGAACCAATTGAAACTCCTCCATGTGTCCTTCATCCCTAGGAATGCCGCCATTTTTTTTCAAAAGCATACATAATCTCATTAAAATCGCCACATACCATCCATGGAAAATTTTGATCATGTCCTAACAATCGTAATAGATTCCATGATTCAATTCTATGACGAGAATTTGAAACACCATAAAAACCTGTCATTCTCCATTTGGGCTTAGTGGGAACTTCTTGCACTTCTACATCAATGTGATTTCTTGAGAAATTCCTCAATATAATAAAACACCCCTTATTCCACCCAATACTCAATCCTTCACAAGTACCCTCAGCCCGAACATCAATCTTACATTGAAAACCACACTGTTTCTTAACTTTCTCCATACATTCGAATTTAGTTTAGTCTCCATAAAGAAGGCAATATGGGGATGATAAATTTTTAGCATATGTCGAATTCTACGAACATCCCGCAGATTCCCCAATCCACGAGCATTCCAACAAAGAATTTTCATTGCATCTGGTCGACTGTCGCTGATATCCTTTGAGTAGGGTGTTCTTATACCCATCATCGATCCCCCTCAAATCTGAAAACTCAGAAACTATAGAGCTCAAAAAATTCGATCTTTGTCTTTTCTTGCCTTCAAGACCCTCTAATGGGTTGTTTTCCAAGTCATGGTCCATAGTGTCTTTACCTAAACCACTTGAGCAGCCCACCACTTTTCTTTCCATAATATTCGAATTTACTTTCAAATTTAATCCCAATATGGGATTAATTTTGTACCCTGATTCCTGCCCTCTAATATTCCATAAATTTCTCCTAGAATCTTGCTTTTCAAAATTGGCTTTCAAAAAATTTGCATCATCTTCCTCACAAAGCCAAAAATTGGCCGTGGTAGTTTCCCTTATTGACTATGCTTTTAACGACAAATCCTAACCTAACTCTAACTCTTATTATCCACGCGATAATCTAACTAGACAGAACTTATCACCACGTCCCAAACATCCGCAAATAAAACGAAAGCGTTAATTTCTCATATTTAAAATTCGCATAAACAAAACTCGATTGAGAAATCTTTATTTTATTTCGTCTCTTTAATGGAACACGAACATCTACTTGAACTAGAATCCTCATAAAATTTGTATACCCACGGTTTTGCAGTTTAGAATCATATTCCACAAAATTTCCAATGAAATTTCTGAACTATCTAGCAACATTTTCAAAAAAAAAACCAGAGGGTAAATCATGTATTTGGACCCAAAAATACGAGAAAACCAAAGGAACTTGCATCGGATCTTCATCCTCCTTTAAACGGTAAAACACCAAAAGGTGGTTATTGAACGTCAACAGGGCGCCATTGATCATTCTATCAATATCAAGTGCATGAAAGAGTTTGAATAAAAAACGTTTCTCACCCAAATCTGAAATTTGAACTTACCCCAATGAATGCAAGAGATTTGTCGAAGTGTTTCTCATTGCAGGAAAATGTATCACACTCGCCGTAATAAAACATCCAACAAGACTGAATTCATAAGCCTTTTTCTGCAACTCAAATCCATGAGAAAATTGCCAAACCTCTTCTTTAACATCTTCTATACTCAACTTAGCAAGGTTTTTTTTCCATTTTCGAAAGCAAAAATAGCAAAAGGCAAAGGTGGCATAAAAAATAAAGAAATCAAAAGAAACCGACAAAACAAAGGAACAAAAGACTTGCTACTGTGAACAAACAAAGAGAGACGAAAAACGTGCTACTGTGAGCCAACTTTTGTTCATGCGCATTAAGTTTTAAAAACAATTAAACTTCATAAATTTATAATAAAATTTAGATGTTGCAATATATGAAATCAGCTGTAAGTGTGAAGAGACAATGAAACCATGTGGTCCCAATGACCTTTTCTTCTTTCACTCTTTCTCTTCTTCAGCAAATAACGAATACCATTGGTTATAAACATCATATTTCCACCATTATAATTATGCTAAACTCACACAATCATATGATGTTTCTCCTTGTGAGGTTTTTAGGGTTCCTATTTTTGATTAATTTTGAGAGTCTTATCAATAATTCCAAAAGGGGAAATCTCATACCTTTAGATGCATAAAAAAAATTGATAAAATATAAAGAATTAACTCCTCCAATATACTTAAAAAAAAACTAGATTATTGGATTAGTATGTAATTTTATTTTTATTGATATTTATGAATTAAATTTACTACCATGCTTTAATTGTGCATCGAATTTTGCCATTTTACTTGATTAAATTTTACCACTAAATTTTTGTTTTTATTAAACTTTACTGTCCAATTTTAATTTAGAATAATTTGAACACAAAATTCAATGAAAATATTTTTATATCTTATTTTAATATTTAACAATAATAAGTTAAATAATATAATATTAAAAACTTATTTTATATATTTCTATTCTTCAAGTATTTATTTAATTAAATACAAAATTTTCAGTTAATTTATTAATTTTTAATATTTTTTAAATACAAAAATAAAATATTTCAAATAATCAAAATTAGAATTCAGCAGTAAAATTTAAGGTAAAGAAATTCTAGTGGAACCATTGATATAGCTGTCATTGGGATGAAATTTTGACGAATTACTAAGGTATTCCAAATTTAGAGGTAAGGAAGCCCAAGGTCTCTTATTTCCCCATGAAATCTACCAAAATAATGGGCCGTACCAATCGTGGCACAAACAAAACAAAACTTGGAATGGGAAGTATATTTCGGATCCAGCCCAAGAAAGGGGAAAAAATATTAATAGTTCAAATTTTGAAGTTTAATCTGAAAGATAGTATAAGTAATTTCACCTACTGGTGTTTGTTTTTACGACTGCAGAAAAGTAATTAAAGAGGGGATGGAGGGTGGAAGAGAAAAAGAAGAGGAACAAGATGGCGTTTCCGTACATTCTCCTTGCAAAGCTCCGCCGTCCTCCGCCTCTTCTCTTCCTAAGGTTTCTCTCGCCGTTTCGTTTTTTCTCCGTTTTATGCAATTAGTAATCACTTTTTTTTGTTGATTTTTATTTAAATTTTATATTTATCTGTTGATTTATTAGGAGCAACAGGAGGTGGAATTGGAGCTCAGGCTATTGGAAGCACTTGAAATTTATCCTCCCGTCAAATTACGAGGCACGTTCATCGCTTCTTCTTCTTCTTTTTTTTTTTTAAATTTGTGAATTGTTTTTTTATAGGGAGAAGTTCTTTTGTATTTCAGTTTAAATATTGATTCTTAGGAGTTATCTGGAAAAAAAATGAATTGAATTTTCTTTTTCTGGATTCTAATTGTAAAGTTTTATTGGAAATTTGTATTTATGATTCAGTTTGTGAATTACTTTTTAACATGCTAGTAATGTGATCAATTCAAATGTTGATTCCGTTAATTTTCTTATTGCTGTGGTGAAAAATGGTTAAGCAATATTTTCAGCAAAAACCTTTAATGAATATGTATTTAGCTGGTAATTGCAGTAAAAAGGTCAGCTTTTTATTTCTGTAGTTGACTTGATTCTGTATTTGATCTGGTAGTTTTAGAACCTAATGGTGTTTTTCATGTCAATGAGACATTGGCTAAATGGCAAGGTTGAGGCATTAGGAACTTTTAGATTCCAAGTTCAAGTCCCTCATGTGTAAATCATGTATGCGCAAGTTAGTTTGATTGTTGACTTAATTGTTCAGTTCAGTGCTTGTAATGATTGATTTGGATGGAAACTGTTGATATACTTGTAAATTGTAACTTCAAAAACAAATGGTGCTTCATGTATATTGTTTATATGCCAATGTTAAGCTTTCAAACCTTAGAGCTACTTCAGTTGTTCAAATAACTTATATGTGGTAAATTATTTGGTGCATTTAGCAGTTAATGCACATTTTTATGGTAAAATAACTAGGATTCATTTTGGTCTTTAACAATCTACATTAATGCATAACTTTGAATCTAATTTGCTTCTTCGCAGGCGTGCATCGCCACTTTGTCCTCTATGGTCTGATGGAATTCCTGAGGAAAAGGTTTGTTCTGCCTCCTGTTCTTGCTGCTCCGAACTGATCCCCTCTTTCGATCCTGTTCTGTCATTTTTGTTTCTTTCATTTTTACTTATCGTTTTGCTAAATTTTGTCACAGCCTGGACCGGCATTTTTCTCCAGACGAGGTTCTGCAGTTGCTAGATCGTTTCTACAACTTGGAAGTGCTGGTAACTTGCCTGTTCTATAATTAATTTTCATGTCCATCAGTTAATATGGTATTCCTTTGAAGATGAGTTTTATGCATTGATTACTGTCTTGGTCTCAACATAAGAATTGGTAGCTGTCTTGTATCTTAGATGAGGAAGTCATTGTTACTTATACTCTTCATTTTCTTCTAAGTACCCCTGTTTGACATCTATTTCTGATGTATATTGAAATATTGATATGCACATATATGATCCTCCAAAAATATAGAAAACTTAGAAAAAAAAAATCGAGTTTACTCATGTTAGCACATACCCAAGTCCGATGCTCACCATCAAGTCCAAGTAAATTATAGGAGGAAAGTGCCTCCTGAAAAACTGGGTTGCTAGTTAATGTTTGTTGATGGTACAAAGTCTTTTTGATAAAAAAAAAAAAGAAAAGAAGGAAAAGTAGCCCTAAAACCCTTAATAAAAAGTGCTATTGCTTTTGGTGATGTCAAAAGATAGTTTTGTTAAGCTAATTTCTCTCTTTTGTAAATATCAGAAACCAGATGATGAAGAGATTGATATCCTAAACCATGAGGAAGATTTTTGCTTGCCACAAAGCTATTTTGTCAAGGAAGAACCCTAAATCAATTTTGGGGAATTTGGGGGGGGGCATCCTGATATTTGCACTAGACTTGGTTTTTTTACTTGAGATCTGATGATTTCTAACTGTGATAATGTTCCTTTATCAATTTGCACAATATTATTGTAAAAATTAGGTTGCAATTTTGATGGGATGTAATTAGTTTGGCTCTACCATCTTTTGACACCTTATTATTACTTTATTATTATTATTTTTTATCTCAGCTTATTATTACTTTATGATTTCTCTTTTTTGGGTAAAATATTTTTCTAAAATCTAGACTTATACTAATATTCTTAATTGAATGTATCACCAGTCAAAGTGATAAAAGAATAAATAGATAATTGATGGAAAACCTAATTTGTAATTAAAAGTTATATATCTTTATTTATAAAAGATATGCTATTTTTTTCCCCTCTTTATGAAAAAAAAAAGTGTTTAAAATTTTACATTTGTTTCTTCTCACTATTTTCTTTTATACTCTACATAAAAATATGATTTATTTTCATACATTTTTATTGTACTAAAAAAATAGTTAATTGAATTTTTGTTCAGTTGATAGCATTAGGAAAATAGTGATTAGAGCACTGAAGCACGTATAATACTCTAATCTAATTAGTTTAGATTTAGGGGTTTATAAGTAATGTAGAGAAACACCTATAAGTAAATTGATTTTTTTTTAAACAATTTTCTATTTTTTTAAATCCAATTCATGGAGTCCCGAGTCTAATCCAATTACTATTTATAAATTTCATATCAATTTAATTGGATTTTTTTAAAAAAATAATAAATTTTAAAAACAACAGATTTTGTTATTAGGGTGTCTTTGGTTGAAGTAAAGTAACATTTTTGGGGCAATGTTAAATTTTAGCTTAACATTTCAAATATCATTTTGAGCCAGTAATTTATTATTTCCAATAGTATCAAAATTCTGAAATATAAGAGGGATTCTCAATACTACATTTTCTTCATTTTCTTTATGTACTCCATGCTAATGTGACATTTTAGACATATTTATCTTATTTTTATGACTTCAATTTATTTTTCTTCAACTAAAACGTAATAATAATAATAATAATAACAATAACTGATGAAACAAGTTATTCTTCAAATAACATTCCAACTATATACACATTTGAATTAAGAATATATATACTTATCATATTTTTTTTTTCCAAAATATATGATATTTTGCTAATTTTATTGTAAGTTTTAAAATTCATCTATGAGATAGAAATAATTTGCATGCTAATGGTCTAAAATTGTTTCAACTTTTTATTTAGGATTAATATTTGATGCACCGTGGGTAGACCTGCTCATGGGCCGGACCAGGCCCAAGCGAAAATTAAGGCCTGTTTGCTAGGGTCCGACCCGAAAAATAGGCCTAAAATTTTATCTAAACCCAGTCCAGATAAAAATGCTAAAACACAGGCCCAACTCGGCCACTCATATTAATTTTTTTATATTATACTATTTGTTTACATAACTCTTAAATATATATAATACATCAAAAATACTAAAAACATTAAAACAACTATTTCCAAGCAAATTGAAAATAACTTTTAAAAAATATGTATACTTAAATAATACTGAGATAGATGCAACTTAACAAGAAAATGTCTCTAAAATAATAACAAAAGTAATAATAAAACAAGTGTTATAAAATATCCAAACAATAACAACAAAATAGTAGCAATATAATAATGAAATTATAGCAAAATAGGGAGAAAACAACAAGAAAATATCATAAAAATAACAAAAAAAAACATTTTTTTTGGCATCTAGTGAATTTGGGCCGGGCTCGGGCCAAAATGTCATACCCGAAGCCCGTCCTTTTTTTAAAACGGGCCATAATTTTTTTGCCCTAACCCATTTTTCGAGCCTATATTTTTGCTCAAACCCTTACACTTTTAGGGCGAGCCTTCGGGTCGAGCTGGGTGACTCGGCCCATGAGCAGGCCTAACCGTGGGTGTATAGATTTCATGCACCATTAGTTAATAATAAGATGACAAATCATCACTAGTGTAAAATAAAAAATATTGAAGGACTTGAAAATAAATACTACTAACTTTATTTAAACATAATTAAATATTAATTATGATTATTTTATTTCTCTCTCGAGTTTCAGGAACCAATTTTTCAAGTTTAGATTTTAGGCTTAGGGTTTTGAGTTTCAAATTTGATATTTTTATATTTATTTATGTTTAATAATTATAAATTAACTTTTATTTTAAAAAATAAAGTTATTTATATTTATTTTTAAATCTTTCAATTTTTTTTTGTTTTATACCAATGACAATGGTTATCTTATTCTGTGAATGAGACTTATGCACCAACAGTGCAACTAGGAGTCTTAACGTTGATATTTGGTGTGGTTGGTGTGGTGAACCTAAAACCATTGATCATATATTGCTCCATTGTTTTAAGGATAAATTATACCAATAGTTACTCAACTTTGACCTCAATGACAAAACAATTACTTAACTTTCAATTTAGTCACTCAACTTTCAAAGAATAACAAATCGATCATTAACATTACCAAAAAGTGACAAATCAGTCACCTATTAACATTTTCCATTACAGGCTTAACGGGACGGGTGACTGGTCATGTTGGGCATTTTCCCATCATCCCTCTCACACGCCACCATTAAATAGCAAAAACAAAAAGAGAAAAATAGGGATTTTCACCATTTTTCTTCATCCCTCTCAACTCCCTCACCACAACCCTCAACATTAGCAACCTTCACAAGCCCACTATCATTTAATCACCATACCATCATCACTCACTGTCACTCCTTTGCCAAGACACCACCACCATAACCATCAAATCTCAACCCCTAAACATTCTAGACCCGTGAAATCCCAACCAAAAACAAAAATACTAAATAGCAAGCATCTAAAATCAAACTAGAAAAAAAGAACAAGAATCCCAAATTGGCCTACATTAAAAGAGAAAAGTAAAAATAAAAAATGGGGAGAATCAAAAGAGAAGAAACCCACACCCATTTCGGGTTTTGAGTTGAAGAACTCAAGCCACCAGTTCAATGATCCGAGTGGTCAAGAGTCATGGTTGGAAAGAAAAGAGTCATGGCCGAAATATGATGGTGAGCCGCGATGGATGACGAAGATCCATTGAAGCCTTGTTCAAAGCTTTGAGGTCTTAATCTCGATATTTTGAAAGCTTATTGGGAAATCTGAATTGAGATTTGAGAAGAGGAAAAGATGAGTCATTTGGTGATGACGGTTGGTAGGAGAAGGCCATGAACAGCGGTGACTAGAGTTAAGAAAAAAGAAAGAAAAAGAGGAGAAGAGAAGGAAAAAAAAAGGGACAGAGATTCAATGGAGTTGTCTGGGGCACAAAGATTCAAAGGGACAGCAGCGAACTGGGTGGTGGCTCCACATTGGAGGAACAAAATGGCTGTAACTAGGGTATTTCCATTTCTTCTTTTTCTTCGGTCAGTACTACTACTATTTCGAGCTTCATCGAGGATTGTTTAGAAGCGAAGTACGGCCCTGGTTGTTCGCATATTTATGGTTTTAGTGGTTCAAACAAAATTGGTTTCTTTGGTATGAGTGGGATGTTACGGCTAGTCAGCTTCTTGTAAAATTGGGTTGATTCTCAAGCTGTTCTTCAACAGTAACCTAACTAACCATCTCATCTTCCAGTAGCTGCTACCACTTGGTCGGCTCCGACACGTGGCTGTTATAAATGCAATACTGGTGTAGTGGTTTTTCAGGCGGAAAGGGGCTTCTAGTTTTGCTGTTGTATTGTGGGATGATGATGGTGGTGTTATAGAGGCACTCTCAGGTCAAAGGGCTAGTGTTTTCGAAGCTCATGTAGTCGAGGCATATGATGGATAAAATTTTTACAGTTGAATAGGTCGTATAGTATTAAATTGCAGTTGCGAATGCTGCGGACATTATGTAATGCAAATAGTTGTTGCGGACGTGATTTTTTTCAAAAATCACAATGTTTCAAAAATATTATATTTATACATTTTACAATCATATTTATTATTCTAATATTAATGATACTCTTTTATGAGTTTTATTTAATTTATAAAAATAAAAATATAATTTTATAAATAAAAATTCATTGAAAACAAATATGAACCATACAAACATTATCACACTAAATCATGAATAATAACAACCATAATTTTAATAAATAACATATAAATTATCTCATATTTTGACATGAAAAGTTAATTTTACATCAACTTAAAAAGGAAAAATATAAACATACAAATATAAAAACTCTATTTGTTATATAATTCACCACCATATTGAATGATATAAATGATCTAAATCATCTCTATTTTCATCACTCCCTTGGTTTCGATCACCTCCCGTTCCATGTGAAAAAGACATCACATTGTATGCAAAATGTGGAGGGATAGAACCATGTGATGCATCATTGGTAAGAAACATGTGATGAGGTAAATGATAACCAAAAGATCCATAGCTTGAATTATGTCCAAAGTAAGGTGGATAAAATGCATTTGGTTGGTAGGAATGAGAACTCAAAGATGATGATTCACTAATTTCATTCTCATTTGTAGCTAAACCACGTGATGATGAGCTTGTAAATGAATCATGAAAGTGTTCTCTCATCCTCCCATGAGTTCTATCATCTCTACCTCTTCTATGTTGTGAACTAATAGATGCATTTGTTTCATACAAACCTGGAGCAGTAGCATAAGGATATCTAGTCATACCTTGGCCTCCATAAAATGTGTCAGAATACATGTCCTCATGTTCTGTTTAGCATGCATCTTCATTATTTCTACCAAGATCACCACCATCACCACCACTTGATGTCAATAGTTGAACACTTTCCTCTTTAGATTGAGCAAGTGAAATGTCATCCATATCATCGCATTGAGTTTCTTCATCGACATTTTCTTCATCAGGTTCATTAAGTAGCTCTTCAGGCAACCATGAAAAATTGGGTTCACTATCAAGCATAGAATCCTCTCTTTCTTCAATCCATGCATTTAATGGATCCTCCTCTTCAAAAACATTATCGAGATTGATTGGATTAAATCCCATTTCTAACTCTTTTACACTTTTTTCTTTTCATGTGCCTTAGCTTCAATTTCATATTATAATAGACATAAACTAATTTTTGAAGCTTTTTATGCCTGAACCTGTTTCTCTTATTTTTGTGGATCAAACCAAATATACTCCAATTGCGCTCACAATTTGAAGATAAGTTGTTGGACTCAAAACTCTAACAGCAATGCATTGAAGTTGAGGCACACAACCTCCATAATTAATCCACCATTCAGCTACATAAAAAACATAAATAGTAAGATGCAATTCATAAAGTATCTATAAATATATATTTATTATCTACAAAACTATAAAGGTAAAATTCTTTTTTACCAGGATTAGTCCTCAGAATTACAGCTTGAGCTAATGGTGTTCCAAAAGAATCCACTTTATCTCGATATAGCAACAACTAAAAATAAATAAATCAATTAGTACAATATAAGAATTTATAGGTTCCTTTACAAATTTAGGTATATAAATATATACATGATTCATTGCCAAAACTTGATTACTCATGTTAGGCTCTAGCTTTTGTATAACATTTCTAACTCCATTCATGGTTTCACAAAGCACATGGTTTGTGGAATTGCCTCCATACAGAAATTGTGGATTTAAGAAATATCCTGTATAATAAATAATATAGTAAATATCTAAATAAAACACTTTACAAATTAAAATATTTAAAAGTTTTACAATGTACCAGCAGAATGCAAATCATTATGAAGTTGATTACTCTATCTCTTATAAATGATATCCCAATATTTTTGGTAATAGCGACAATCTCTTTGAATTGCCAACTTTGCTTAATCCATAGCTTCATAAATAAAACCCATAGTTGGTTTTTCATCGCCATCACATATTTTTAACACTTTAACCAACAGTTCTTGGATCTTTAAAACATCAACAACCTTTTTCTAGAACTCACTTGAGTTAACGGCTTCCATCATTTCTAGTCCAGTTGGTTTACTTGCATATGTGGACCTTTTCCATGCTGAAGAAGTCACCATTTCCTTTAGTGCTTGTTTGCTTCTAACAATGCTCTCCAAAGCAATAAAATTGGTAGCAAATCTAGTGATCCTAAGTCGTAAGAGTTCTGCACCGTTGGTATATTTTTCATATAACCAATTGTCCAATTATGATTGTATATGAAAGAAGTTATCTTTTTGCCTCATCTAAGACCTTTTTCACACTTTTTCTATTACCAAATTCTTCCAAAATAAGATCCAAGCATTGAGCAAAACATGTAGACCAATACAAGTGCCTTTTCTTTTGCATCAACATATGACCGCCGACTTTCATAGCTGCTTCATTGTCTATAACAACCTGAACAACAAATTCTTCACCGGTTTCATAGACCATTTTGTCCATTAAACCAAAATAATACTTAGCAGTATGGGAGGTAACACTGCTAGCATCAATGGATTTTTTAAAAATAGTACCTCTTGTGCTATAAATCAAGAAATTGATTATATGTTGATTAGTTGTCCCTTTCCACCCATCACACATAATGGTCACCCCTCTTTCTTCCCATATAGGCCTAAAGTTATTTACTCATTCTTGTATATACTCATCTTCTAAATACACTCTTGTCACCTCATAAGCTGAAGGACCCCTAACCAATTTTCTAACTTTCGCTGCAACTTGAAGTACAGGTTGGAGAAATGGTAACTCTGCAAGAATTGCAGGTAAAGCTTCATGCAATATCAACTTGGACATTGCTTTCCCTAGCTTAGCTTTTGCATTTTTAAGAAAGCTCGAATTAAGTTTTGATTGCTTCGAACTTTTGATCTTTCAAGAACAGGATCCATGTTTGCTAATCTAGCTTTAGGAGAGTCCAAATTAGTTCATTGACGTTCCCTTCCACTTCTTTCAGAATTACGAACACTAAATGATTGTCTAATTCCTTAAGTTCCAGAATTACTACCTCCTCCAATTTCAAAAACTGAATCTTGACTGATTCTTACTCTTCGACGTTGCCTTTCTTCCATTTCAACTTGATATCTCGTACTCTCACGTCTTGTGATAGTTAACTCTTTGTCATCATCATCACCACTATCACCATAGTCTACACGATCTCCTAATCTTATTATTTCCTCTAATTCTTCTTTCCTCCTTTGCTTCGCAACTTTTTCACTATGATATTCTTGAAGCTGTTGTGCAATGGTTTTTCTAACTTCTGCCAAGACATGTGGACAAGGTAATACATTCCTTTTTTTTTTTTGCAGCCAAATGCTCTTTCAACCGTGTTATTCCTCTTGACATTATTACGATTACCTTCAACAGGTTCTCCCCACCTCCAACCATAATCATCATTAGGAGCAGCATCTTCTTTATTTCTTGAACGTGGCATTTTTTCTTATATCTGCATGAAAATTATTATTAATCATTACATGAGTTCAAACCAACTAGTAAAAGATTAATAAAAATGAAACAAAAATTATAGGACTTAAAACTAACAATAAAAAATATTCACCAAAATGAAACAAAAATGATAAGGCTTAAAACTAAAAAATGAAACAAAAATAATAAGACTTAAAACTACAAAATGAAACAAAAATAATAAGACTTAAAACTCTAATAGTAGAAACACTGCTATTAAGACTTAAAACTAAAAAATGGAAAAAATTATAAGACCTATAATTAATAATACAAAAGATTCACAAAAATATAAAACTTATAATTAACACTACAAAATATTTACAAAAATTCAGATAAAATTCAATATAAATGTAACTAATTATTAATTAAATATGTAAAAATAATAATTACATAGCAACTCTAAATTCAACTAGTAAGGCAAATATATTATTTAAACTAAGTAATAAACAAAATAATGATTACATAATTTGTATTTCTTGCTTTACAAATGAGTTGAGATGATGTCGATTCCTCACTATTAACTCAAGAACACAACTCTTGAAATAGAAAACAGAAGAAATAGCTCTTGAAATGTGGAGAGAATTTGAAATTCAATACTCCTGCTCTTTCAGCCAAAAATGTTATTCAGTAGTAGACTAGTAATGTAAAAAAAGAATTTGGACCTTTTACAATTTTTGCTTTAAAGCTTTCAGCTGAATTTTAGGGGGAAAGAATATATATATATACACACATTAGTTCCTATTCTTACACAAAGCATGTGATAGTGTCATTTGTAATAATTCAAAAGAAAACTCAATACCCACATGCTCAGTTTCTGCCAAAATTTGATATACTACCAAAAGTTCAAAACTAAAAAAAAAAAAATTGTGTAGCTTATATGAAACATGATCTAGATTTGTCTACTTTTAACAAATTATATTTATACATTTTATGAGTTTTATTTAATTTTCAAGAATAAGAAACCTAATCATTTTAATTACTTTATTGTATCTTATTAGGGGAACATAGTTTTCAAGTCTCTCAAAATGTCTACTAGTTTCATGCTTGCTACTATCATACTGCTAATGATTCTTTCCGGTTCTTACTTTAAAATTCTCCAGATTCAATGTTGTTTTCATTTTGATTTTTTTATTCTTTTGACCCACAGACATATCTTTGGCCATTGATTATCTTGGTAGTTGCCTACTATAGTTATCCCGTTATAGCCTAAACATTGAAAAACTCCAACATTAGTTTATAGAAGCTTTAAATTTGATTATTAGATGTAATAAAGTTTGCAATTAAGCAAACAAAGCTCTAAACGACCTGTTGCGGTGCTGATGCGGCGTTGTGCTACTTTTTAATAACTATTGTGGCATTACATAACGGATTTTAACCGCAACAATTGTGACGCAATTTCTTTGATGTGTTGCGCTGATATTGCGTCGCGATAGCTTCCATTTCCGTTACGTTGCCGCCGCAATTTAATACTATGGAAAAGGGTTGTTCTGGAGCTGGAGAGCATGGTGGTGTACAATGCGTTGATCAGCCCCATGGTTCCGTTCTGAGTTTGGGTCGGTTATAAACGATTGTATCGCTTTGAAAAGTGAGCTTGATATTGAGTGAATGAAGTGGGAATAAGGGCAGGTAGCTTTTTTATATGCATCTCTTGAGCAAATATCCCTGCTTCTTTCATTTCTGTTTTATCTTTTAATATATCTCCTTATATTGATGGAGATAGAGTTGTCTATATTGGGTAAACCCTGTTAGCTTTGCCTTTAATTTCTCCCATTTCCCTTTTCATTCTCCATTTATAACATCTTATATTTCCAAAAAAAAAAATCATTAATGAAGACAATTTAATAAATAAGGTTTTAGATAATCAAAATTTTATTTTAATAATTTTACATTTCATGAATCAAAATATCGTCCTTTAATAAATCATATATATTTTAAAAAGTTAGACTTAAGAAATCCTAAAATGTAGGACATGAATAATTAAATTGATAGATCTAATAATATCTTTTCATTGCAGCTTGCTAATTTTATTTACGTTTTAATATATTTTTTTCCTCTTATTTACAACATTAATAAAAATGCTAAATTTTAATATTTAAAGGTTTTTCTAAAAGTAATTTATGTTCATAGTGGCATTAAATTTGAAATTTAGCTCAATAAAATTATTAACTAAAGAGTATATGTTTTATAACATTTATTTTCTCTATTCACCCAATTAATATTATCTCTCAGGATACATAATCATTAAACCCTTCTTACCACTAAATAAAACCATTCTCAGAATCATGTTGAAACGCATTCTCACATCTAATAAACCATTTTCAACTTTCCAAATTTGGGTAATCTCAAAATCAGCAGGCTGCTATTTTTTTCATAAAGTCACATTCAATTCATCAACCTAAGTACTTGAAAATAGAAGCTTATAATATGACACCAAATATAGTGGGAAACCAATACAATATAAAGCAAACAAAAAAATCCATAATTTCAACAAGTAATTCATATTAGAGAATATTAAATTAAAACAAAAATAAAAATTCAAGTGATCGATTTCATCATCTGGTTTTTGTTTGTACTGCAAATGATCGTTTAGCATTGTAAAAGGGCTAAACTGGTTGATCCAATCCTCTTGTAAGAACAGTTATAAGAAGCCAATTTAGACACAGAGTACTAGAAAATTTTAAACATTGAATCCCCCCCCCCCCAAAATTCTGGCTCCCAGATTTTCTTTATCAATGTTTCTGCAAAACCCAATTTAGTGAGGAATGTAAGCAATAATAATGGTCAAATAATGGTTTTGATCCTTACACTATGCTCAAATTTGGGATTTTAAGTGGAATAGTTAAAATGAGATTATTAAAGTAAAATGACCGTGTTTAGAGGGATGAAAACCATAATATGATGAAATCATAATAAAAAGAAGAAATGGTGGCAAGTGATAAGCCCTTATACCTCGGCTTTTGCCTCAGATTTGGCCACAGATTTAGTATCATCACCTTTTACGGTGTCTTCACCTGCATCAAAATTCATAGTCCTTAGATGTCTCAAGACAATGCTTCCCAAACATACCAATGTAACCAAAAGGCTTCATGTTTGAATAGGACAGCATGGAAAAGATCAAATACTATGTATTATGTCACTGCTATTTCAATAATGTTTACTCCAACTTGTGTGTGAGTTTCATATACAGGTATATTCAAGTTTGAAGGATCCTAAATGAAGTTGATGTGGGAGTACAAGGAAGCTATTTTCAGTTGAAAACAAGACAATACCTCCATCTTCAGGCAAATCAGAGGTCCAGAGGGTGAGGTTGTCTCTCAGAAGCTGCATAATTAGGGTGCTATCTTTGTATGATTCCTCACTCAAAGTGTCCAACTCCGAAATGGCTTCATCAAATGCTTGCTTAGCCAAATGACATGCCCTGCACGTTCCCAATTTATAACCAAATATATCACCGATACTATATATAGACACAGACAGAGACTTAATATATACCTCTCAGGTGAATTCATTATCTCATAATAAAACACAGAGAAGTTAAGGGCAAGGCCCAGACGAATTGGATGGGTTGAAGGAAGATCAGTGTTTGCAGCAGCAGAAGCAGCCTTTTTAGTAAAAATATATCAAAAAAAAAAAAACAGCTCAGTCTGCAGAAATGAAGAACATTATAATCAAGGTCAAATTGTTGTTCAACCCTTTTACTATGCTCAAACTTGAGATTTAATCCTTATATTTTATTTTACATATTAGTATTACCCTTTTTTTCTTAAAAACACATTTCCAATTCATCATGGTTATGCTTAAATGAGTGTTATTAACAAATATCTACTTTAGTATTTTAACTGAAATCATTAAATGATTAAGTAAAGAGATGAATTTATACCAAATTAAAATAAAAGGATTGAATCTCAAATTGGAGTAAAATGGAGGGATTAAAACCAAAATTTAACCAATAAACAAATTATGGATATTTTTATATGATAAGAGGGTAAACAACTAAACATTAAGTTACCTCATAACCTTTCAAAGACTGCTCAGCAGCTTCTTTCCTCTCCTGATCTGTCTTGAACTCAGCAACATACCGGTAGTAATCACCTTTCCTGAATCCCATTGCTTTAATATATATAAAAACTGTATTGAACTTTTTATCCAAGAAGTTTAGATTCACAAATAACTATAATCAGAATCAAATTATTAGTATATATATGAACTTAGACAAGACTTTGAGACTTATACCTTAGAGTAAAAGTGTATGGAATATGCAGTATCAATGGCAATGAGGAAGCGGAGTGAAAGATTTAAAATGAAAAGTGAAAAAGGAAAACATACATCTTGTAGTAAAAAACAGTGGCTTCACCAGAGGAAGATGAAGGGATGAGATGCTTATCAATGATACTCAAAATGTCAGTGCAAATGTTGGAAAGCTCTTCTTCTACTTTTCGACGGTACCCTTTGATCAGCTTCACGTTCTCTTCGTTCCCTTTGGATTCCTCCTTTTGTTCAATGGAAGACATGATCCGCCATGAGGCTCTTCGTGCCCCGATCACGTTTTTGTATCCCACCGAGAGTAGGTTCCTTTCTTCCACCGTCAGCTCGCAATCAAGTTTCGCCACTTTTTTCATACTCTCCACCATTTCTATCTCACATCCAAAAACCAAAAGCACGAGATAAAAGAAAAAAAATATCAAACTTGCTGATCCAATCTTAAATACAACTTAAATTAAGGGATGACTATGGAGGAGGGCAATAGTAGAGATTGCTTTATCCATCTCTATGCTCTTGTTTGTATGGATGTTGAAAATGAGCATGTGTCAGACTCATGGCCCGCACATAACTGCCGAGAGTGTGCAACTGAAGAGGGATGCTTGAGACAAGCCACCTAGTAGACCCGCATGGTGTGGGAGGAGGCCTTATGGAACCTGCGAAGGGTCTAGAGGCGTCCTGAGTTGTCTGTTTAAATAAGCCACACAGGGCCTTAAACTGCTTAGAACAAGATTTTTAGACTAGAAATGCTCCTAACGGTCCATGTGGATGATTGGGGTTGCCTATAAATAGGGCTAGCCCTCCCGCCATTCGTAGCATAAAATAGAGGCAAGTATTCTTTTCTTTTTAGAAAACATGAACTAGATTAAAACACTGTGTGGAGATCCATTAGCCTCAACAATAACAATAGGAATAATTGCCTCAGGCTTATTATAAACACAAATAAAAGCATTTAAATGAGAGAGGTTTAAGTAACATTCAAATGAAATTTACTTCCTACATTCTTCTGAGAAGAAAGGGATTGTTGTAACCTCTTTTCAAAAATCCTGATTAAGTGTTTACATTTTATTTTATGTTATGTTTTAAGGCTTTATTATTTGTAATGTTTACTTAAACATACAATTAAGTTTTGTATTTACCAGCCGAACTAAAGCTTACACATACTATACTATAGATGCCATTATATTCACTACTCTTTGCTTTTCACTAATAAATTTTTAATTTAATATTATAATAATTTATCCATAATCTATTAGATTTTTTATCATAAAATGATCTAGCATCAAACTTGATTTAACTAAAATAAAATATTAAAGTGAAAAATCCTTGAAAATGATTTAAATAAAATTTATTTAAATCTAAAATGATTCAAAATTTAAACTCTAAATAAATGAAAATTAACTCAAACTTGTAAATAATTTTAAAATTTTAAAATAACACTTTCTCAGCACACTGCAATGTAAAATTCTACCAAATTTATAGAAATGTTCAAATTTTGCCATCTCTATTTGAAAACTCATCGTTATTATTAGTAATAAAATTTCCGTTACCTTCATAACGTTCGGCTTGTTCAGCAAGTTTAGCTAAATAAATATGAGTTTCTCTCTCCTTTTCTGAAGAAGACATTGTTGAGATAGAAATTCAAAAAAGGAAGTGTACTTCAAAAGAAAAGGGAAAAAAAAAAGGGAATGAGAGAAAGGAAAGAAGAAGATGATTTCTTATAGAAGAAAGCTAATGAAGGAGCAAAGTTTAGGGAGAGGTTTTCAAAGGGAGACCGCGCCATCCGTTAGTTATTATAGACTTATTCAATTCTTTCTTAAAAATTGTATATTTCTCTCTTATATATTTTTTATTTTATTATTAATTACTGTAAATTTAATTAAGATATTATTGCTTAAAATTTATTTTTAAATCATTATTTACTTTTTAAAAAACAAAATTTTATTAACAAAATTTTTAATAATAAGAATTTTATATGATATTATTAATGGAAATTTGATATTGAAATGAGAGATAACTAAATTAAAGAAGAAACTGATTTGAAGAATTAATTATAAAAAATTTGAATTTTAATTATATTAAAAATTATTATTTTAATATTTTATTTAAATAAATTAGATATATTTGTAAAATATGTGATAAATTTAAAAACAAAAATATTATTAAAAAATTAAAATACGGAGACATGAAAACGAAATAAATTTACGAATTGTTTAATCATTGAATTAATCCTTAAAAGTAAATAATTTAAATAATACAAATTTGTCTAAATTAACTTGTTTAAATATATTTTCATGAAAAAGTTTAAATAGATTATTTAAAATTGAAGAAAAATTCAAGAGGAATATTGAATACGGATTCTAAATCAACTTTCATGCAAACTAATATTTAAATACATATATTATAATTAAAATTAAATATAAGTTTTTGAACATTAATCTCAATAAGTTCTTATTTTTTGATATAATGTCTAGAACTACTCATAGTTCCTCCTCAACCTTTAAATAGGAGAATAATACGCTTCAGCGCACTCGAATCCATGTTCTCCTATACTGATAATAATACCGATGTCAATAGAGCTAAGACTCAATCAACAAATATAAACTTAACTTTTTTTTATCTAGTTGGTGGAACATGAATCCTAAATATAATAGTGAATCAACATTTATTATTGTCTAAACTTTTAAATGTATAATCTATAGCTATGTATTAAATTTTAGACACAATTTTTTTTTATAAATTGAATCACATTAACAAATTTATAAACATAAAATAAATTGATGCAAAAATATTAAATATTACTTGGAAATTAAATATAATACAACATGAATATATATATATTATAATTTCTTCCCTCTCTTTCTTTCCAATCCACCCAATGCCTAAAATGTAATCCAAGTATTTAAAATATTATATGGAAACTAAAATTATGAAAGCAAATGGGGTTGTAGCTCAAATGGTAGAGCGCTCGCTTTGCATGCGAGAGGTACAGGGTTCGATCCCCTGCAACTCCAATGAGTTGAAAACCATTTTATATCGACACTGAAAATTCGAAGTGTTTTCCTTCCCCTAATAAAATTGAAGCACCAACCATGTTTTAGATATTTTTTATGGGTAAATCACCCCAGTTGGTCACTCAGCTTTTAGATTATTTTCATTTTAGTCATCTAAAAACTTCTTATAATTTCGTCACCCAAATTTTTTTCCCTTCCACTAATAAAATTGAAGCGCCAATCAGTTTGACACATTCAACAATCATGTTTAGACTTTTTTTTCTTATCATGGGTAAATCAGTCCCTCAACTTTTAGGTTGTTTTTATTTTAGTCATCTAAAATTTTTTATAATTCCGTCACCTAATTTTTAGGATACTTTCATTCTAGTCAGCCAAGTGTTCAGTTCTTAACGATGGTTATTTGTACACACCAAATCATATTAATTCGATCGATTTTTTTAACTTAACCTATAATCATATACAATAATTGAATCGACCGATTTATATGATATATAATTTCTGTAAGTGAATTGAATTAACACTAATCAATTCGGTCGATTAAGTCAATTCACCAATTTATTTAAAGTATATTGTAAAATATATATTTAAAACAATGAAGATATAAATTATTGAATTAACTTAACTGATTTATATATTATAAAATATAAATATATTTAAAATAATTAAGAAAATATTAAATATTAAATATTAAGTTAATTAAAACAGTCCTAAATTGAAATCGACTTATTGTTATCTCTCAAGCGAAGAAATAGAATTTCCAAAACCACTTTGGCTCTTCTTCTTATCTTATGTCAATTGGTTCCCTTCCCATTTTCTTTTGCTTCATGAAGCTTTCACTTACAACCAAGGTGAAGTTTGACATATTATATTATAGATCAAGATAGATTATAAATTTTTTCATTTAACTAAGGAATTAAAGTGATTTAATTGTTTCTTGAGAGAGGCTGAGAATGTGTTGAGTATTTTTGTGAGTCTCTCCCTCAAGGAGGCTAATTTTCCTATTTATATGGTATAATTTCTATATATGACTGTTTTAAGTAGGCCCTTATGCATGCCAACATGTACCCTATTCTAAGGTTAACACGTGTCCCTTGAGTGTGGGTTCGCTTGCACGATTATGCGAACCCACCACGTGGGAACTCATGTAAGTGAACTATGCTAGCGATTACTACTAAAATAAAGAGGATTGGGTCAGTCCAAATCGGGTAAGCGGGCAACAGGTCGGTAATGACAAACATCATAACAGTATGTAATTTTTCTTAAACCAGGGAGTCAAGTGTTTTGCATGCCACAGGCTACGCCCTCCCTACGACATGTGACTTTTCATTAACTTCATGAAGATGTAGTGAATGTAGATTTATCGTAGAGTTATCTGAGTTTTGTTTTGTTTTGAGTGTTCAATTCTGGCTGTCATTCTTGGTTTTGTAGTAGAGACGATTTGGTCGATTTTCACCTTATACTTCATTCAGTGAGATTTAAGAATAGAAATAAAGGTAGTTGACTGCGATATAGTGTATGAACACCATCTAGAGAAAATAAGCACAAAATATATAGAATTAATAAGCAGAAAAAACAACTGAAAATGTGACAGGTCAGTTGTAATATTTATATGTGTTATAACAAAATACACGAAGTATTTTGAGGACTGAACCTAAGGGGTTGTCAAAATTAATAAATATTGTTATCAAATTAATTATTTCAAAGCAAATACTAATCTAATTTAGACACAAATTAGTAGTGCAACCAGAAATAGAATCAAGATAAAAATAATCCTAGACATTCTATTAGAAATTAAAGACTTCCTATTTCTTGTTTAAACAATGCCAACTCATTAACTTAAGATAAATCAATTTATCAAGTATCGATTAAGCTAATCTACTATCTCAATCAAGTTGTTTACTACTCTTGATTAGGAGTACCATGTCGGTTTCACCGCTCAGCACAACTTTACAAAATCCTTACCCAACAACTTTCCATCTTGAGTCACTCGGATCAAAATCGAAATAGAAAAAAAAAACTCCACATAAAAAAAATAAAATCAAGATCTAACTACTAAAAAAATGGAAAAGAAACTTCTACTTTTATCTATTCCTACGAAAGAAAAATATCATCTACCGTCTACTCTCTAATCTATTAATCCCTCTAAAATGAGTATAAAAATTGGTTTATATCCAAAAGAATTACAAGACTAAAATGTCATTAATATCATTATAATATTCAGGGCTTAAAATTGAAGAATGATCACAAATATCCTTAAAATGCAGGTCAGTGTCCATTGTAACCGTCGCGATGTCAGCTATTCTTCGTCACGACATGAGGTTGCAATGTCACAGGGTCAAGTGTTTCCACGCCTCGGCAAGATGCCTGTGTTAGCTCCTCATGCATCTATCTTCAATGTCGCAACTTCCATGACTTGTGGTCGTGACCGCAACTACAAGTCCACCCTTAAAGTGCATCTTGGCTCCCAATTGATTCTATATAACCACACAAACTTATTTAGATATAAAAAATTTATCAATAACATAAAATTTACTTAAAAACACACTTATACTAGTTAAGCACCTAAGAACATAAATTAACACTAATATGACTCGATTTTACTTAAAAAATGTAGAAATGTGTGGAAAGAAATAACAAATAAACATACCAAATGACGATGGAGTAGTAGTGTAACACTTTCACCACAAACATCTTTTGTTGTTTGTTGGCCCATATGCCATGGGAACTTCACTCTCATGAAAGAGCCTCCAAAGCTACTTGATGTTGTCGATTTCATTTTGTTTGAGCTTACTGATGTACTCAATTGATATCCTATGTTATTTTCAATTAATTTGTTTAATCTCTTGAAAAGAAATCAATTGTTGATGCACCAAAAGCTTTATTTGAGCTTATACTCTGTCATTTTCGGTCAATCCATTTAATCTTTGGGGGGAAAAATCAATACATACAGAGGGAGATACTAACGGCTGAAGCCTATATAATAAGGCTTGGCATCAAGACAAGATGTTCTTTTCTGGATGATAAGTGACTTTTGAGTACCAATAGAACGCGACCTGGAGGCTCTTCAGACCATGTCTTCTTGTTTTTTGCTTTACTCGTCTTCCTTGTGAGACTCCATAATCTCCTTTTATATTGATTTCATCTATGAATAATTTTTTTTACCACCAAAAAAAAAAAGCATTTACCAAGACTAAGGTTTTTAAGTTTAGAGGATAACTTCTACATTATGTGTAAAACTTCAATTAGGACTCACATTTTAAATTAATTTTTGAAGTTATATAAATTAGGTCATTTTATTATTAAAATTGTTAATTTCATCGTTAAGTGACACATCAAATCTTATTTAACATAATTTGAAATTAAAGATGAAAAAAAGGTTAAAGGCAAAAGAGGTTTTACAAGGCTTCAACTCGTTCCCTCGTTAGGTTTTAGTTTACTTTTGCTTTTTTACATTTTAAGTTTTTACTTTATGCCACAAAGTTTTCCTTTTGATTTGGTTTTTTTTTTTAACTTTTCTTCTTTTCTAAGGATTTATTTTTCTTTAGTTTTTAATTTTTAAATTAAAATTTAATGTATCACTGATAACAAGATAAATCTGTGTTTTTGGCTAATTATCAAATAAAATGCTATTCAATTTGGATTTTTCTTATCAGGAATGAAGTTAGTGTGCTGAATTCAAAGTCTTACAAAAAAAGGGTTAAATTGGAACAAAAAGCAAAGAGGAGGGCTTGATTGAAAGATTGAAGATTCAAAGATGATTGGACAAAGATTGAAGGGTTGAAGATTTTTTTTAAGTGGTTGGATAAAGATTGAAGGATGTTTCATATTGTTACAACTCTATAATTAGTTTAAATTCTAGTTTAAATTTAATTTTTAAATTTTGAATTATTTAGTGATAATATTTATAATTATTTAGTGATAATATTTAGGAAAAATATAGCTAAATTTTAGCACTAAAAGTGTGTATAAATATCTAGTAGTTACAACCAATTGCACACATTTTGCCTTTGGTATTTAATAATTTCTTTTTTTTCTCCCTTCCTACGTCACCCCTATTCTGTTCTTTCAATTTTTTTTCTTTTAACTTTCAGCTTTTTGGTTTAATTGGCTTCCAAAACCCTTTCCCTTTCCATCTTTCACAATTCCACAAAACCACTTTCAAAGCATGATTTTTTTCATGATTAACTAAATTCTTTTTAGCCTTAGTCCAATTATCACTTCGACAAAATAATCGTGAGATATAAACCCACACTAAAGACTTTGCAATTCGGTATTCGCTATCTCTCCGGTATATGGGATAGTTCAAATTTGTCCCTAAAAATTGATTCGATTTCAATTCAAAAAGCACACGTTGGGTTGGAATCTTTTGGCGCACAGTTGGGAAGTTTAGTCGGAGGTGCTGTATTCAAAATCTTGCAAACAAATTGGCGTGTTCAATTGGAAAAAGCTAGTCGGATTCCGTCAAGGGAGATAGTGATCGGATTTAAACGACCCACATGGTTGAGGCCGTTAATTCAAGTTGGGCTTTTCAGATCGCAAGGCTGTCAAAGTCTTAAATTACAGGTAGATGCTACGTAGTTGGAAATTTGACAAGGGTCGATTTGCAGGTGATACCGAGATTGACTACGAGAGGAAGAGTTGGTAGTTTGAGGGATCCTCGATTGCTATAACCAGCTTATCGATTAGAAGGGGAAATCTATTACAAGGATCGATTCAAGATTGGAGTACATCGAGGCTAAGACTAAGCTTAAAAAATATTTTATTTATCCATTTATTTTAGTTTCTTAAATTTATTTTTGTATTTTTGAATATATTTTTATTTCATTTATTTTCCGTATTTCCTTATTTTATTATCTTAATCAACTTAAAACCTCCATTTTTTTAAAAAAAATTTAGCACTACTACGCACAAGTTGTGGGAAAGAATGTGGCCGCGACAACGAATCTGGTTACAAGAAAAGACGAAATTAGATAACCAGTCCCTGTGGATTCGACCCTACTACTCTATATTTCAAATATTTATTGTTATATTTGTTTTAGGAATTTATATTTGGTGGTTTCAACGCCCATCAAATTTTGGAGCCGTTGCCGGGGAATTGATAAAAATTTCTATTTTTTGTTTATTTTCTTTATGACTAGGTCAGAATCGAGGACTCTAGCATTTGAACCAGAGATAGAAAAGTTGGCTCTAACACTTCGAAGAGAAGCTATTCGACGTGGTAAACAACCACAACCTGATTTTGAAGAAGGATTTTACACTGAGATATCTACTCATCCGAAGATTCAAATGAAATGGCAGATCAAACTATACGCCAACTTGCAGTTACACCAGATGAACAACAACCACTATGCATAACTTATCCGGCGGGCGAAACACCGTTCGAGTTAAAGTCAAGATTAATACATTTATTGCCTACTTTTCATGGTTTGAAAAACGAGAACCCTCATACTCATCTAAAAGAGTTCCACGTGGTTTGTCTAAGCATGAAACCAGAAGGAGTAACTGATGATCAAATAAAACTATAAGGTTTTTCCTTTTTCATTAGCTGACTCTGCTAGAGAATAGTTGTTTTATTTACCTCCGGGATTTGTTAATACTTAGACTGATATGTCTCGATTGTTTCTTGACAGGTTTTTCCCAGTAGCTCGAGCAGCCAAATTAAGGAGGAGTATAGTCAGAATACAACAAAAGAAAACAGAGTCACTCTATGAATATTGAGAGCTATATAAGAAGTTGTGCACAAGTTACCCATAACATGGCCTATCTGAACAGTCACTCTTACAGTATTTCTATGAAGGGTTACTCCCAATGGAAATGAAAATGATTGATGCTGCTAGTGGAGGGGCTCTTGTGAACATGACTCCCCAAACAGCTAGGGAATTAATTTCGACTATGGCTGCAAATTCTCAACAGTATCGGCCACCTATGGAACCTACGAGAAGGGTTCATGAGCTAAGTACTCCTTCCATAGTAAATAAAAATTGATGAATTTACTAATATGGTTAAAAATATGCTTGCAGGATAGACGAACCAAGCTCGGTTGTGCAAGATTTGTGCTAAGCCTAATCATCCTACCGATTCGTGCCCGATTTTACTTGAAAACACAACTGTGCAAGTAGATGTCGTTAGGAACTTCTCAGAGCTTCCTTAAAGGCATATTCGCACCCGTACAATGCAAGGTAGAGGGACCACCTAATCTAAGCTATGGATCGAACCATCGAAACAATCAACCATATCAACAAAGACCACCTCCACCTCAACAGTATCAACCTCTAAAGTCATCTCTAGAAACTATAGTAAAAAGGTTAGCCGTTAGCACCGAAAAGTTCCAACAAAAGACTGAAGCGCGTCTCCAAGAAATGGATCAACAAATAAGTAAGTTAGCTATTATGGTTAGTCATTTAGAGAACTAAGGAAAATTACCATCTCAAACCGAGCTGAATCCACGTCCAAACACAAGTGTTGTGACCGTAAAGGATTGGAAAGATTCAAAACTAGTGTCTGGCACGAGTCATGACCACGATGTTAAACAAGAAACTGAACCAGCAGCCCCCATTGAGCCGATGCCTCATAAACCATTTGTCATACCTCCCCCATACCCTGGAAGGCTTGCCCAAGTTAAAAAGGAACGAGAGGAAAAAAAATCCTTGAGACATTCCAAAAGGTAGAAATTAATATTCCTTTACTTGATGTAATTAAACAGGTTCCACGCTATACAAAATTTTTTAAAAAACTGTGTACCGAAAAAAAAAAACTCCAAGGAAACGAATGGGTGAATGTGAGAGAAAATGTTTCTGCAGTGCTACAAAGGAAAATCTCGCCTAAGCATAAGGACCAAGGTATGTTTTCTATATCCTGCAAAATAGGTAATATTGGCATAAAGAAAGTCATGTGTGATTTAGGAGCATCTATTAATGTAATGCCTTTATCTATTTTTAAATTGTTAAATAGGGTTCCTTTGAAAGAAACAAGGGTAATTATTCAATTGACAGACAGGTATGCGTATATCTAGAAGGAGTGTTGGAAAATGTTCTCGTAAAGGTAAATAAATTAATTTTTCCTATTGGCTTCTACATCATTGATATGGAAGACGGCCACCTGAAAAATGTTTTTGATATTCTACTCGAGAGGCCATTCATAAGTACCACATGTACAAAGATTGATGTTCGTAGTGGAACCCTCACTATGGAATTCGACGGGGAGGTGGAAAATTTTAATGTTTATGAGGCGATGGGCCAGCCTAACAGAATGTCGAATATTTCTAGCATTGATATTATTGAACCACTAACAAAATTTCATTTTGAGTATCATGAAGGGGATGGATTACAAACTGTACTTTCCAAGAGTTTAGACCTAAATATGATGGATAAATTGGAGGAGATAATGATATTCAGAGAAGCGATTTGAGAAACCATTGTTCTATTGGAGACTCATCAATTCCTTAGAAGCCAAGGTAAGTACTTTGAACTTTCACTTTCTAAAACTAAAATTTTGCCTTCTATTTTGCAAGCCCCTAAGATAGAGCTTAAACCATTGCCGGAACACTTGAAGTATGTCTATTTAGGTAATTGAAACACTTTACCAGTAAACTTTCAGGATTAGAAGAGGAGAATTCAATTCAAGTCTTGAGATACTACAAAGGGGATATCGAATGGACGATTACCGACATAAAATGGTTAAATCCCTTAACTTGTATACATTGAATACCGATAGAAGAAAATGCATGCCCAAAAAGAGAAGCTCAAAGACGCCTTAACCCACCAATGATAGAGGTTGTCAAAAAGGAAGTTCAAAAGCTATTAGATGTCGGGATGATCTATCCAATTTTCGATAGTAATTGGGTCAGCCCAGTTCATGTGGTCCCCAAGAAAACTGGTATGACTCTAATAAAAAATGCAACAGGAGAATTAGTTCCTACTCCAGTCCAAAATGGGTGGAGAGTTTGCATAGATTACAGGAAGTTGAACTCTTTAACTCAAAAAGACCACTATCCATTTCATTTTATTGATCAAATCTTAGAACGTTTAGCAGGAAAAACTCACTACTGTTGTCTTGATGGTTATTCAGGTTTTTTTTCCAAATTTTAGTGGCACCAGAGGACCAAGAGAAAACAACATTTACATGTCTATTTGGCACGTTCGCCTACAGATGTATGTCATTTGGACTTTGCAAAGCGCCAGCCACATTCCAGAGGTGTATGGTAAGTTTATTTTCTGACTATGTTGAAAAAATAATTAAGGTATTTATGGACGATTTTATAGTTTATGGTAATTCTTTCAATGAATGTCTGTCAAACATTGTTAAAATTTTGGAGAGATGCCTAGAATTTAATCTAATTCTTAATTATGAAAAATGTCATTTTGTGGTAGATAAGGGATTGATTTTAGGGCATATTATTTGCGCTGAAGGGATCATGGTCGATAAGGCCAAAACTGATGTTATCAACTCACTTCTATACCCCACAACTGTGAGGGAAATTTGTTCTTTTCTTGGTCATGCAGGTTTTTACAGGCGTTTTATTAGGGACTTTTCTAAGGTTTTGCGATCGCTCTGTAATCTCTTGCAAAAAGATAAAAAGTTCGAATTTGATCAAGCATGCAAAAATGCATTCGACACTCTCAAACAAAAGCTTGCTTTAGCTCCTATAGTACAACCGCCAAATTGGGACTACCCTTTCGAGCTCATGTACGATGCAAGCGACCAAAGTGTAGGAGCTGTCCTAGGGCAAAGAATTGGGAAGGAACCTCACGTCATACTCTACGCCTCTAAAACACTAGATGTTGCCCAGAGTAATTACTCAACTACTGAAAAATAATTATTAGCTATTGTTTTTTATTTGGAAAATTTTAGATCGTATTTATTAGGCACTAAAGTTATTATTTTTTCTGACCATGCAGCGTTAAAATTTTTTATCGAGAAAAAAGAGGCAAAACCTAGGTTGATTCGATGGATTCTTCTCTTACAAGAATTCAATCTCGAGATCGAGAACAAAAAAGGAAGTGAGAACCTAGAAGCTGATCATTTGAGTTGAATTCCCTTCTCAAAAGACGACACACCTGTTAAAGATAACTTCCCGGATGAAAGTCTTCTGTCAGCTCAGACAGTTACCCATGGTTTGCAGATATAGTAAATTACCTCACTACAGGTATTGTTTCTTTCAACTTATCACGTTCTGAAAAGGATAAGCTCAAAAGAAACTCACGATATTATATTTGGGACGATCCATACCTATGGAAACACTGCTCCAATCAAGTAATTCGACGTTATGTCGCAGAAACTAAGGTAAATCTATCCTTTCTTTTTGTCATTCTTATGCATTTGGAGGGCATTTTGGTCCTAAGCGCACCGCACATAAGGTACTTGAATGTGGATTATTTTGGCCACACATATATCGTGACACTTATTTATTTTGCAAAACTTGCGAGAGATGTCAAAAAGTGGGGAATTTAAGCCGGAAAAATGAGATGCCCCTAACACCTATACATGCATGTGAATTTTTTGATGTGTGGGGCATCGATTTTATGGGACCGTTTGTTTCATCATTTAATAATGTTTACATTATTCTGGCTGTAGATTATGTATCTAAATGGGTAGAAGCTAAAGCTACTCGACATGCCGATGCTAAAACTATAGTGGATTTTCTAACGAACTCTATTTTTTCCAGGTTTGGCACACTGAGGGCATTAATTAGCAATCGAGAAACTCATTTCTGCAACAAGGTAATTGACACTCTACTGAAAAAGTATGGGGTGACACAACGTGTGGCTACGACTTATCACCCACAAACAAACGGTCTAGTAGAAGTTTCAAACCGCGAAATAAAGTCGAATTTATAAAAGACCGTGAAACCAAATAGGAAATACTGGAGCTTACGTTTAAATGATGCATTGTGGGTGTACCGTACTGCTTACAAGGGACCGATAGGAATGTGCCTTTACCGACTCATATTCGGTAAACCGTGCCACCTTCCAGTTAAGTTGGAACATAAGGCATTTTGGGCAGTAAAAAGATGCAATATGGAGTTCGACGCCACAGGTAATTATTGAAAATTAGATATTCAAAAGCTTGAAGAGATCCGATGTGACGCATATGAAAACGCCCAAATTTATAAAGATAAAACTAAGGCGTTTCATGACCAAAGAATATCTTGCAAACAATTTCTAATTGGTCAAAAAGTGTTACTTTACAACCTAGCACTGAGGATTTTTGTAGGTAAGCTTCGAACCAAATGGCTTGGTCATTTTGTTGTTACTAAACTATTTCCTCATAGTGCAGTCGAAATTAAAAATGATGAGTTCGGGAAATATTTGAAAGTCAATGGACAAAGGTTAAAACCCTTTATGAGAATTTTCAAGTACACATGGTAGAGGAATTAGTTTTCGAGGAGCCGAACGATTAAATTTTCCAGGTCGTCGAGCTAACGACGTTAAACAAAAGCGCTAAATGGGAGGCAACCCACATTTATTATTTATTTATTTTAATTTTAAATTTTAGTTTAGTTTAGTTTGAGAATTAAATAAAATATTATTTTAATTCGTTTGATTGTGCTGTTTTCCAGGAGCAACCACCTTCAATTGTAGACAAACGACTTCATCGCATTGAAGCTCGCCTCGAAATAATGGAAGCCAACATCTCAAACATCCTCACCATTCTACAAAGTGATCACTTCCATTGCCCTCCAGCCCATTAAATATAAACGAGGAGTACACTTTCTCCATTCATATTATTCTTTTTACACATTGGGGGCAATATGGGCTAAGTAGAGGGAATTTTGGATCATGTCATACTTTCTTTTTGCATGTGTTTTGCTAAGAATAATTTTTTAATTCATTTCGAAAATAAACCTCTAATTCTTATGTTTAGTTTACTTAAATAAGTAGGTGAATCATGAATAACTATTGCTTGCTTGATCAATGAATATTTTGTAGAATTGAAAATATTATGCCTTAGTCGATATTTCATGAAAATTGTTAGTTTTGTTGAACTTGCCTAATGAAAGTACTTGTTTAAATAAATAAATAGCTTGGTTAAGAATGAAGATTTGGAAATGTGACCAAGTTGAGTAACCGGATGAGGTGCTTGGGTTGTCATCTTATTTCGCGTTGGTGATGAGTCGAAGCTTGTAACACTCCGCTAATTGAGGTGTCTTAAGAAATAAATCAATTAGGAACATGTGAAACTAAGTAACTGGGATGAGGTGCTTGGGTTGTCATCTCATTTCGCGTCAAAAGGTTTGATTATGTCTCGAATTCGTTAAAAATAAAAAATTAAATAAAGAGAACGTGTCGGGTTGAGTAACCAGGGTGAGGTGCTTGGGTTGTCATCTCACTTCACGTCAAAAGACTTGACTACGTTTGAAAAATAAAAATAAAACAAAAAATGTATATAGATATAAATAAAAGCATATATTGAGTATGATCGTTTTGCATGTTTGATTGAGCCTAAATTTAGTGAAATAGTTGAGTTTGACATACTATTTGAGATTTTATAAAATGCTTATTGATTGAGTTTAGCAATTGTTTATTTTTGATTCACCTAATTGTTTGATGTATGCTTGACTAAGAAAGGGGATTTTGATTTTGAAAGGGATTGACAAATTATTTTTAGTAGATATCATGCTTGAGGACAAGCTCCTCAAGCATCGGCTAAGTAAGGGGACTTTGATAGCAAGATAAATCTGTATTTTTAATATATTTATTTTTGGCTATTTATCAAATAAAACGCTATTAAATCTGGATTTTTCTTATCAGGAATGAAGTTGGTGTGCTAAATTCAAAGTCTTACAAAAAAATGGCTAAATTGGAACAAAAAGCAAAGAGGAGGGTTTGATTGAAAGATTGAATATTCAAAGATGATTGGATAAAGATTGAAGGGTTGAAGATTTTTTTTAAGTGGTTGGATAATGATTGAAGGATTTTTAATATTGTTACAACTCTATAATTAGTTTAAATTCTAGTTTAAATTTGATTTTTAAATTTTGAATTATTTAGTGATAATATTTAGTAATAATATTTAGGAAAAATCTAGTTAAATTTTAACACTAAAAGTATGTATAAATATCTAGTGGCTACAACTAATTGCACACATTTTGTTTTTGGTATTTAATGAATTCTTTTTTTTTCTCCCTTCCTGCGTCGCCCTATTCTGTTCTTTCAATTTTTTTTTCTTTTAACTTTCAGCTTTTTGGTTTAATTGGCTTCCAATGCCCTTTCCCTTTCCATTTTTCACAATTCCACAAAACCACTTTCAAAGCATGATTTTTTTCATGATTGACTAAATCATTTTTAGCCTTAGCCCGATTATCACTTCTACAAAATAATCGTGAGATATAAACCCACACTAAAGACTTTGTAATTCGGTATTCGCTATCTCTCCGGTATATGGGATAGTACAAATTCGTCCCTCAAAGTTGATTCGATTTCAATTCAAAAAGCGCGCGTTGGGTTGGAATCGTTTGTCGTACAGTTGGGAAGTTGAGTCGGCAGTGCTGTATTCAAAATCCCGCGAACAAATTAGCGTGTTCAATTGGAAAAAGCTAGTTGGATTCCGTCAAGGGAGATAGTGATCGGATTTAAACGACCCACATGGTTGAGGCCGTCAATTCAAGTTGGGCTTTTCAGATAGCAAGGCTGTTGAAGTCTTAAATTATAAGTACGTGCTACGTGGTTGGAAATTTGACAAGGGTCGATTTGTAGGTAATACCAGGATTGACTATGAGAGGAAGAGTTGGCAGTTTGATGGATCCTCGATTGCTATAACCAGCTTATCAATTAGAAGGGAAAATCTATTACAATGATCAATTCAAGATTGGAGTACACCGAGACTAAGACTAAGCTTAAAAAATATTTTATTTATCCATTTATTTTATTTTCTTAAATTTATTTTTGTATTTTT